>NC_062967.1:9630051-10001632 GCF_023119035.1 Salvia hispanica | reverse complement strand
TAGTTTAATTAAAGAGTGAACTATATAAATGTACTAATCTTTCACTTTCGCACATAAATGGTACATGCTCTTTATTTTATATCGTTTTTGGTATCCGGTGACAAAAATACCCTTAGGTACCAAACATGTGATTTTTTTTGTTATGGAGGATATTTTTGGAAATTTCAAACAAAATAGTGGAGTATCAAACATGTGATTTTTTTTTTTCTCTTTGTTATTTCTTTTTTTGCTTCTTTAGTTTCTTCTTCTTTCTTTTTTCTTCATTTTTTTTTTAGTATTTTATCTTCCTTTCTTCTTCCCTTTAAGTCCTTTGGTTATGTTTCCTCTTTTTTCTTTTCTTTCTCTTTCTTCTTTCTTTTTAGTGTTTTATACATACATCTAATTGCATTCATAATATAAATCAAGAACAATACACCTAATTAAATTAATTATTTAATGTAATTAGATTAATTATTTAATGTAATTAAATTAATTGAATATTTTTTATTAAATTATTTTATACTCATTTCAGGGTTGAAACATCTAACTAAAAATATTAAACTCTTTATATCATTATGAATATAATACACAATTTTAAATTTTTATTAATACTATATTGATTAGTTATTAATTTAATATAAAATAATAATAATAATTATATAATATTATATAATTCATAATTTAAATAATTATACTATTATTATTTATTAGTTAGTACTGACTACTACAATTTTTAGTATTATAACAATAATATTACTATAAGAATTAAATATAATTATAACTAACTATATTTGAATTATATTAAAAATAAATAAATTATTATTATAACATCAAAATAATAATATTAATATTGATTAATAATAATAGTATAAAGAGTGAGGAGAATGAGAGAAGATATTAATATCACTTTTGGTACTAGTTTTGTGTATGCCTAAAATATTCTTTATGACACAAGTGGAAAAAGATGTTTGTTTAGAGAGCATTTTGGGGTGAAAATCGCAATAGGTACCAAAAAATGTGATTTATAAGTACCAAAACCGTTATAAATTAAAGATCATGTACCATTTATGTGCGAAAGTGAAAGATCAGGTACCATTTATATAGTTCACTCTTGATTAAAAGATTTACACCATGCTTTTATCATATTGTAAACTACAAATATGTTTATAAGCATATAATCACAAATCATACTAAATATATACACAATTTAATACAACATAACGTAAGAATTCAAGAGTTGAATTCAGTCACCTTCTTCAATTCAAACTCTACCACGGATCTTCTGTTCTATTCCCTTTAACTTAAATTTGACATTTGTGTGAGCAAAGTTCGTCAAATCTACAAAAGCTGGAGAAGAATCGAAGACATTTGAAGAACCCTAAAATACCGATTTTTCACTCTCTCTGTGATTGCAGAGAACGAAAATAAACTATGGAATTAATTTTGCCTTCTATCGTAACCCTTTTATATAGAGTTAATAATTTGGGCCAGACCAGGGATCTGTGGATGATTGGATTAAGCCACAATTCAGACTTTCACTAATTAAATTAAAACTAATTTAATTCAAGCTCAAACTTAAATATTATTATTATCCGCTATAGATATAATATTGACTGTCCGTCCAAACTGAAATTACGAGTATTCCGAGACTTCTTCTTTAATTAAATCATTTCCCGTGTTAATGATCTAAATATCAATTAATCTGCTATCGGACTTTTATTAGTTAATTTCTTTTTCCAAGAGTGATCTAGTTCAGAAACCTTATTATTATTCATGGAATAAATTCCAATTGAACAGTTTTCTGAATAATAGACTTTTTTTCTAAACACCTCTTGAGGATTTTATTAGATTGGCATCTCTCCCAGCACACGATTCATTGCAATAACAATACTAGCATCACTTAGACATTAATGATCACTACCCAATCTATCTGGTTTCTTGGGCAACGAAATACCCTCACTATTTGATAGGTCAAAGTAATTTTCAATTAATATCGTATGCTCAATGTTATGTCAACAATAATTAAGAAATGACAATTCCTGACACCTCGTCTTACAGTAAATAGACAAGAAAGACTTATCTCACTGTTTGATCCTTTCAGTGCTATACCACACTGACGTCGTTCATATCCGTAAGTAAGGAAACTTTCGAACTAACGCCACAATCTTTCATGATAGGTGGTCAATGCCTATCTAGGTTGTGAAATAGTTTTCCTTCTGCAAGAACCGACAAGTTACCTACTGTGAACGCTGCTCACAACTCGTCTACTATGCATAAGACTTAGACTCATCTTGCTTATTTATGTATTTTAATGAAAAACACATTTCAACATCTCATAAATACATAAGCAACACACATTGTAACAAAATATTCATTCTCATATATATGGTCAAATATGGGTAAAGAGTTACTCCCTCCGTCCCTAATAATTCGTCACCATTTGACCCTGCATGGGTTTTAACAAATGTAATAGAAAGTGAATTAAAAAAGTTGGTGGCATGTGTGTCCTACTTTTATATATTAGTTTAATAATAAAATATGAGTGTGAATAAGTTAGTGGAATGTAAGGACCACTACCAAAAATGGTAAAAATGAAATGCGACAAAATTTTATGGACGGACGAAAAAGGAAATAGATGACAAATTTTCTGGGACGGAGGGAGTATTACATATACTGATATACATGCATATGAAATATGAAAGATGTTTTTCCAATATACTAAACTCTAACAGATGCTACCAACCTAACTATGAGAATTATCAAATAATAAAAGCATGCATTCTTCATTAAAGAAAAAAAAAACTAAAACACATACTCAAAAAGCCTAAACATTAGAAACCACAAAACTAGCATTTGCAGTTTCCGACTAACTTTTATTCGCATGGGAAATGAATTGCAAAAAAGTTGACGGTATTTCCATTTACAAAAAATCACGAGCCGTAGCGGAACATCGGGCTGGGTCGTCTCTCTTCGTTGGAACTAGACTGGGCGTGGTCACTTACGTCGCTAGTGAAGCTTTGGTTAGAAACCCCGTGGCCGGGCCTTAGATGTCTTTGCAAGTCATAGTCGGAGCTGCTAGCCGACAATGAACCCTTCAATATCACTTCATGCAAATCGTCCAACGACACGTCGCCTTCCAGAGCCCGAACAACCTGTATACATAAAAAAAACCTAGCTTAGAATTTTATATTTTTCTTCAACTTCAAAAGTTAAATACATTCAGTTTGCTAGAGAAGATAATAGTGAAATACATAATATATAAGTCCAAAAACTTAAAATAGGACATCTAGATTTGAACTAGTCATAAAAGATGGATGTGGGGTGATTATAATCTGAGATAAAATGCAATCTTGACATTGTGTATATAACCTAAGCACACATTGACACGAAGGCTTTTGAGAAACAAAAAGACAATGCAATAAAATTAGACAAGATCTTTTTACAAACAAATAGTGTGACAATCGAATGAAATACTACTAAAAAATGAGCTCGAACCTGGCTCATTTTAGGACGTTTTCTTGCAGATTGTCGGACGCAGGCGGCAGCGGCAGTTACCATACGAAGCATCGCACCATGCTCATAGTCGTTTTCTAGCTTTGGATCCACCAACTCTTCGTAGCTTGCTCCTTCTCCCACCACATTCATCAAAATTGGCCTAGCCTGCATCATTATATATTCAATTGTTTAATACTACTACTATTTAAGATATCATAGTACAAAGTATTAATTTACAGCTTCAACTTCTAGACAACTAATTCAAAATATGTAGCAGGAAAAAAATTACCCAATCAACTATGTGATCATCTTCTTCATCATCCTTAGTGTCATTGATCGGGCGACGGCCAGTTATGAGTTCTAGAAGCACGATCCCGAATGAGTACACGTCGGATTTCTCAGTTAGCTTCCCGGTTGAAGCATACTCGGGCGCCAAATATCTGTATTAAACATCAATTCAAAGGTAATCATATAATAACCTAACTACATTTATTGGCACTTTAAATTTTCATTGAGAATATCACTTCGTACCCACAAGTTCCCATTATACGAGTTGAAACATGAGTATTGTTGTCGGATGAAAGCTTAGCTAATCCAAAATCAGCTACCTACACAACAAATGTGTATATAAATCAATTGATAATAACTAGAGTAGCATATAAGTTTATTAAACGGTTCAAGTTCTCTATTTATATCAATTTATGACATTTGTTTTATTTTTGCCAACAACACCCTTCCCAAATCATTCAAAGTGTACCTTGGACGGGTTGATTTTTTTTCTCATTGGGTAGGATCAGCCTTCTACATCAAATATGACCAAATTTAAAGTCTATATATATATATATATCACTGAGTCAATAATTTTTTTGTTTACTATTGAGTCAATTAAAGTTTCACCATGCAATCGAAGGCCTGATCTAATACCAGTCCATGGAAAGGTTCAATCTTAAAACTAACTAGTGATAAGTTGAATAATCCATTAAATTTATATAGTGGTTTCGGTTCTCTTTTCACATTGACGCGTGACATTTATTTCATCTCGCTATACAACTCTATTATGTGTATATAGACAAATTCTCTCTATGTTCCAAGCTACTTAAACCGTTTTTTCTTTGTTGTTTCACGCTACTTGCTATATTTACTTTTTAGCAAAAACTTTATGATTTCTCTTCCTTTTGCTTTCTCTTACTTTTTTTTTTCTTCATATTTTATTATATTTTTAAATATCAACTTATTAAATTTTGTGCTAAAAATAATACTCCTACATCAACTAGCTTGGAAGTTCAAACGGAGTATATGGGCCGGCAACGGCATACCTTGGCTTCAAAATTGTCATCAAGCAAAATATTTGCAGCTTTAATATCTCTATGGATAATACGAGGATGACCTGTTGATACATTAGCAATAGTAATATCCACTTACGATAGTATAATAAATTACGAGGAAAATTAGAACATACAATCTTCGTGAAGATAAGAAAAGCCTTTGGCAGAGCCCAAAGCAATTTTGAGCCTGGTTGAGAATTCCATAGTCGGTCGGTCAGGTTCTGCAACGAGACCGTCATTAAATTTATATTCATTTACCTATAAAAAAAAATACGCACGTACCATGAAGGTGATCCTCGAGAGTGGAGTTAGCAACGAACTCATAAACCAACATCCGCTGCGATCCGGAGATGCAGTAGCCAACCAACGAGACAAGATGGCGGTGATGGACGCGGCTGATGATCTCGACCTCCGCTTGGAACTCGCGCTCCCCCTGCCCGCTGTTCGACTTCAGGCTCTTCACCGCCACTTCCTTCCCATTCGGGAGGACCCCCTTGTGCACGTACCCGAACCCCCCCTGCCCAAGGAGGTTTGCCTCCGCGAACCCGTCCGTTGCGGCCGCCAGGTCGTTGTACGAGAACGTGCTCTTGTTGGGCACGCTGCTCCACACCGTTGATGGGTGCGGAGGGGGCATCGTCGACCCCCTTGAGAATATGCCCGAGTTCAAATTGGGCGGAGGCGGGGGCGGAGCCGGGACCCACTGCTCTGAGCTGTGCTTGGAGGTGTAGCTGCCTTTGTTCTGCCTGTTCCCATGTGTGCTGTTGTAGTAGTGTCCACCTTCATGTAGATACATAGAATTTTAAATGTTTCATCCTTTGATTTTTCTTGTTGATAGTTCATGTCAATATAAAAGGATAAATTGTGCTAAAAAAATGGTCAAATTCTGCTTCATTTCTAATTTTAAACTATGCAGTTTTGTTTTTGAATTATCCCACCACAAACATTTTTGTTGAAATTAATACGGAAGCCGAGAAATCATACATGGATTTCAGCAATGCTTCTATTCATCAAGAAAAACTAGGAGTAGTACATAGTTTGGTAGAAAAACTGCGTATGCCAAATATTTCATCAAATAATCGAGAATTTGATTAAATTTGTGGTTTTTCTGAAAATGTGAGCAAATAAAAATTGGCTACAAGTCATGCGCATCTAGATTTTTTTTTTCAATTTAAAGGTGCCATAAATAATTGCAATGAATTAAAAATTCAAAATCGGACTGATTATTCTAATTCTATGCATTTTCTACATTTAAAGAAGAGAAATGGATGATAATTTCTTTAAAGAAGTCGTGATATTAGAAGAACAATTTCTTGGACAAAATCATTCTGTCCGTGATTAGAGTCTCGGTTCAATTCCATTACAAATGGTAAGTTGACCCACGTTCTAGTAAAACTCTTTACATTTATATTTTGGTATAAAACTAATACACTATATAAAGATATGACTAACATATTCCTATTTTTCCTAACTCATTTTCTTTTTATATTTTAAAGCATAGCTTGTTTGGTAGTGCATGAAGCATGATGTGCATCCGCCCGTGATTATGATTAGGAGTAAAATTTGAAGTGATAATGTGAGAAAGATACGTACCTGAATCGCGACGAGGCTTTTCTCGATCATAATAACTTTCACGATCATCGTAATCCTTGCGTTTCTTCTTTCGACAGCAACATAAGCAGAAGATCAAGACGAGGAGAATTGCCAAACCTACCCCTACCGTCGACCCTATAATGACGTCCTCTCGATGCTTTTTACTCGGCGGCGGCCACGTAAACGCATCCGCGAGCGCCCCGCTCCACCCCTCGTCTAACTCGCCAGGCGTCAGCATCTGCGGCGGCGGCGGCGCTCTAGGCTTAGGCGGGGGGCTTCTTCTCAACGGCGGGGGCGGGGAGGGATGCGGTGGAGGAGGCGATGACGCCTCCTCGGGCGCCGTGTCTTGCAGTATACGCATGAGATTATATATCCCGATCCAATGTTATAACCTAATCAAGATCAACAGATAATATATGTCAAAAGTGGTATTAATTGAACTATATTTTTTGAATTTTCAGGTAATGGCATTATTAATTCATGAGTAAAACAGACAACCTTTGAACACAGGACAGAAGTGAGATTTGAAGTGGAGAGAGAGAGAGTGAAGAGAGAGAAATGAAGGGAGTATTGTTAGAGAAGAGGCTGATTTCAACGAACAAAACTAGTAAACTATGACCCTCTTCCATCAGTCTCCTACAACAAGGGAAATCAACTGTCGTTGTTTTCTTTTTTTAGGTCTTTTTGTTGCATGATCCGAATATATTGTAGTCTAAAGTATTTTAATTTTTGAAGAATATTATTCGCAAAATATAATATAAAACTTAAATATAGTACTGTATTAAACCTATATTTGCCATGAAGCTATCCGGAAATGATGAGCAGTAATTTTAATCGACCTCTAGTCTTTTTTCAATTCCAATTTAAAACAAATATTTGGATAAAGATGATGCCAATTTTTCGTGGTCCATTTTCAATATTTTTATAAAAAACTGTAATATCTATAGTCTTTATGCATTAGTTAGTTAGTTTGTTTTTAAAATGAACTAATTTTGTTAGTATATGTAATATGTATAGTTGACAATATTAATTTCCAAAAATTCGTAAGTTATTTGGTACATATGTTAAAGCCACTTTTTGTTGTTCATATACTGTGCCCATAATATACATGAAATTAAAAATTACATAGAAATAAAAGAAAATCAATAGGGTTTAAACAGTAATATAGAAAATTGAGTGGATAATTTTATAAATAATTATCAAACTGTTATAAATGTATCAAATTCGTTACAAGAATTTATTTATTTTTTATAAATACTAAATTTTACATTTTTATATATAATATTTGTGGTGATTCAACGCTAGCTTGACTATATATACTACTCCATTTTACATGACAATCAAAATGCCTTATGCACAATAATATTTCGCTCCAAATCTAAATCAATGATCGAGATAATTATGAACTTTTTAAATTTATGCTATAATTAACTATTCCCTCAATCTCGGCTAGGATAACACATTTTTTGTCGACACGTGATTTTAAGAGTTATTGATTAATGTGTTTAATTGGAGAGAGAAAAAATGAGTATATGATATTAAAAAGAGAGAGAAAAAGAGTTGAATTTAATTGTAAAGAGAAAATGTAGCTGAATGAACCAGTTAAAGAGAAAGTTTTCATAAATATAAATTTGTTATCTTATTTGTGACAAGAAAAAAAATGTGTCATTTTAAGTGGGACAAATAGAGTAATATTTTTGAGATAAGCAGGATAAACTATAATTTTGCCAAACTTCATAAACTATATATCAAACAGCAATTGACAATATCAATATAGTCTAAAAATTTGAGATAAAACTAATAAGTTGAAAAAGTATGATAAAATTGATATAATTCGTGGATACGATTGATAAATTTAACATTATAATTGATTTAATAATGATATATACTTAATTAAAACAAAATCAATACTCCTAGATCAAAATAAATAGGAGTACAATTTAATCCAATAAAAAAGTAAAGTAATAATCCAACTAGAAATTGGGTATATGGAAAGCGAATATTCCGTAGATCGCCAGCTGGCGACATCCATGCCAACTGTTTCGTTGTGTAGTGAGAGAAACAATTGAACTCAAGAGAGAGAAAGTGCAGTCATTGTTGAATCGAATCAAAACCCGGATTCAATTTGGATCGCTTGTCTGGCAACACACACGAGAGAGAGATACCTTTTTTCTCGAAGAAACTTTTACACGGGTCAAATTCCGAGCCAGAACTCCCGAAACCATGCCGTCTCGCAGAAGAGCTCTCCTCAAGGTCATCATCCTCGGCGATAGCGGGTGTGTTTTTCACTATACTCGGTTGTTTATGTGTGAATTGGTGTGCGTATGGGAATTATCGCTGTTTCGGATTTGGTGTGTTTAATTTATACTTCTGCAGATGGAATTAATAAAATTAGGATGTTTGATTGATTCAATTCGGACTGATCCGGATTCAATCGCATGAGTTTGGATCTCAAGCTCTGTGTAGATAAAACGGAGTGAAATTTGTGGGAATTTGGATTTATGGCCTTTTAAAATAATACAAAGTCTGGCACTTTGCTTCAGATGCAAAGCGAGATAAAATAATTTGCAAATCAGCAAAAGGAGGAGTGAAATTTGCTAATAATGACATACTCCCTATTTATGTGTGTTGTTATTTGATGGATAAATTGTTAATGTGTTTTGTCTATGTATTTTTCAGGGTCGGCAAGACCTCATTGATGAACCAGTATCCTCAACCCTACTCATTAATTTAAATAATTGCTGATGCAAAATGTAATTTACTGCTTCTGTTATGGGAACACGGTTCATGTTATTTGGGTTTTGTGTTCTTAACCTGTTGATTAAAGATATGTAAACAAGAAGTTTAGCAACCAGTACAAGGCTACGATTGGGGCAGATTTCTTGACAAAGGAAGTGCAGTTTGAGGATCGGCTTTTCACTTTGCAGGTATGTATGCACGCTGCTTTTTTCATTATCTAACAATTATGGCATGTGACACCAGAACAAGGAAACATAAATCTCAAGTTTCTTATACATGTCCATAACATAGAAATAGTCTTGCTCCTCTGTAATGTAGTTGGTTCTGACTCAGTTTCAGTCTGATAAAGACTTGTTCTAAATGGGATGAGCCGTTAGATGCTAGAACAGTTCTGTTTGATTTACACATCAGAATTATGATAATAATAATTACCAAGTAAGGAGAGTATATTCTCCTTAATTTAAAGTTCTTAGCTTTATATTTGAATTTTGAAAAATCAAACATACCTTGATAGAGTCACTGAGGAATCGCATCACACAGCTCACTTTGGACATTGGATATGTTATCAAGCTACTGATATTTGTAAATTTTTTGTCTTCATACTATATGTAATGTTTCTCGTTATAATTCCCCTTATGCCCTATGCTTGGGTCTGTGTATAATTAGATATGGGATACTGCTGGCCAAGAAAGATTTCAAAGTCTTGGAGTTGCTTTCTATCGTGGTGCTGATTGCTGTGTGCTTGTCTATGACGTCAATGTCATGAAATCATTTGATAATCTTAATAACTGGAGGGAAGAGTTTTTGATTCAGGTATTTGCACTTTTTTTCTTCTGAGAATGCTCTCCTTCAAATAACTCCCCCCTTCAAATCAATTCTTGCCGAGGCCACTGATAATTAAAAGAACTAATTATATTTGTTCATGAAATTAGTTCTTATCCTGCATAAACCCTCATTTCCCCAAGCATATTCCCTTCTGATGGGTTTAAATTAACAAAGACATCATTTTTCTGCATTAAGAAAATGGACTGCTTATTTAAGCAGAGAAAGGGTAAGGATGAGAAGGCAGTCTTCGGTACTGCAACTTGAAATTCTTCATGACATTGCCAAATATTACTCAAACATTGTTTAGCTCAGTTGTGTTGAAAGTCCTGAATTTTTTTATGTTTCTGAAGAAAAGACTTTTCATCCTAATGCAATTGCACAGTGTATATCTATCCCATTAATGAAAAAAATGGAAACATACTAATGAAACATAATATTTTTTGCAGGCTAGCCCTTCAGATCCTGAAAATTTCCCATTTGTGGTAATCGGGAACAAGACTGATGTGGATGGTGGAAATAGTAGAGTGGTAAACTCCTCCTCCCCCCTTTTTTCTATATATATTGGGGTTCAGAGATGATCCCAGTGAAGCTACATGCACGTGGAGTCCGAACTGTATTAGACATTTGAATATAATGTCTGAGTCATTAAAGTAGGGAAATACATCACTGTGCCAACTGCCAGAGGCATTAGGACATCTTATCTGTGGTGGAATGTTTTGGACCTATAAATCTACATTTATTTACATCTATTCATTTCTCTTACTTTCTTTGTTTGTTCCTTCTCTCGACCATGGAAAATCTTCTATAGGTTTTTCCACAAGTATGTTTAAAATTACATTCCTATTATGACAAGGCAAAAATCGAAAGTCATTGTGGATAGTAAAGCAAAATTCTTTCACCGCCTCAATTAAAACACAAGGGGAGGAAGCTCATTCGCCCCAATCTCCTTGTTGATGGCTACTGCTGCCATTCATCCCCCTCACCACCTTTCCCTCTGTCAACACCACCCCCACCCCTAGGCCCTAACCCTGCCCTGTCCCAGTCAGTGCCTCCCCTTCCTTCCCCAGACCGGTGGTCCTTTTAGCTGCTGCTGCCTGTTTTAAAAAAGTAAAAAGTAAGGTTTTAAAAGTAGGGGTATTTGCACCAAATAGCCTTTATAAATAGCTCATTAGTGACATTCATGAAAGTGAGATAAACTCAAGCACAGCTGGTCTGGTGTCCATTTGCATTCAATTTCGTATTTACTCAGTGCTTGTTGTACCATGATAAATACTTTTCAACCTTTCTGTTTGGCAGACTGAGGGGATGTGCTGTATCATTTCCAATGCATAAACTGCGAATTTCTTTTAGATTGACGTTGTTTTACCTTGCTTTAATTCTTTTACATAGGTATCTGAGAAAAAGGCCCGGGCTTGGTGTGCCTCAAAAGGGAATATTCCTTACTTTGAGACTTCTGCCAAGGAAGGCACCAATGTTGAAGAAGCTTTTCAAGTTATTGCAAAGAATGCCTTGAAGACTGGAGAAGAGGAAGAAATGTGAGTACAAAATCCCATATCATCTCATCAAGTTGCAGTATATTTTAGCACCAACTCTATTAGACTTGTTCTGTTTCTCATAATGCTGTCATAATGTTTCATTTAGTCGTGCGTATGTATTACTCTAAAAATTAAAATTCTCTGAAGTTATGACAGTTGCGATAACATTTGAAACTGCACATGATCTCATGCATTTTTACTGATCTCATAATTCTTGCACGACATATTTCCTTCTTGCTAATATTTTTGATGATGATGAAGATACCTGCCGGACACAATTGATGTTGGTAACAGCGCCCAACAAAGGTCAACTGGATGCGAATGTTGATTGAGTACTACTATAATTTAGAAGTTCCCGGGATGCACCAAGAACTCTTCATTCTTATGTTTTTTGTGTTGCACTAAGTTCATGCGTGTATACTAGTGTTTGTATTGTGGAGCAATTTCATTTTGTTATTTGCTGAGCTTGGACTTGGGTTTCTTTCAATGTGTACTGCTCTGATTTGGCAGAGTTGGATAGAACTTTCAGTGAATTGAATTGATTGCAGTTTCTGTGTAAAACTCTTTCATCTTTAACATTTTCTTTGTTAAGTTCTAGCCTCTGCTCTCCATGTCGAATCTTGGAACTAGTACAGGAAAAGATAAGGGTGTCGATGATGACGGTTAGAGCCAGAAAACCGAACCGATCTGATGATGAATACAAACAAACCCGATAGCTTTTGACTAAAATACACATTCCATGACAAACATGACTAAACTAAATTCGAAAATCATAGTCTTTATGCACCATTATACATTTTAACTACATGGATAGGTGACATAAGAGCACACAACACAACGTAAACTTCATACAGAAGATTCACTATCACTCATCACCATATGCTGAAATATTAGGTCTTGGCTCAAAGTCTCCATCATAAGATTTCTCCTGCTTGGAACCTACATCATCAGTATTAGGTTGAAACATTAGGTCTTGGCTCAAAGTCTCCATCATAAGATTTATCCTTCTTGGAACCCACATCATCACTATATGCTGAAACATTGGGTGGTGGCTCAGAGTGTCCACCATAAGATTTCTCCTTTTTGGAACCTACATCATCAGTATAGGCTGAAATATTAGGTCTTGGCTTAAAGTCTCCACCATAAGATTTCTCCTTCTTGGAACCCACATCATCACTATATGCTGCAACATTGGGTGGTGGCTCAGAGTGTCCACCATAAGATTTCTCCTTCTTGGAACCTACATCATCAGTATAGGCTGAAATATTAGGTCTTGGCTCAAAATCTCTCACAAAAGATTTTCATCTTGAGGCTTGAGCTTACCAACATAAGATGTAGCACTAGGTCTAGGCTCAAACTCTCTCACAAAACCTAAATGGTTGACATGAGTACTAGTATGAACCCTTCTCTTAAAGTCATTTGCAAAAGATTCCTCATACTTAGGTTTGACATGGAAGATTGATGTCTCACCCACTGTGTGGCAGTCATTTCCTTCCACTTTCTGATCCTTCACAACACCTTGCCAGTATTCCCCTCCATCTTTTCTTGCATTGACACTGCAAGCTATCTGCATTTTTCAGACAACGCCAGTGAGGAAATAAGCCGAGTATGGTCGAAAACTACAACAAACTCATCATATAAACCAAAAATTGGAAAATGGCCAAAATTAAGATGCAAAAGTAAGGACAAATTTGTCATCTACATATAAATTATGATGCTTCCATTTGCGTCTCTTGGTTTTAATTGAGACACTAAAATAAGGACGCATTTGATGTATTTAGAAACACAAATAAGCGTTCTTAGTGGAATGAAAATGTCAACTAGTCGTTCTATTTTTAGTGGAGATGGAAACATATTGCTAAAAGTATAACACATTAATAAAAAGCAAATGAGATCAATGTATTATAAGGCTTGATAGGAGTGAACATACCAGTGAAAGAAGGAGGAAGCTAGCTATAGTGTATCTCATTGCTATACTTTTAATCTGAATTAATCTCTATTGGTGTGTTGGAATAGGGAAATCCTGTTTGCTATTTATAGGAAGAAAATAGGAAGAATTATAGATATATATTTTTAAAAAATGGTAGATGGAAGCAAGGAAGCTCAATTATTGTGTATGATCAACAATAAGATGGAAGCAATGGCACTCAATTATTGTGTATGATCAGCATTGACAGAGGGCAACAATAAGATATAAGCATATATGTATTTAAATATTTGGGAGCAGGATATCCATCTCTGTCATCTAAATAATTATACAAGCAAATCAATATGGGTGGTATCATTTGTGATATGGCTGCATCTACTTGATCAAAAAAGATAACCCTTTCTTATTTATTGCAAGGGCCAATGAAGAGGTATTTGACGAAGAAAATTGAATGATTTTTTGTTAAAGTTGTTTGTTTTGCGCACGAGATTGTTTGTCCACGAATATTTCATGATAAAAAATGTGCATGTAACGGACTAATGAAATGAAAATAATATGGACACATGATTGAAATTCTGATTTATTGCTTCAAATTAACCCCCAATTATGGGCTCAAGAAGAATAAGTGGGCTTCCTAAAAAAAAATGGACATGAAAAAGAATAAATCTAATGGGCCCAAACTGTAAATTCATTTTCCATGGTCGATATCACATAGTATCTTGTTTCTTCGGTTTCCATTCGTGTCTTTCTCACTAGTCGAATCAAGTCCCTCGAGTGTATAAAGAACTTGGGCTTTAAAAAAAGATTTGGTTGAACCAACAACATCTTTGAGAGCAAATAAAAAGAAAAGAAAAGGTCGGGGTATTACATATTTCTTTTTTGCACTCGTTTTACAAAAATAATAGTATAAATAGTTAAAATGGAGAGAGAATAATATGAAGATGAGTCTTCACTACATTAATCATTTTCTTACTTAATTGTTTTTCCACTTTAACTATGAAGAGTCTATATAAATGTACAGTGCAGTTTTTGATATCTTTCAATCTAACAGGTCCAGAGGATTCAACTAGTTCACAAAGGTCTAGAAGATTATGAAACTATCAGACAGGGGTCGTTGGATGCACTCTATTTCTTCAAAAACCTCAACCCACTATACTACAACTAGCACAAGGAAGTAAAGGATCGATCCCACGAGGACGGATGTGTTACGAAACTGCATTCAAGATGTTTTGGAAAAGGGGGTTAGCTGCTGCCACGCAATTTTTGGGGTTGAGAACTTAACACTACTGGTCTAGAGATTTGAAAATTACTTTACTCTACCTACTAGGTCTAGGAAATGAGAACGTACGGAACATGCATGACTTTGAGAAACGAAATATTTGAGAGTTTTAAAATAACTGAGTTAACGGACTAGACTGGCTTTCCTGATTTAGACAAACAAAAAGTAAAGCAAACAGTGGGGACCAACTTCCTTAAACGACCATGGTCTGGAAAAACTGCAGAAAAACAAAAGGACATGCAGAAAGTACTGATCACCCCATCTCCAAGTGCGCAACTACGGAAAATGTATTTGAAGTGTGAAAAACAGGAATGGAACGAGGAGTCTCCAAAAGTGAGCTAAGAGAGTGTGTAGAAGTGATATGTAGCTGCTCAACGTCCCCCTTCTTCCTTAAGGTTGACCTCTTTATATAGGTGAGGCTCTGATCCCTAGGGCATCCTTTTGGCGATTTGACGCTTGTACCCTTGAATAAGATGCTCTAAATATCTGCTCTTTGCTCCTTTCTGCTCCTGTCGCCAACTTCTGATCCTCCAGGTCTGAACGACGACATCTTAATTTCACTTCAATTTCATCTCTTTTGCATCTGCCAGGTCAGGTAACAACAACTCCTTGGTCCGGCAGATTTATTACGCACCTGAACTCAGAAATATAGATTAGCGCCCCAAATGCACATAATTTTAACCCAAAATCAATGCATGAAATGAGCCTTATCAAACTATTACCATCATTTTTTTAAAATGAGTGTGAAAAATAAATGTGCCGACACTAATGGAACAGATGTATACTCCAGGGTCCTACATTTCTATTATTCAATTTAAATAAAAACATTTCCATAATATTAAAATGCATTAAAAAAATAACTGAACTACTATTACAAATTACAAAAAAATAAAATAAAAATTACATAATTAAAATCCTAAAACTTGAAAATTGTACATACTTAAAATACTAAAAATTAAAAATTACATAATTAAAATCCTAAAAATTGAGGTTGAAAGAATTGTTTGGTGTAGTGTGATTTTTTATGTTGAAATGGAGGTATTTATAGATGAAAGTGTGAATTTTGGGATAAAAATAATGAAAAAGTAAATTAAAAGTGTGGAAAAAATGGATATATTTTATTGGGAAGTGAGAAAATATTTTTTTATTAAATCTGAATTTTTTCAGTTTTTTTTTTGAATTTTAAAAAAAATGATAAACCAACGACCAATCAGAGCATTCCACGTCGGCTGCTCGTGCTCTTGCCGACGGCACGACCCTGCTCTTAGCTCGTGCTCTTGCCATTGGCACGACGGTGCTCTTAGCTAAGAGCAGGGTCGTGTCGTCGGCAAGAGCACAACAGCGAGCAGGGTACCCGTGAAGCTCTCGCCGAGCCCTACGTCCTGAGCTACGAGTACAGCCCGTGGCTACTTCCGGGAGCAAAAAAAGGCGCGTGGGGAGATTTTCGTACCTTTCTGTCCTCGTACTCGCCAGCCGCTAATAGGCCATCGAATTTCGGACTACAGTAAGACCAACTGAAAGGGGGCACGGCGCCTGCTCTTAGCTAAGAGCACCGATGTGCATGCTCTCATGTACGCCGCTGGGTTAGGAATTTCAAGGTAAAGAATGTTAGTATTAGATGAGAAATCTATTTGTCACGTTTGTAGATTTCGTTGTGACTGTGTTTCTTCTGCTTATTTTATTTTAATGCAAAGGTTGTTTAGAATTTGGAAATATCTATTTATTCTCGTACGCCATGTAATGCATAATATTCGTCGCAAATCACGTGAATTCTTCTCATTAATGGCATTGTAAATATAATATTTTTTCTTGATGATAAATTCCCTGTATACATATTTGCAAATTATGCTACTCGGCTACAGAAAACGACCAAGCATCTCATCAATTAAAAATAAAATGAAAACACATGGATTCCATATTTACTGGAGTAGTAATAAAAATAGTACTACTATCATTAGTCTACAACTAATCTACATTGAAGAAGTTTTTTGCCCCAATTTATCATGGTCTATATAATATTTCATTTTACATTATATAACACTACGAAAAAAAAGCTACTATATACCAAGCACTATAATATTTCATTTTACATTATATAAACAGTTCCACCAATACCGTATATACTAAACAATACACTAGAAATCAACAAGTGTCAGGCTTAGCCTGATTTCATTACCAAAAAAAAAAAAAGAAATCAACAAGTGAATGTAACGTATATCGTGCGATTATGAAGATTGGCATATAAATAGGCAAAAATTATTGTATTAATATATTTTATTTTACTAGGTTATTTAACAAATTTTTGTTTATCAAATGTCTTTTGTTTTATTAGGTCCTTTTATAAACTTTTGTTTCATTAGAATTTTTTGCTAATGCATTTTGATTTAAGAGGTTAATATATTTTAATTATTAGTACTCCCTCCGTCCCACAAAAGATGACACACTTTCCTTTTTAGTTTGTCCCATAAAAGATGTCACATTTCCCTTTTTGGAAAAAGTTCTCTCTTCCATGAATATAAAAATTATATTTTCTCTCTCCATTTAACACACAAACAAAACCTCCTAAAATCCCGTGCCATTTTCAAAGTATGCCAACTTCTCTGGGACGGAGGGAGTACTAACTAATACTCCATCCGTCCCAGAGTCATTTTTCGCCATAAAAGTCCGTCCCAGTTTAAGAGTCACTTTTAGAATTTTCCGTATTTAGTCATACAATTTTACCCCATTCTTCATCAAAATTACATAAAAATGCTTTTATCTACATTAAAATAAATCAAAAGTCAAAGTGGAGACGCAGTTCACTGGCGATAACCTTTTGTCATTGCATGAGATGGGGATCGATCTCGGGAAGCCGGACACTCCCGTTCCAGCGGGTCGGGCCGCGCCGAAGAAGAAGAAGGCCAAGGGGAAGGGCAAGGTGGTCGGCGAGTCGTCGCAGCCCGGTGTTCACGACACCCCCACGCGGAGGAAGTGGACGGAGGATGAGTACACCGGCGTGGCCAAGGCGTGGTTGTCGGTTTGCGACGATCTGCTGGTTGCGAACAACCAGCGGGTCGTCAACATGTGGGCGAAGATTAGAGCAGCCTACATGAGGAACTGCCCGCACGGAAAGGACTACAACGGGGAGGAGTGCCGGAAGGGGTGGGAATGTATCAGGGGCCGCGGTCGGCCGATTTTCGGGGTTGTACGCCAACGCCCTCCGCCAGCTGACTAGTGGGCAGAATGGGGAGGACTCCCGGAGGATAGCGGAGAGTCAGTTCCTCTTGCCGGGGAAGTATAATGAGTTCACCTTCTCGGGAATGCTATGTGTTGCTGAAGGACTCCGAGAAGTTCGGTCGGGGTGCGACAATGGGTGGCCGAAGAAGCGAGATGCTTGAACTATTCCGGCGACTACAACGGCAGTAGCGGGCTAGCGGCGGATCCCACGACCTCCCCCCGGATGCCGAGGAGTTTCCGTCCCCTCCATCCTTTACTCGTCGCCCTCGCCCGGTTGGCCAAAAGCGGGCGCAACGGGCAGCGAGGGGAGGATCCCCCCTATCGCCCCAGGAGGTCATCTCGGCACCCCCCCCCATGCGCGTACACCTTATTCTCGCGTGCAAAAACGGAGGAACGGATGTACAAGGTCTTCCAAGAGTGGAAGGCCGCAACTGACCCCACGGAGAAGAGGTTTCTCCACTCGATGCTCGAGAACATGCGGGTGGATTTGGATGCCTCGAGGGCACTGGTGGGGGGTTTCAGACGCGGGCTCAGATACCCCGGGTGGCGGCGGCGACGACGAGGAGTAGAGAGTGGCGGGCTCGTGTGTGGAAGCCCTTTTTTTTAAAAAAAAAAAAAAATCATGTATTATTTTTTTATCTATGTACCTTTTTTTAATGAAATGAATGAATTTTCCCATATATGTCTCGTAAATTTAATTCCGTAATTTAATCGTAAATTTAATTCCGTAAATGTAGTTGTTTTTGAATTATTTTTATTGCGGCTGGCCTATGGCTGGCCTATTTGAGTAAAATGCTGACGTGACATGTGGATTTTTAGTGCTGAAGACATGGCAGAGAGAGAGTGGCTAGCCTAACTGGTCTATTCCTATTGTGGATGCTCTAACAATAAGTGACTCTAAATATTGGACGGAGGAAGTATTTATCATTTTTACTAGATCTTAACGTATAAATAAAATATTAATATTAATCATATGAGCTTAGTATAGAATAAACATATAACCACACGTAGTTCTGAAAATAATTAGTAGTACTATTTTTATTTGCCATTTGACTTTGAGTATACTTTAGGCTTAATGAGAGGTGGGTGTATGGTGTTTTGTACTAGATTTTTTCTCCTAATTATCTGTCGTTATAACTTTGTCAAAATGACTGTGTTAAATGTATATATTTATATTTCGTGGCACTAGGCCAACTTGTTTACGATTTAGGTTTAGATATAATCACTATCCCCAGTTGAGATACTCTACTAGCTAGCAATCTCATACTTTTGCATAATTAATAATGAAGAAAATACTTACGTAAACAAGGTGAATTGTTTTAAAGCTAGATTGCAACTATAAAAATGAACATACCCAAGAGCCAATACACATTTTTCACGGCATACATGACTAAACTTTATTCGAAACACTATATTATACACCATCATACATTATAATTAAAAGCATAACTGAAAGCACACGTAACAACATAAACTCCCCGGCCTACTCATGATTCATTTTCACTCGTCACTATATGCTGAAACATTGGGTCGTGGCTCAAAGTCTCCCCCGGAAGATTTCTCCTTCTTTGAACTAACATCATCAGTATATGCTGAAACGTTAGGTCTTGGCTCAAAGTCTTCCCCATAAGATTTCTCCTTCTTTGAACTAACATCATCGGTATATGCTGAAACATTAGGTCTTGGCTCAAAGTCATTAGCATGTGATTTCTCCTTCTTGGAGCTAACGTCATCAGTGTATGCTGAAACATTAGGTCTTGGCTCAAAGTCATTAGCATGTGATTTCTCCTTCTTGGAGCTAACGTCATCAGTGTATGCTGAAACATTAGGTCTTGGCTCAAAGTCTTCCCCATAAGATTTCTCCTTCTTTGAACTAACATCATCAGTATATGCTGAAACATTAGGTCTTGGCTCAAAGTCAATAGCATTTGATTTCTCCTTCTTGGAGCTAACGTCATCAGTGTATGCTGAAACATTAGGTCTTGGCTCAAAATTGTTAGCATTTGACTTCTCATCTCTAGGCTTTAACTTACCAACATAAGATGTAGCGCTAGGCCTAGGCTCAAAATCTCTCACAAATGATTTCTCATCTTGTGGCTTGAGATTACCAACATAAGATGTAGCACTAGGCCTAGGTTCAAAATCTCTTACAAAAGATTTATCATCTTGAGGCTTGAGACTGTCAACATAAGATGTAGCACTAGGTCTAGGCTCAAACTCTCTCACAAAACCTAAATGGTTGACGTGAGTACTAGCATGAACCCTTCCCTTAAAGTCATTTGCAAAAGATTCCTCATACTTAGGTTTGACATGGAAGATTGATGTCTCACCCACTGTGTGGCAGCCATTTCCTTCCACTTTCTGATCCTTCGCAACACCTTGCCAGTATTCCCCTCCATCTTTTCTTGCATTGACACTGCAAGCTATCTGCATTTTTAGACAACCCCAGTGAGGAAATAAGCCGAGTATGGTCGAAAACTACAACAAACTCGTTATATAAACACAAAAATTGGAAAATGGCCAAAATTTAAGACGCGGAGGTAAGGAAAAATTTGTCATCTACAACTTAATCTTATGCTTTCATAAGACGCTTCCATTTGCGTCTCTTGGCTTTAATTGAGACACTAAAAATGAGGACGCATTTGATGTATTTAGAAACACAAATAAACGTTCTTGGTTAAATGAAAATGTCAACTAGACTGTTCTATTTTTAGTGGAGCTTGAAACATATTGCTAAAAGTATAACACATTAATAAAAAGCAAATGAGATCAATGTATTATAAGGCTTGATAGGAGTGGACATACCAGTGAAAGAAGGAGGAAGCTAGCTATAGTGTATCTCATTGCTATACTTTTAATCTGAATTAATCTCTATTGGTGAGTTGGAATAGGGAAATCCTGTTTGCTATTTATAGGAAGAAAACAGGAAGACACAATTATAGAAATATATTTTTTTTAAATGGTAGATGGAAGCAAGGACACTCAATTATTGTGTATTATCAACAATAAGATATAAGCATATATGTATGATCAACAATAAGATGGAAGCAAGGACACTCAATTATTATGTATGATCTACATTGACATAGAGCAACAATAATATATAAGCATATATGTACTTAAATATTTGGGAGCAGGATATCCATCTCTGTCATCTAAATAATTATACAAGCAAATCAATATGGGTGGTATCATTTTTGATATGGCTGTATATATCTACTTGATCAAAAGATAACCCTTTCTTATTTATTGCAAGGGCCAATGATAAAGAGGTATTAGACGAAGAAATTAAATTGAATAATTTTTGGTTGTAGTTGTTTGTTTGCTCACGAGATTGTTTGTCCACGAATGTTTATTATACCACACGATAAAAAATGTGTATGTAACGCACTAATAATGAAATGAAAATAATATGGACATATAAATGAAATTCTGATTTGTTGCTTCAGATTGACTTGAAAAATATCCCGTTTCATTTTTATAAAAGTTGGATGATTTTTTTTCCTAAAGAATTGATGGGATCCATTCTAGTATGTCACGAGATATGTGTGATTATAGAAATGTCAATCAGAGCTAAGTAGAGTCAGGGTAGTCATACTCAAGCTAATTGGATGCAGGTTATTAATTAGGCTAAAATTGTAGTATTGGATAAAATTTAGAACCTTAACTTGTTTGAGTTTGGACTAGTCCAGCGAATTAACCAGGGTAAGAATTAATGATGAAAAATAACAATTTTTTTTTATTGTTAAGGATCCTATATTTATAATTTACAAATAGATACAAATATTAAATCATGAGTTATTTGAATGATTTAATATATAAAAATATGTAATAATAGATCTTGACATGTTAATAAAGCTAATTTAATATTTATAAAATCATAAGAAAGCATATTAATGTTTTTGAATTCATAAGTAGTATTCTCTACATTATTCTCTATCTTACTTTACTATTTCTCTACTCTAACTATTTATTAGTTTTATTTTTTTTAAAACGAGTAAAAAAATGAAACGCCCCTATCAAGACGGAACGGAAGGAGTATTTCTTATAATGAACTTGAACTTTCCAATTTGTTTATACTCATTACTACTACTCCCTCTGTCCCGCTATAAGTGAGACGTTTCTTTTCGGCCGTTGTTTTGGGAAGATAATAATAAATAAGTGTACTAGTTAAAGTGGATAAAAAGTAAAATAAGTGAGAGAATAGTATAGAAGAGAGCCGTATCTACATTATTCTCTTACTTACTTTATTTTTAAAAGCAAAATGTATAAATTATTTTCGCCTTCATCACGAGACTATTTTACTTCAGCCCAAGACAAATAAGTCCATAACATATTAACTTCATTCCAGAATATATTAGTACTTCATTCCAGTAGAATCTTATAAGTTCATTCCAATAGAATTATTACTTCATTCCACTAATTAATATTTATCATTTTTACTGGATCTTAACTTATAAATAAAATATTAATAAACATATGATCTTAACCACACACGTAGTTCAGAAAATATAATAAGAAGTTTTTTTATTTGCCATTTGAGTATACTTTAGGCTTAATGAGAGGTGGGTGTATGATGTTTTGTAGATTTTTTCTCCTAATTATCTATCGTTATAACTTTGTCAAAATGACTGTATTAAATGTATATATATTTATATTTCGTGACAATAGGCCAATGTGTTTACGATTTAGGTTTAGATAGCATCCCTAGCTATCCCCAGTTGAGATACTATACTAGCTAGGAATCTCATACTTTTGCATCACTAAATAAAGACCAAAAGAGTTACGTAAACAAGGTGAATTGTTCTAAAGCTAGATAGCAACTACTATAAAAAAACGAACATACCCAAGACTCAAGAGCCAATGCACATTTTTCACGGCACACATGATTAAACTTTATTCGAAAACCACAATCTTATACACCATCATACATTATAATAAAAAGCACAACTAAAAGCACACATAACAACTTAAACTTCCCACTCATGATTCATTTTCACTTATCACTATATGCTGAAACATTGGGTCGTGGCTCAAAGACTCCGCCATAAGATTTTCTCCTTCTTTGAATAAACATTATCAGTATTATGCTGAAACATAAGGTCTTAGTTCAAAATCGTAAGCATTAACTGATTTCTCATCTCTAGGCTTTACATTACCAACATAAGATGTAGCGCTAGGCCTAGACTCAAAATCTCTCATAAATGATTTCTCATCTTGTGGCTCGAGGTTACCAACATAAGATGTAGCACTAGGCCTAGGCTCAAAATCTCTTACAAGAGATTTCTCATCTTCAGGCTTGGGGTTACCAACATAAGATGTGGCACTAGGCCTAGGTTCAAAATCTCTCACAAAGGATTTCTCATCTTCAGGCTTGAGGTTGCCAACATAAGCTGTAGCACTAGGTCTAGGCTCAAATTCTCTCAGAAAAGATTTCTCATCTTCAGGCTTGAAGTTTCCAACATAAGCTGTGGCACTAGGTCTAGGCTCAAATTCTCTCAGAAAAGATTTCTCATCTTCAGGCTTGAGGTTTCCAACATAAGCTGTGGCACTAGGTCTAGGCTCAAATTCTCTCAGAAAAAATTTCTCATCTTCAGGCTTGAGGTTTCCAACATAAGAAGTGGCACTAGGTCTAGGTTCAAATTCTCTCAGAAAAGATTTCTCATCTTCAGGCTTGAGGTTACCAACATAAGATGTGGCACTAGGCCTAGGCTCAAAATCTCTCAGAAAAGATTTCTCATCTTCAGGATTGAGGTTTCCAACATAAGCTGTAGCACTAGGTCTAGGCTCAAATTCTCCCAGAAAAGATTTCTCATCTTCAGGCTTGAGGTGTCCAACATAAGCTGTGGCACTAGGTCTAGGCTCAAATTCTCTCAGTAAAGATTTCTTATCTTCAGGCTTGAGGTTACTAATATAAGATGTGGCACTAGGCCTAGGTTTAAAATCTCTCAGAAAAGATTTCTCATCTTCAGGCTTGAGATTGCCAACATAAGCTGTGGCACTAGGCCTAGGCTCAAAATCTCTCACAAAAGATTTCTCATCTTCAGGCTTGAGGTTACCTATATAAGATGTGGCACTAGGCCTAGGTTCAAAATCTCTCACAATAGATTTCTCATCTTGAGGCTTGAGGTTACCAACATAAGATGTGGCACTAGGCCGAGGTTCGAACTCTCTTACAAAACCTAAATGGTTGACATGAGTATTAGTATGAGCCCTTTTCTCAAAGCCATTTGCAAAAGATTCCTCGTACTTAGGTTTGACATTGAAGATTGATGACTCATCCACCGTGTGGCAGCCATCTCCTTCCACTTTTTGATCCTTCACAACACCTTGCCAATATCCCCCTCCATCTTTTCTTGCATTGACACTCCAAGCCATCTGCATTTTTTTTAGAGACGCAAAATTAGCCGAGTATATATAACAACAGACTCATCTTATGAGGACACAAAATTGGTGACGCAAATAATTGGAAAATTAAAAATATTGCAAAATTTTAGGATGCACTTTGGGATAAATTTGTCAACTACGTACATCTTAATCTTTTACTATTTTAGGATATTTTCATTTATGTTTCTTAATTTTAATAGAGAGCATATGAGATGTATTTAAAAATACAAACTAGCTGCGTTAATAGTTTTTTTTTTATAGTGGAACTCGGTATGAATTGCTAAAATAAACATTAATAAAAAAAGGGAACATGTGATCAGTTTATAACACATTAATAAAAAGGAACATGTTAACAATTTATAAGGGGACTAGAGAGGAATGGGCATACCAGTGAAAGAAAGAGGATACTAGCTATAGTAAATCTCATTGCTATAATTTGAATCTGAATTTGAATCTCCCTTGTTGAGTTGATAATAAAGAGAAGATGTTTGCTATTTATAGGAAGAAAATAAGAAGACACTACTATGAATATATATATTAAAATATTGGGTAAATAAAAGCAAGTGTACTCAATTACTGTGTATGATAGAGCAACAATTAGATAAAAACATTATGTATTTAACATTTAAAAAGTGTACTCAATTACTGTGTATGATAGAGCAACAATTAGATAAAAACATGTATTAAATATTTAAATATTTGGGAGCATGATATCCATCTTTGTCGTCTAAATAATTATACAAGCAAACTAGTATGGGAGTTTCATACAATCGTATGTGAGATGGTTGTATCTACTTGATCAAAAGATGCCCCCGGCTTATTAATCAAGAGGTATTTGATGAATAAAAAGTGCATCAATTTTTCGTTGAAATTGTTTGTTTGTCCATAAATGTTTATTGTATCACATGATAAAAATTGTGTATGTAACGCACTAATACAATGAAAATAATATGGACACATATAATAATTTACGTATATCTTAAAATTTATTTGAAATTGTTCAAGTCTCTTTTATTCTATGTAAATATCTGCCGTTTTCAATTTATACAAATGTTATACTCCAGAATGAATTTTTCTCCTAAAGAATTGATGGGTGATGGGATCCATTTTATATTTCTATGTATGCCACAACCCACAAGAGATATGTAAAATCTCTTTTTTTTTCTCTGGATAAATATCCCGTCTTCAAATTATACAAAAGTTAGATGAATTTTTCCTTTCTCCTAAAATAATTGATGGGATCCATTCTAGTATGCGCCGCAAGAGAGAAATGTAAGATTTACATTATTAACGTCAATCGAGCTAAATCATTGGGCATGCTTGGTATGATGGAATGTAATGAGAGTTGAATAGAATGGAGGTCGGAATAAAGTGTCAATTTTCTTGTATTTCCTTTGCATTTTCATCCATTCACTCATTCATTTCATCATACCAAGCAAATGAATAGAATGGAAGTAGGAATCACATTCCATTCCATCATACCAAAAACCCCTTAGATTTAGATCAGTCGTATTTGATTACAAGCTAATTGAATATAGATTAATCTGCTTAAATTTTATCCGGTTAAAAATTTAAATTCAAGTTTTGAGCTAGTCTGACAAATTAATCGGACTTAAAGCTAACAATGAAAAATGACATGTTTTTTTTATTGATAACGATCCTATATTTATAATATATAGAGATACAAATAATAAATCTTGATAGGAATAATTTGATCTGATTAATATTCTCAATTCCAAATCTCTAAATCCAATTTGCAAATTTTGAGCGAACGTATGTAATTGGAGGAATGATATGCTACATACCTTATGTAAGCTTGTTATGTATGTGAGGACCACTCTCGTTTGATACACGTTTCGCGTTGTTCGTTTTGATTTATAGATTTAGTTCTATTCTAATATATTAAAAATGGTATTGAAAATTAATTCACAAATTTCATAAAAATCAAATTTAGCTTGATTTGTTATTTTATTAATTTATTTAAAATTATAGAGAAAACGAACAAATCGAGCTTTGATTTTTATAAATTTAATAAAATTAAAATTTTTTATAACATTTTTTAATGTATTAGAATCAAACTAAATATGCAAATCAAAATGAACAACGTTAAACATACGTCAAATGAGAGTGGTATTCACATAAGTATGTAGCATATCATTCCTCGGTGTAATGATAATACTAGCCGAGAAATCTACGTGTCACATTTGTTGTTTCGTGTCCTACGAATTTATGCGACATATTTCGCTTTCTTTGAATTCTGCTTATTATTATTCCAGTGGAAATCAAGGTTGTTTG
The DNA here is from genome assembly GCF_023119035.1 of Salvia hispanica. Taxonomy (NCBI): domain Eukaryota; kingdom Viridiplantae; phylum Streptophyta; class Magnoliopsida; order Lamiales; family Lamiaceae; genus Salvia; species Salvia hispanica. The sequence goes on along the minus strand of NC_062967.1, from coordinate 9,975,040 downwards.
GAAATATCAACTTATCCTCGTACACCTTGAAACGCATATTTTTTTGTCGCAAATCACGTGAAAAAAAGACGTCTACTAATATTTTCAATTTCTTGAAAATAAATATCCTTTACTTTATAAATTGCGTCCATGTATTTACATTTATTTTCAAAATTCAAATGATGTTATTCGGCTATAGCAAAACACACGAGTTCCATATTTTATTAGCAATAATAATATTAATTATACTAGTCTATAATTTAAAACTCTATGTTAACCCCAATTTATTTTGGTCTGTATTATGTGTCATTTTACATGATATAAAAAGTTTATTCAATGTCGTACTATGTATTACAAACAAGGAATAAAATACAAAGTTAATATTAATTATTACAATAGAAATCAACCTGTGAATATAACGTATATCACACAATTCACGAAGTTGACCATAACAAAATACTCCATCTGTCCCGCATAATTCGTCTCATTTTGACCGGGCATGAGTTTTAAGAAATGTAATGAAAAGTGAGTTGAAAAAGTTTGTGGAATGTGGGTCCTACTTTTATATATTAGTTTTATAATAAAATGTGAGTAGGAATGAGTTAGTAGACAAAAATGATAAAAGTGAAATGAGATAAATTATGTGAGACTGATCGAAATGAAAAAAATAGATCAAATTATCTGGGACGGAGGGAGTATAATACTCCCAAATGACATCAATTAACCATATGTTCGTACTAATGCATTTCAATTTTTTAAAAAAAATACACGTTTTTATTTTTAATTCGGTTGGATCTCTAATTCAAAATGTTAACTTTTTTTTTCTTATTTATTTTGAAATTAATTCAATTTGCAATATCAATTTAAGAATTATTAGAAAATAAAAAATTTATTGATGTTATCCTTTATCAATTAGTAAATTATAATACCATCCTCAATAGGGGTTGAGCCAAGAATTCAACTTAAAAGGAGCAAAACATACATGAGAGAATTTTGAGGATCTGGGAGCTAGAGAGTATTTATAAGGAAATTTGAATAAATTTGCAAATTTATTGAACAAAATACTACTCCCTTCGTCCTAAGATATTAGACTCGTATACCATTTTGGGGTGTCCCAACATATTTTAGCCATGTCTATTTATGGTAAAAATTTACCACTAAACAACACCTCCTAAATTCTTGTGCTCAAAAGAAGTGAGTCTAATATTTTGGGACGGATACTCTATGTAAAAGTTTGAGAGGGGGCCCCACCTATAAACAACGTGTGGTTTTTACCACTAACTTTTAGAGCATTCACAATGCGAAGCCTCTATCACAATTATGAGACAACTAAGGGATGTGTTGCGATTAGGCGTTACAGTTAAACTAATAGGGGTGGACTATTATGCCATGTACCCCTCTCGGCCCAAATTGAAATCCGATTTTTTCAAAATTTGAAAAAAATTAATTATTTAATTATCTTTTTTAATTATTATTTGGGCACATTTTGTTATGCTGGCAAAGTGGCCAATGACTGGTTTTTTTATTAATAATGATGGAGGCTTCGCACTGAAACCTTAAACAATCAGTCACATTTTCTCACGAATGATCAATTTGATAACCAAATTGGTCAGCCTTTAACCATCTTTTAGTAGTAATCAATATGACAAAGCATGTTTTATCCAAATTCATAAAATACACGCCACAAATTGCATAAACATATGAGAAAGAACAGGTTAATTCACTAGATAACATCAAGGTGATAGAATCTTCAGCTATCACATGTATCACGTAATTGAGGATTCTATCTTATATAGTAATTTAAATAAATTATATGTCAATGTTTGCCGCCGGCAATGATATATTCATGCAACACGAAATGATGCCCAAATTCATTTATTTAAGTGCATTTTAATGAGTCAAGTTGTGATAGTAACTGCCATGGCGTGATGATATGACTATACCATTAACAATAGTACTCGTAATATTTTGTACACTCCAAGTCCAATCCATCCTCGTCATGAATCATAGTATAACAATTCACACAATGTATATATATGTGATGATAATGATATGATTCTCACTCACCTCACTATTGTAATAATGTACATGATATATGGCCCAACGACAGCAACATTTCACAAGTGATGGTAGTACATGATATATTGTCCTCATTCACCGTCATATTCTTATTCAATTCATAATATCTTTTCTGAAAATCCCCAAAATCTTTTTAAATAAAAAAAATAAGCAACAGGTTGTAGATATCATCTTAGCCTGTCCAGACTCAGATAAAACCTAACTTATACTCCCTCCGTCTGCTAATAGGAGTTTCATTTCTTTTTAATACGAGTTTTAATAAATATAAAGATAAGTGTGTGGAAGAAAGTTAGTGAAATATAAGTCTCATTTGTATATACTCTCTCCATCCCAACTAAGTTGAGTCGAAACTTTTGGGCACAAAAATTAAGAAATTGTATCGAAAAGTAGGAGAGAAAAATAAAGTAGGAAAAATAAAGAGAGAGTAAAGTGTGTGATAGAATAGAGTAAGAGTGATTGAATGTTTTGTTTTTGTCAAAAAAGGAAATGACTCAACTTAGTTGTGACATCTAAAAAAGAATACGACTCAACTTAATTGGGAAAGAGAGAGTATTAGTTATAAATGATATGTGAGTGGAATGAGTTAGAGGAATGTGAGACATCTTTACCATTGATAATAATAATGAATTGAGACTCCTATTCGCAGGAAGATAGAAATGGAAAAACGAGACTCCTATTAGCGAACAGCGGGAGATAAACTAAGCAATTCAAATAATTCATTAATATAAAAAGTGAATTATATTTTTGATATTTGAACTTTAGATTGTTACTAAATGTGATACTCAAACTTTTAATATCGTTGTAGGAACCTTTGCACTGTATGTATATTTTATCAAAAATACCCTCCAGCCCTTTAAGGGTATCTTAGTCTATTTGTGATAGGAAGGATAGAATAAAATTTGTGTACAATACATCAATTATATAATATTAAGATAATAATTCAGAATATTGTTCAATTTAAAAATTTATTTGAAATTTTCTTTCGTCAATAGGCGAAAATGTAAAAGTGTATTCTAGACCAAAAAACGTCTAAAAAGTGTAAAAGTTTCTCCAACGATATTAAATCAAAGTCTATGAACGTGTGGTGATATTTTTAAAATTTGAGTACCGTGTTTGATACTGAAAATATATATAGTTCACTATAATAATAATAATAATAATAATAATAATAATAATAATAATAATAATAATAATAATAATAATAATAATAATAATAAACAAATAGGTTACCGGCTTGTTTAATTATTGTGTCCAAACTTATCAATCCTAATTGATTACAGTCTATCGAGAGGACTATTCAAAACAAAACCTTTCAAACAAGAAACCTATATTTGAAATGAACTTGTAATTTCCAAAAAAACATTCTCACCCAAAGAATATTAGAGTCAATCACACCATGTATGCAAAACTTGTTCTCAGCACTCTCCTGCTTCATCTGGTTATTCTACTGGTAATCTATTCTCCATTCTAAAACCTTTATTTTTTAAATTAATTCACATTTTTTTTCACTCGAAGTTTTTATGATTAGGGTTCATCCGAAGGCGACAACACTCACATGCACCATGTCCACCATGCTACCACCGATCCCGACCCATCCCTAGCGATCTTCTTCTTCCCGGAGAATCTCAAACTCGGAAACACAATGAAAATCAACTTCCCAAAGCGACAACTCTCCGACTCCCTCACTCACCTCCTCTCCAAAGAAGAAGCCGAAGCCCTCCCTTTCTCCTCCCAAAAACTCCCCGAAATCCTGCGCCTCTTCTACTTCCCCTCCTCCTCCCCTCAAGCCACCGCCATGGCCGCCACGCTGGAGGAATGCGACCGCCATCCGATCCCAGGGGAGCAGAAATTCTGCGCCACATCCTCCCAATCCATGTCCGAATTCATCGAATCCATCTTCGGCCCCGACACACCAACCAAGGCCGTCTCCACTTACCACACCAAGCGATCGGAATCCGATGACGTGGCTGTGCAGAATTATAGGATCATGGGAATCCGGCGGATTCCGTCGCCGAAGATGGTGTCGTGCCACACGATGCCGTATGCGTACACGGTGTTCTACTGCCATTACCACGAGAGCGATAACCGGGTTTACAGAGTGTCGTTGGCGGGGGAGAATGGGGATGCAGTTGAGGCTATCGCGGTTTGTCACATGGATACTTCGCAGTGGGGCCCAAACCATGTTGCGTTTCGGGTGCTCGGGGTTGAACCCGGTTCCACTCCGGTTTGCCATTTCTTTCCGGCGGATAACTTTGTTTGGGTCCCGATCATGTCTCAACAAATATGAGTATCATCTTTTATCGATGTAATGATATGTAATTTATGTGTGGTGGGTGTGTGTGTGATGCTTTCTATGGATATTGTGTGTAATAACTAATAAGGTAATAAAAATTACCGACGTGTTAATTACCGGCAAAATTTCTGTCTGTCAAATTATTGTTTTTGTGGTGATATTAATATTAATATTATAATAAAATGTGAGTCGAATGGGTTAATAGAATATATGATTCGTTATCAAAAGTAATAAAAATAAAGTAGGATAATTAATAAGTGACAAACCAAAGTGAAGAACTGAGACACATAATAGATGAGGGAGGAAGTAAAGATAAAAATATACTCCCTCTATCCATAAACAATAGATCTATTGTTGTTCGGCACATGTTTTAATGTAGAATTGGTAAAATAAGAGAGATGCGGAGAAAAAGTGAGTAAAGTATGAGAGAGGGAAGAAAAAGTGAGAAAAGTACGAGAGATAAACTTTCCATTTTTAAAAAGTGATCTATTTTTTGTGGACGTCCCAAAATGACAAAAGTGATCTATTTTTGTGGACGGAGGGAGTATAAGGCAACCTAATAATAAAAATAATAAATACATAAATTTATTATAATAATTCATATACAATGGTGCATTTTATTGCTAACTCGCTCTTAAATTGCTAACTACAACTAAATGCTAGGCACTGAATCAATAAATCACGACATAAATTCATTTAATCATGAGTATTAATACAATGTAAATACTCCACATATTAGGGGTATTAATGTCACAACATAAATAAAATTAAAGGTAATTTTATAAGAATTATAACGAGATCTCAGTTGCATATGTTCTGATGTCAAAATTTGAAGGAAAAAAAATATGATTTTTTTCATATTTTTTCAAGAAGCATACTACGCATGCCAACATAATTATCATAATCTGTCAATATAATGCATATACAATATCAATTGTATTGATATGTACACCACATTGACAATTTGATTCAGAATCTTAGCTTTTTTTATCTTTTTAAATTTAAAAAATAATACAATTAAATTCCACATGACAATATATAGACCAGACCACTAGAATTTAAAAAAACTTAAATTAATAATAATTATTTATTAAAGATTGAGTTAGCAATTAATCCCACTTTTTCATATATACATAAGTAACATAACACGTAATTACACATTAATATAATACACATTAATATAATACATAAATTAGAATTATTAATTGACTTGATTGAATTTAATGGTGCAATGATCGGAATTAATGAAATTATTGGTATTAAGGCGAGTGTCTCATGGATAGACCTATACTATTATATAGGCTAATGGAATATAGGCCCAATCCCTTTACAGAACATTTCCAGCCCAACGACTAAAATACAAAACAGATCTTCTTCTCCTCTCATACAACTGTAGTAAGTCTTGTCCTCCGCCTCTGCATGACCGATACGGTCCTGGGAATAGCCCACTGTGACCCCAGTCATATCCATCTTCGAGGCGGCTGCGGCGGCGGCAGCAAAAGGAGGGGGAGAACATGGCATTTTATGAAGTAATTAGCCGGTCGGAGGGGCTGCATCCACTGCTGGGTGAGATGGGAAGTCATAAGTCATAACTATATAGATCGATTTTGAGCTAATTATATTGTACATTATATAAGGAATTGCACGTATGCAACATGATTGTTACTCTTTATATCCGCTATTACTTGGTCTGTCTAGTTTTCTTTTTTTGTTTGTTCGTCAATACGTGTTACACTTATTTTTTAGTCCGCCCGCTATTGGGAGTTCAGTTTACTTTTAAAAATAGGTTTCACATTCCACTATCTTTTTCCATCCATTTTCTATAGTATATTTTAAAATTCATGCTAAACTCAAATGAAACTTCTAATGACAGAATAAGGGAGTATTACGTACCTACCAGCTTGATACCCCATAAAAAATGATGTTTTACTTTTAGTACTCGAGTAGTATTATTTTTCATTTGATACAATATCATCATTTAATAAAGACCAACAATCCAACGTCATTTTTACCAAGGTTATATAGAAGTAGTGATGGTCAAGGATATGCTTCAATAACTGCTGGAATGGCCTTGATATGTTTGACCGTAAACCTACTGAAGCCAGCCTCTTTCACTACAAATTCCCACTCCTTCAAAGTCCTCTCTTTCCCGGAGGTATGAGCCAACATCACCATGTCTAACGCTAGCCGTACATCGCTGTACTTATCCTCTTCCTCTTCCTCTTCCTCTTCCTCTTCCCCGATCACCGCCTCCACGATCATCACTTTCTCTTTAATTGCCTCCTTGCATTTTCTCAATATTGCTATGCATTCCTCGTCGTTCCAATCGTGCAATACCGACTATATGTATTTTACACAAATATATTAGTGTTTGATGCATAGAAAAAGGCCAAGAAAAGTATTTTTTAGCTTCGCTTCACTATTTCACTACTCCCTCCGTTCCTTGATAATCGAGTCGTTTTTCTATTTTGGGAAGTTCCAAGATAATTGAGTCATTGCTATATTTGACAAAAAGTAACACTTTCTGTTATTTTATTATCTCTTCATCTCTCTTACTTCATTCACTCTCACTTTATTCACCATCCACTTGTGGAATATCTCTATTAACAAAAAATGGATGGAGTATACTATCTAGTCCCAATTCAATGTTTCATACTATTTCCTTATTCAGCTAACTCCTAAAAAATTTCTCATTTCACATTCTACTCACAACTATTATAAATTAATACTAATATAAAATATGACCCACATTTTATTAACTTTTACCATATTTTTTCTTCACAAAGTTAAACAAATTGCTAGTATAAAAACATATATTAGAGTAATTAATGGAGAAAGTAATTAATGGAGAAATTATAAAGATAAGTGTGAAAACCATGAGAAAAGCTGCATCAGCATTGGGAACAGCTTGAAACATGTCTCCGGCAACATGCTTCACTCCGTCGCAAGGCGGCGCAGCGCTAGCCACGTGAGGTAGATCGAAGCTGATCCCTTGGATCCAAGGAAAAGCCTTTACCAGAATCCGGAGGGCAGTCCCGTCGCCGCCACCAACATCCACCAGCGACGAAATCCCATCAAAAGCCTCCGGGTACTGATCCGCCACCGCGTCCGCGGACGCGATGGCAATGCAGCTCATGGCATCATCGATCAGCTTGCTGTGCTCCGGATTCGCATTGGCGAAGCTCCAGATGTCGCGTCCGTGCTCGTCCTCGAACGGCGATCCGTCCGCCTGGCGAGCACGCAGACTGAGGCGCTGCCACGGCGCCAGCATCGTCGGCGTGCTCTCCAGAAGGACGACCGCCGCCATGCTGTCAGCGGCGCCTCTCATCAGCAGATGCGAGAGAGGCGTCTGCGAGTATGAGGAGGCGGTGTGGGAGAAGATGCGGCGGTGGACGAGGTAGCGCATGATGCGGCGGAGGACCGGCGGGGAGCAGGCGAGGGCGGCGGAGAGGGCGGGGAGCGTCATGGAGCCGCCGTGGGAGTCGATGACGTCGGCGATTTGGAGATCGATGGCGCATTTGACAAGGGCCATGGGAGTGAAGCCCAAGGCGTAGCTCCACATCTCTAATTTGGCGTCGGCGGCGATGCTTGCTTTTAGTTCTGCCATTTTTGGTTTTGGAGTGGTTTTGTTGAGGAAGATGAAGGGAAAAGGGCTGTATTTAAGGACTCCATGAGCATACACGTGGAGTCCATGCCTATGTGGAGGCATAGCTGCATATTATGTTCTATACTTTCACCTGTCGATTTGTCAAATTAAATTACTACTAACGACCTCATACATTGGCATGATCATTAATTTAATGATAACATACGATTTAAATATAACAGAACATAACCGACAGCTTTTTACTTCTATTCATATTAAATATCGTACATGACTAAACATTATTCGAAAACCATAATCTTATGCACCATAATACATTAGCGATAGGTGACATAAGAGCACACACATAACAACATAAACTTCATACAGAGGATTCATCTTCACTCATCTTCCTTGGCCCCAAATGCATTAGATTTTGGTTCAAAGTCTCCATCATAAGATTTCTCCTTCTTGGAAGTTACATCATCTTCGGGCTTTAGATTATTAATATAAGATGTAACACTAGGTCTAGATTTAAAATCTCTCACAAAAAACTTCTCATCTTCAGGTTTGAGATTATCAACATATGATGTAACGCTAGGTCTAGGCTCAAAAACTCTCTCAAAGGATTTCTCATCCTCAAGCTTGAGATTATCAACATAAGATATAACACTAGGCCTAGACTCAAAATCTCTCACAAAAGACTTCTCATCTTTAGGCTTAAGATTACCAATGTAAGAGGTAACACTAGGCCTAGGCTCAAAATCTTTCAAAAAAGATTTCTTATCTCTAGGTTTTAGATTACCAACATATGAAGTAACACTAGGCCTAGGTTCAAAATCTCTCACAAAAGACTTCTCATCCTCAGGTTGAGATTACCAACATAAGTTGTAATACTAGGTCTCGGCTCAAACTCTCTCACAAAAGACTTCTCATCCTTAGGCTTGAGATTACCAACATCGGCTGTAACACTAGGCCTAGGCTCAAAATCTCTTACAAAAGACTTCTCATCCTCAGGCTTGAGATTACCAACATAGGCTGTAATACTAGGATACTAGGCCTAGGTTCAAAATCTCTCACAAAACCCTCATGCTTGAGATTACCAACATAGGCTGTAATACTAGGTCTCGGCTCAAACTCTCTCACAAAACCAATATGGTTGACATTACTAGCAGTGTCATCCCTTCCCTCAAAGTCCTTTGCAGAAGATTCCTCATATTTAGGTTTGACATCGAATATTGATGTCTTCCCCAATGTATGGCAGTCATTTTCTTCTACCTTTTTGATCCTTCACAATACCCTGCCAATATTCCCCCCCATTTTTCCTTGCATTGATACCGCAAATCTACATTTTTCGGTCAGTAAATTGATCAAAATAATGTTTATAACACATTAATAAGATGCTCATAAAGTTCATACATATTATATGATTAATTTATTAGGACATAGAGGAATGGACATACCAGTGCCAGAAAGAGGATGATAGCTATGATGTATCTCATTGTTATAATTTGAATCTGAATCTCTCTTGGTGAGTTGAGAATATAGAAAACCTGATAGCTATTTATAGAAAATTAAGAAGAGACAATTATATTATATACGTATTAAGATATATATTAGTAGAGAAAAGCAAGGATACTCAATATTGTATATGATAAACATTGAGAGAAACCAATAATTAGATAAGAAGCAGTATGAACTCCTTCCGTCCAATAATTAGATAAGAAGCAGTATGAACTCCTTCCGTCCCAACATGTTAAACACATAATTGCATATAAGAACGCAAATAATTCAAGTAAAAGGAATTAAACTCTAATTCATGAATTTCTACGGTTTAGAATTACCGATCTAATTCTCCAAAGAATCGACGATTGTTTGAGTTTGAATTTGAAGGATGGTTGGAAAGTTAATCTTACTGCAAAATGCATTTTGCGTCTCCGTTGAAGATGCCTTGATATGCTGTATCTACTTGATCGAATGATACCCCTAAGAGCATCCGCATCACGTCTCGATGCGGGCTCGATCTCGTCTCGGAGAGACGAGACCGCATCGAGACAGCGATGCAAGCCTCCCATCTCGTCCCGTTGCGTCCCGTAGCTCGCCGCGGAGAGCAAGCTAGGCGAGCTCCCGTTCGTCCATGACTCCCACTCGCGTGCCTGCGAGTGGGTGTCGTTTATATCCGTTGAAAATGTTTTTTTTTTGTTTTTTTAAAAAATTCCGAAAAAAATCAAAAAAAAATTTAAAAAAATCCCAAGCCTTTTATAGCCGTTTTTTTAAATTTTTATTTTTTTTCAATTTTTTAAAGCCTCCAATCACTTCTATAAATATCAAATCATTCCCACAAATTATCCACCATAAAAAAACTCTTTATTCTCACTTAAACACTCTACATTCTTCGTCTCAAAACATTATTCTTCTCCTAAATTTTAATCCATATGTAGATCCATCTGAGCAAATGCGGCAAATTTTCAATTATGTGTTTTTCGTATTTTCGGATGTAATTTTCGGTAGACGCACACGGGGGCGGAGCCAGGATATTGTACGAGGCAAAGAACTTGCATATTTCCTCCCAAGTTCCAACGGACCCAAACTTCCACATATTTAATTTTTCGTTTGTATAAAAATTCTTCTCTTTTTTTCTCTACAATTTTTTTGGAGAGCAAAGACTCACGTTTAGATCTTTAAACTGTTGGTTTTCATTTTTTTGAAAAAATAACTAGATTTTATTAAATATTAATTAACTACATGTTTGACTTTTGGTTTTTTTCCAATTGAGGCAACAAAGCTTTTTCTATTAAAATACTAGGAGGCAAAGTTAATACAAAATACATATATTATAATTTATATATATCAGTGTACAATTAGAAAGTTGAGGTGGGGCAATGACAATTGCCCCTTATGTATATACACTAGATCCATCCCTGGACACACATGATAGTCACCAAAATACTCTTCTTCTGCTCCTTTGCCTTCATTTCTTTTAAACCCCTTTCACGCTCATATCACGCCGAGGTACTGCAAAAGAAAAAACAGCAAAATCCGATCCAATTTATCGTAATCGATTAGTTAACATGTTGGTTAACCGTATTCTGAAACACGGAAAAAAATCATTGGCATATCAAATTATCTATCGAGCCATGAAAAAAATTCAACAAAAGACAGAAACAAATCCACTATATGTTTTATGATTTGAGTTTTGAAATTTTGAATTTGAATATGCAATTTTTAATTACTAGTATTTTAAATTATGTCTTTTTTTATTTTTAAAAAAAATTTAAGTATGTGTTATTTTATTTTTTTAGGATTTTAAATTGTAATTTTTTTATTTAATAAAGTGTGTTTTTATTAATTGAATTTTGGAAATAAAAAAAATTGAAATTGAATGAATAGTTAAGGGATGAGATGGTTAAGAGATGGATAGATGTACGTGTTGTCTCTTAGTTAAGAGATTGGGTGAAAAATCCATGAATAATGAAGGAATGAGACAATTAAGAGACGGTATTAAGACGGGGATGCCGGATGGCTAATTTATTGGTGGGGCCAAATGAAAAACAAATGAATGATTTTTCGTTGAAATTGTTTGTTTCCGCACGCCCATAAATCTTTATGGTATCACATGATAAAAAATGTGTATTTAATGAACTGATGAAATGAAAATAATATGGACACATATAATAATAAAATAAAATCCTTATCAATATCTCAATAAAATTTAGTTAGATATTGTTAAGATCTCTCTTTTTTTCTCTTGATAAATATCCCGTTTTCAATTTATACAAAAGTTAGATGTGTTTTTCTCCTAAAGAATTGACGTAATCCATTCTAGTATTGCGCAAGAGAGATATAACACACGGATGAGAGAATTGAGAAAATTAAAAATAGATGATTTAATACGGAGTATTATGTTTTCAAACTCATAATTAGTGGTATAGTTGAGCATACAAATTAGCGTTCTTAAGAGTATTAAAAAGTATTCTAAAGTAGTATGATTTTTTTGTTATAGTGCAGATGCAGAGGGATATACTATAAGATAAAATGAACGTTGCTTGAGTTGTTAATCTACCTCTGGTTGTGGCTACCTATTGACGTTGGTTAGTATTTCTGACTATTTTCTTTTTGGATGGGCTTGTGCTTCATTTACCTGGTTAGAGCATTACTCTCGAATAAAAATAGATTCACCAAATAGATTCGCCAAATAAGTCTAAATTCTAGATTACTATTGAAATTTAAAGGCCAAACCATTAGATTTCGTGTCATCAGTGCTATACGGTGATAGAATCTTCAGTTATCACATGTATCATGCAATTGATGAATTCTATCTTATATAGTAATTTAAATATAATGCATGTCAATGTTTGCCGCTGGCAATGATATATTCATGCAACACGTAATGATGCCCAAATTTATTTATATAATTATGTGTCAAGTTGTGATAATAACTGTCATAGCGTGATGATATGACTATATACCATAAACAATAGTGATGGAGGCAATTTTTTTCGATACGGAGATTAAGAAAAATTGTATTAGGTGAGTTAAGTAAAGGAAGAGTAAAGTAGGAAATGGAAAAGATAGAGAGATGTAGAGAGAATAAAGTAAGAGAGAGTAAAGTAAGTGAGAAGAAATGTGTTGACTTTTACTAAAAAGAGAAATGACTACATTACTATGGAACGTAATAAAATGACAAAATGACTCCATTACTATGGAACGGAGAGAGTAATATTACGTACACTCTTAAGTCCAATCATCCTCGTCGTGAATCATACTAGTATAACAATTCACACAATATATGCGTGATGATAATTATATGCATGATTCTCACTCACCTCACTATTGTAATAATACGTGATACATGGCCCAATTACAGCAACATTTCACACGTGATAGTATATGATATATTGTCCTCATATACTTATTCTACTCATAATATCTCTCTGAAAGCCCCAAATATCTTTTTAAATATTGAAGAAACGACCAACTGGTTGTAGATATCATCTTAGCCTGTCCAGATAAAACCTAACTTACATATACTAATCAAATCAAATAATTAATTAATATAAAGAGTGAACTACTACTCCTTCCATCTCATAATAAATGTCACACTTTCCCTTTTAGTTTATCCCACAAAAAAATATCACATTTCCATTTTTGAAAAAAGTTCTCTCTACCTTTAATATAAAATTTATATTTTCTCTCTCCATCTGATACACAAAACAAAACCTCTTAAAATCTCGTGTCGTCTCACAAGTGTGACATCTTTTGTGAGGCGGAGGTAGAGGTGTCCACGGTTCAGGAACCGACGGTTACGGTTCGGAACCGCCGGTTCCAATTTTGGAAATTGTTGAACCGGAACCGAACCGCGAGGGTACTGTTTCGCGGTTACGGATCCGGTTCCAAAACCGCTGGTTTTCCTGCGATTTTTCACGGTTTCAAACCGCCGGTTTTTTGCGGTTCCGGCACGGTTTCGGTTCGAAAAAATTTTGAACCTGAACCGAACCACGATTTAAAAATCGACAGTTTCGGTTCGGATAAATTCTCAGGGTTTCGGTTCGGAACCGTAACCGACGGTTATGGTTACAGTTTTAACCGCCAGTTTGATAAACCTTGGGCAGATCTAGACGGAGGGACCTAAACATTGAATTGGTAACAATTAACAAATGCGATACTTAAACTTAAAAAAACATATCACCACACATCTATAAGCTTTGATTTAATATGTTGCAGGGACTTTTTAATTTTTTGCGCTTTTAATTTTGTCAAAAATATCCTCTAGCCCTTAAGGATATATTAGTTGATTTGTTATGAGAGAGATTTCCAACATTTCCTTTCCTGAATTTGCTGAGAAATAGAATAAAATTTGTGGACAACAAATCAATCCTATAATATTAGGATAGTTGAATTTATTTGAATTTATCTTTCGTCAATAGATGAAAATGCTCCTTGGTACAAAGTCTAAAGTTGAGTATCGTGATTGATAATAAGGGGGCTGGAAGATATTCTGGACCAAAAAAAAGTCTAAAATTTGAGTATCGTGTTTGATATTAGTACAAAGTTTAGTTACATAAAATATAGTTCGCTCTATTAATAATAATACAAATAGGTTACGGCTTGTGTCCAAAATTACGTGTCCTAATTTGCTAACATGTCTATCAAGAGGACCATTCAAATCAAAACCATTCAAATAAGAGAGACCTATAATTTTCACAAAAGATTCCCAACCAAAAAAAAAAAGACTCAATCACAGCATGTATGCAAAACTTGGTCTCAGACTCTCAGCACTCTCTTGCTTCATCTCGTTATTCTACTGGTAATCTGATCTCCATTCTAAATTAAATCCTTTATTTTTTAATTATTCACATTTTTCCAACTCCAATTTTTACGATTAGGGTTCATCCGTAGGCGACAACACTCACATGCAATGGCGGAACCACACGGTGCCAAGCCCCCGCGCCAGCGGGGGCTTGCCCGGCACCAGACCTCAAATCACCCTTATACCTCCGTGCTCCGACCGATTTCCGCCCCGGAGCTAGCCCTGACTCCGTCGACCGGTTACCCTGTAAATTCTGCAAACTGCAATTGAAAATTGGGGAAGAACGAAAATTCTGCAGACTGCAATTGAAAATTGGGGAAGAAGAAGAAAGTGGGCTTATTTGTTAATTGTTTAGGCTATTTATTTTACAATTTGGGCTACCTTTTTCATTTGGGCTTTTAATTTAATAAACTAACTAACTAAGAATACCAGCCCTAGCCCTAGCCCTAGCCCTAAGCCCTTACAAAATTAAGCCTAAATTTTCGCCCGCTGCTGCTAGAGAGTATTTTCTTCTATGAAACTTATTAAGATAAATTTGCGCAATAGAACGAGAGACAAATGGATGAATAATATCATGGTGGTATACATTGAGAGAGGAATTTTCAAAAAAATTGGAAATGGGACTATTCTTCGGCGATTTCAAGACATGGCGACTCGTCGAAAACAGATATCATCTAGTGTGTCGTAAAAGTTGAACAGACATTACATGTAAAATTAAATATTTTAATATATATATATTATATATATTTTTAAAAAAATTTAGCCCCGGCTTGTTCAATTTTCTGGTTCCGCCACATGCACCATGTCCATTCGCCCGATCCATCCCAATCGATCTTCTTCCTCCCGGAGAATCTCAAACTCAGAAACACAACGAAAATCCACTTCCCAAAGCGAGAACTCTCCGACTCCCTCACTCACCTCCTCTCCAAAGAAGAAGCCGAAACCCTCCCTTTCTCCTCCCAAAAACTCCCCCTAATCCTCCGCCTCTTCTCCTTCCCTTCCTCCTCCCCTCAAGCCACCGCCATGACCGCCACGCTGGAGGAATGCGACCGCTACCCAATCCCAGGGGAGCAGAAATTCTGCGCCACATCCTCCCAATCCATGTCCGAATTCATCGAATCCATCTTCGGCCCCGACACACCAACCAAGGCCGTCTCCACTTACCACACCAAGCGATCGGAATCCGATGACGTGGCTGTGCAGAATTATAGGATCATGGGAATCCGGCGGATTCCGTCGCCGAAGATGGTGTCGTGCCACACGATGCCGTATGCGTACACGGTGTTCTACTGCCATTACCACGAGAGCGATAACCGGGTTTACAGAGTGTCGTTGGCGGGGAAGAATGGGGATGCAGTTGAGGCTATTGCGGTTTGTCACATGGATACTTCGCAGTGGGGACCGAACCCGGTTCCATTCCGGTCTGCCATTTCTTTCCGGCCGATAACTTTGTTTGGGTCCCGATTATGTCTCAACAAATATGAGTATCATCTTTAATCGATGTAATGAAATACTAGTACTTGTTGTATGTAATTTATGTACGTGTGTTGTTTGTAATAGTAATTAATAAGGTTGGTGTGTGTGTTCCACCACAAAATTAACTTCTACTATTATAGTTTGAATGTTTTATCACTTTATGTAAGCATTTCAAATGTTATCACAAATAGCTTAGACCAAAGCATTTCGAATATAATGTTATCACAAATAGCTTAGAGTACATCTACTACAAAAAAATAACCAATTAGTGACGGATATTTCCGTCACTAAACAATGAAATTTCTTCACATAATATATTAGTGACGGATCAAGTTTTGGCAGATCCGTCAATAATAAACTTGTAAGTAAAAAGCTTTAGTGACGGAATTTTCGTCACTAGTGCTATTGTAACAGAAATATAAGCTACTGTTTCTCATTAGTGACGGAGTACTCTGTCACTAATTAGTGACAGATATGTTTCAGTCACTAATTCCGTCACTAGTTGTTGAGCTATTGAATTCCGTCACTATTTTGCATTTTTTTGTAGTGATTAAAACCCAAAATGGAAGAGGTAATTAATTAGCTATAATGGTACTCCAAAACCAATCTCATATTTTATTTGTGAGTAAAAATACATGCATGTTTTTAAGTTTAAACTACAACAAACGCAAAACACTTTTTCAAATTTTGTGTGTAAAAATGTACTACTACAATAATATAGAGAATAATCTTTTAAGTTTGAGTTTAATATAAATGGTTATAGTAAAATCACTATTTGATGTACATTAAATTAGGGTTGAGTTTAGTGTAAATGGTTGGAGATGCTCTTAGTCATTGAATTGTTTATAGGGAATTTCGAAAGATGTATAATTGAGAATAAATAATTAAGGTAAAATTTTTTAAAATGAAGCTCAATTTTGGGTAAAACTAATTAAAATGTAAGATTAGTGGTATTGAGTGTTATTTGAACGGTCGGTCTGCCTTTAGAAACAACTCAATTGAAACCGGTGTTAAGCTAGCAATGAGCAATGAGCCCAATCAAACCCATTTCGTTTTTTACTGATGGGCCAGTCGATACCATCCGGGTTGGATCAGCCGGCCCACTTGACAAGTCCAGTTACTTGTTTTACTATATATACGATGTCTGTGTCTTACTCAATTCATTATGCAATTCATTTATAACTCTTCTCCATTGAACCCTTTGACAATAATTATCCACGGGATAGATAGATAGTTAACCGATGACACCCTAAATTTAAAACACTAAGATAAGCCATAAGGTTTAATTATTAAGAACTCATGAATTGCTATGAACATTTAATGTGTTCGGTTTAATCTTCTTCACTTTGTTTTCTCATTTAAGTCAAATTTTTAGTTTATTACTTAATATTTTCCTCTTTTGCATATATCCTAATTATCCATTTGAGCAATTCTATTCTTAATTTATTAACAAAACATAAATCATAATAAACCAGTTTCTCATTTTATGACTGATATGTGAGTTATACGCACATGCAATACATAAAGTTGAAAAATTCATGAAAAAGTTTGAGGGTCCGTTCGGTTTCGGTAAAATTGATAGGAAATTGAATTTACAGAAATTATGCATATACACTCACATGAGTGTGTTGTAATATGTGTAGTGTGTATTTGTGTGTGACAGAGTGTGTTTGTGTGTGTAACTGCGTGTGTACGTGTTACTGTGTGTATGTGTGACAGAGTGTGTTTGTGTGTGTACGTGTTACTGTGCGTGTGTGTTTGTGTGTGTAATTGTGTGTGTACGTGTTACTGTGTGCGTGTGCGTGTATGTGTTACTGTGTGTTTGTATTGTGATTGTGCGTGTTGTGTTTGAAAGTCTTATTTTTATCTATTTGGAATTCCAATTTTTTACTTTTAATATAGAATTCAAATTGTGGAATTAAGAGTGTTGAAAATGTAGAAGAAATTGGATGAAGAAACCTCCATCAATGGAGGATGAAGAAATTGTGAAATTAGGGAAAACTATCGATAGAGAGAGTGAAGAAGGAAAAGGGAAAATTTCACAATAGACTACATATTTATTAATTGGTGATTACAAAATACAATGAGATGCCTTATATAGGCTGAAAACTAAATGCTAAACAAACTAATTAATCCTAACTAACTAAACTAATCAACCTAACTAATTACATTTTATTTTCAATTTCAACAGTCCCCCTCAAGATGGAAGCAAAACAATTGCTGCCATCTTGACAACAAACATCAAACTACGAACGGAGCCCGAAGGTAATTCTTTTTTCATTTAGGGAAAATTTGAATCTAATATAAATGGTCAGGTTTTTCAATTTATCATCCACTCCTCCTTACAAGCACATCACTGTATACATATAGTCATATAGATATATAAAACAAACTAATTAATTTCCACATGAAAACGGTCCAAACTATCAAGACATAGGATTGAAACAAATTTCATAACCACTATTGAATTTATTGCATACGACACCTAACCTAATTACCCTCGACTTCAGTATGAGTATGAGCATGAATATCACGGCTGTGATATATGATAACATTAGGCTTTACATCGAAATCCCTAACGAAACGATCCATTTTCATATTCGAGCCCACATCGACAAGATCTTTGATTGCGTTAGGCATAGTCTCTTCATCCATCACAACCTTCCACACTTCTCCTGGATCTTTTCTTGCATCACAGACAAAGGCAAACTGAAACAACACATGAAATTTTTGTTAACTTATTGAAGAAAATATGAAGCTAGAGACAGAAATATGATTTATTACCAGAAGAAGAGAGAGAAGGAATGAGACTGAGATAGCTTTGCTCTTTTCCATCTTCGATCAAGTTGATATTTCTTTGCCTGTGTAACCTCTGACTTCGTATTTATAGAGAAAATGAATTGCAATAAATATAATTTTTAATTCGGACAAGGTAGTAATCTATAAACAAGTCAACACTCCACATAAAGGGATTGTGATCTTTGATTAATAATTGACAAAAAAAAGGTTAGTGGTAGCTATTGTTGGCATATGCAATACTATTCATTGCGTTTGGTGGATGTCACAACTCTAGAACTATATAATTTAATAAACTTTAAAAAAAGGCAAATACTATTGCTTCCCTCACATATTCAAACTCAAGTAAATTTCATTTTCACTTCGCCAAAAAGAAGTTATTATGATCTCAGAAACAAAAACAAACTAATGAAGTGAGTTAATTGGCCTTATTGATTTATTAGACCAACTTTGAAGGTTGTGGGAAATATAAAATTTTGGCAATAGTTTAATTTTGATTTTTTCAACTTATTATCCCTTTTAAAATTATCTTCTGACCTCTTGTTAGCCCATAAAATAAAGAAACTAATCATTGTTATGTGAAGCAAAAAAATATGACACATAGTCAACTAGGTTACAGTTAGAAGAAGCTTGTGCCTTTTTTTCAAATATTGGTTGCCATTTTTAATATATTATTCAATGTATCTAGATGTAAAGTTGTTGTCCCGGCGTGTAACTTGATATAGAAATATTTATGTCCATTTAATTTAATGTTGCAATTGCCACCAACTAATTGACAAAAAAAAGCTGAGAGTTTTGGAGTTTTCTTTATTGAGTTGGAAAATGGTTTGAAAAACAAGTCAACTTTTGGAAGTGTGACAAAAATATGTTAATCGAGATGCTTCTTATGAAAAGATATTTACAAATTTGAATTGCATTATTGCATAGGACCCAAATCATATATTTTCCAAAGCAATGAAAATAATTAAAAGCCATTCCCTTCCTCCACGCATCAAGAATTTATAGTAATTAATTAATTACTTTATTAGGTATTCATAATAACAAAGAGAGTTCAACTTTCTTATTAGAACACACCTAAATAACCCTCATAATATTTCTTACGATCCTATTATTCTCAATATACACCTTATTAATTGTAAACGAAGAAAATATATTTCTTGTATACATAAAAGTTGCTTGGATATACTATTCTTTTGTAACCAGAAAAAATAAAGTCTTGTATACAACTAATAAATTTATATCAAGACAATTATAGTGATCGTTAAAAATACGTACAACTAATAAATTTATATCAAGACAATTATAGTGATGATTAAAAAGATTATATTATGAATAAAGATTAATTCTCAGATGATATATACTTGAAACTTTAAGGCTTATATCAATTGATTTGGAGCTATCATTCTTAATTGAGGACTTATATAAAACACTCTCTGGCCATGTTTGGTTGACGGGAAGTAAAGTTGGCAAAGAAAATGATTCCTGGAAAAATGAATCTCGGGAATATGATTCCTAGTAACTTTACTTTCATGTGTTTGGACAATATCAAGATTTTAAATTTATATTTAATTTAAGCACCAAACCAAAAATATATTTATTATTTTTTTATTTATAAAAAAAATAATATTATAAAATTTTTAATTATAAATAATAATAATTTATATTATTATATTTATTATTATGATGGATAATTTAAATATGAATTATCCATCATAATATATGCTAATATAATTATAATTATAGTTACATGGAGTATTATATTCATTTATTATAATAATAAATATAATAATTATTATACTATAATTATAATATTTACGAATATTATAATTGAATAAATTTTATAAATTAATATTGCACTATGACTTTATTGATTAATTATTAACTTATAAAATATAATAATTATTATTTATTATATAATTTATATTATAGAATTATATTTTAATTATTAATTATTAATTACTATTATGAATTATTATAAAATATAGTTATAATTATGATAATTTTAGTTATAGTTATTTATTATAGTTAAATTAAGTATGATTTATAAATTTAAATTAGTTTTAAAACATTGTAATTAATAATAATAATAATAATAATAAAATAATAAAACTATACTATATTGCTTAAATATGTAAGAATCCTAAAACTGGGAAAAAGAATACCTAGGAAAAGTTAGGATTCAGAATCTTGGAAAGTTGTACTAACTTTCCTTATTCTCGAATTCTGATTACTTTCCCAGTTTGATTAAAAAGCAAAACAAATACAGGAATTTAAAATTTAAGGAATCAGATTACTTTCCCAGACAGAATCCTGACAACCAAACATGACCTCTATTCTATAGTAATTAAATATTAATCCACATCACTAATTTTTACTCCCTCTGTCCGGCATTAGGAGTCCCATTTATGGGCGGCGCGGGTTTTAAGAAAGGTTAAGAAAAGTGGGTAGAAAAAAGTTAATGGAATATGGGTCCCACTTGTATATATTAGTTTAAATGAAATGTGAGTAGAATGAATTAGTGGAAGGTGGGACCCTATTACCATTTATGGTAAAAGTGAACCGGGACTCTTATTTGCGGACGGACTAAAATGGACAAACGGGACTCCTGTTTGTGGACGGAGGGAGTATGTAATTTCCAGACTATATAACGTGATAAATAAAATTAAAGTTGGAATCAAAAGTTCATAATTGCTGGGCTGAAAAAATCGAGATATTGTGGAGTTGACTAAGTGTGAAACAATACTGTCCATTAATATTACCTCTAAAAGGTGAATTAGATAAGTACAATTAATGTACGTGTTATATTGCTCTTTGTACTCTTCTCTAACCACCCAATATTTTATGCCCATACCACCATTGTCAACTCTGTCTCCCTCCATCGTCCATTAATTTACATACTCTTATCCGTCATCGCAAATGCTGTTGTACAGTCAATGTAATTCTGTTTGCAATTGATATTGAAAATAAAAATAAACAATTCTCACATCGATGCAAATATAGTTATAGTGTCCTACTTGTTGGTTTTGTTGTTGAGTTGTAGCTTGCATGTGCTTTGTTACGAGCCTTTAGTTTTTGTGTGTTACTTGTTGGTTTTGCCGTTCAGGTTTTTTTAGAACTCTCTTAATCGCCGTTTTTTGCTAGCTTTGAGCATTTAATTTATTCTCAATCAAAAAAATAATAATTGAAACTAGAGGGGATAATTGACTGTAGACCAAATTTAACCGACCCAACAACATATCTGGACTAAATCTAAAAAATAACTGAACCAACATTATAACTAGGCTTTAAAATTAGTCAGTTCGATAAAGGGTTAGTTCAACCAATCAGAAAGAAAAAAAAAAAGGTTCACCTTAAAGCGTTTGAGAGAAGGTGTTGGCAATTGAACTGAGAATAAGAATATAAGTAATTATCTCACATCGGTATAAAGAGATAACTACTATATAAGTCTAATGAATCTATACTTCTATCACTAATTGATTTTAGAATGAATTCCATGAATTTCGATCATATTCAATATTATTGTTTTATTTTATACTACTACTTACTATTCTAATATTTAAAAAATGTTAGTATTAACATCAGTGATTTATACGAATTAATTAAAAATTAATGAAATCAGTATGTAATATGTGACGAATCCAATTTTAGATATATTCAAATTTTAGCACAATGCTACATTCAAATCGTATCTAATCTAATCTAAAATCTAGTAAAGTGACCTCATGATTGCATATATATGTTTTCTAGGCTTTTAAATTTGAGTCCACAAACTCATTCCCTTGCAAGTTTTTCAAAATTGACTTGATTTACGAATTGGAATGTTTGGGAAGGTTCTAGCAGAAAGAATAGTACTACCGGCAACTCTTTATATATGTTGAAAAATATAAATATATTGTAGTCGGGTAAATTGCTGATTAATTAGTAATTCTAAATTAAGACTAAATTTTAGTATTATATTAGAAGATCTAGTGGTTAAAATAATGCTACATGAATTATATTTTTAATTAAAAAATAATAAATAAAATTAGAGGGTATTAATGTCAATTCTTTCTCATTAAAATCATCTTAAAACTTTAAATTTACATAACTCTCTCGATTTAAATTATTTTTTCACAAAAAATATATCAAATTAAAGATAATTTTATAAGAATTCCAACGATATCTCAATTGCATATGTTCCGACGACGTTCGGATGATGAAATTTGATATTTTTATTTTAGTTTTCGTAAATGTTGATAACCAGATTTTTATCAACAAATACATAAAAAAAATCTCAATAAAACCATGTATAAATCTCAATAAATATGTGTTGATATTTTCTTGTACTAGTGTTGATATTCTTATGTCATATTGTTGATATTTGTAATACACTATGTTGATATAAAAAAACATTCACGAAAATTATCATATAATAACATAACAACGATATTACCCTTTTGTTGATAGTTGGTCTACTATTTATTGAGATTTGTAAGATTTAATCTCATCCACTCATTTTAAAATCTAAGGGTGAAGATTTAGTCTTGATTTTGGATTAGAGTGCTATAAACATTAGAATATGGCCCTAGTGTAGCTTTCGTACCTATAAATATTACTGGTAAATCTTTTATATTAATTATAATAAGAATTAATGTTGTATAATTTTGATCAATATTGGAAAATTTTATTATTCTTTGTAATTAACCTTTAGATACAGATACAATCAAATCCCTCCTTAAAATGAAGACTTAAAACATAATTTAATTGGTAAGTTATTTTTCTTCATACAAAGCCGGAGTTGAGTTACAATAGTGAAAAAAAAAAATTGAAGCATAATTTATTTGATATGACGTTTTTTCTCCATACAAAGTCGGATTTCAGTTACATTAGTGAAAGGGACATTAATTATAGAACTTATGTTTATTGTTCATTATAATTATAGTGAGGTGTGACAATCCAGCAATAAGATGCGGTCACATATATACTTATTGTGTTGGAAACAGTCAACTGATAACCCAACAATTTCTATGATTGGAAAAAAAATCCAGCTTTATTTTACATAGATCTTATCTTGTGACTATTTAATTATGTGACTTGGCTATGCACATTTGCAGCTTTCAAATTTTTAATTTTTTCTTACTTAGATCTTATCTTCTGACTGTTTATGTGCCCTTGTCCATGGCCCATGCATATGTGTATACTTATATAAGCAATAAAAGCTTGGATTAGTTAAATGGCATACTTATATAGTTCTATATTAGTGATAATATGGATAATTACTTATGTAGTTCTATATTAGTGATAATATGGATAATTATATAACATTTGATTGATAACATCATTATATGAATGACTGTGTGGCATTTAATTAATAATATGAGTTTCAATTTAAGTCTAAACTAGTCAAATCTATCAAAGTTCTAAAACATACATTGAAGTTCAGATCATCAATTAAAGTTAGCCCATCATCCGCATCATCATTTACATTTTACACCCAACTGTCAGCATTCTTTAAATTAAATTTGAGTCCATCATCATTCATTATTCAATGTAAATTAATGATACGGAGTATTCCTAGATGGTGTTCGGTTTACAAGATAAAATAATATTAAGATACAAACTAAGATTGAGTTGTGAGATTATTTTAGTCATAGAAAGTTAGCTATGACTAATTATCCCATGATTATCCATATAGGATTGAGTTGTGAGGTTGAATCTCATAAATCAAACATACTACAAATTTAATCTCGAATACAATCTTGCAAACCGAACATCCCCCTATTGTATGGTACCAACTTGGACGTTGTTAAAATAATATTTCAAAAATTACATAATAGTAGTATTAATTAGACACTAATAATCCTAATAATTAAAAACATTATTTGTATATACATACTAATATTATATCTATATAGAGTGAATTAAATAAATAGTCGCTGAATAATTGAATTTTAACATTCACGGTCACTATAGTGAACTTAATTAACATGGAGTCTCTGAAATATGGATAAGTAGTGCTTTAAGGACTTTTTGCTTTGTTTCCTTTTTAACATTGATATATTAAGGCCCATGTCTCTATATGACCCACTAACTCGAGCCCACTATTAATTATACCTTAAACGATTGTTTTTTGATCTGTGGATTGTGATGCTGGTGATTATACTATAACTATTCAATGACTTTGGATTCTGTATTCTTGACTTCTTTGTAATACTTGTGAGTCATGGGCCAAATTTTAGACAATGAAGAATGCTTTCACGTGATCGATACTACACATTTTGAACATGGTGGAAAGTGGAGAATGTGGCCCATTATTAACTAATGAATCCCTATGACAACTTATTGCCCATTACTAGCTCGTTGGTCGGCCCCATGTGTTGCTACAACCCGAACACGTTCTGCACCTTTATGCCTTTTCGGGTCCGGGCCCATTACTAGCTAGTAGGTCAGCCCCATGCGTTGCTACAACCCGAACACGTTCTGCTTCTTTGTACTTGTGAGTTTATGTATGTTCGATCTTCGTCTTTTAGATCTTATTCCTTTTTCTCTCTGATACTATGTGATTTGTGAATATTAAGTTCTTGGGGTGATAATCTTCTATTAGTATCTTGCACTCCATGATTTTTCACTTTTCTATATATTAACCAGAGACATCTTCTAATTTCTGCTGCTCACCTTATAAACTTGATATAGAAAATTTTAATTCAAGATTTTTGCAAAATATATTTTCTCAATTAATGATTTAGCTATTTAGAGTTTATATTCAGATAAGTGTGGATCAGCGTATTATTTTTTTAGGGAGATTTTTTTTATAGAATGCATTCTCAATTAAATAATTGGGTTTACAAAATAATAATGTTATCTGAACTAATAGTGTTAGTTAATTGCATCTTATTTGCATATTTGTGCGATTGGAATAATGTGATTGAGGGGTACTGACTTTTTTTAAGTGAATGACAATTAAGATAATTTATCGTCAATTTGTGTGATATTAATTATTATCTAATGCATGGATGAGACTTGTCACATGTGGTCGGATATCTAGATTCTAATATACTCAATTATTCACATATATTGACATAAGATATCGTATTAAAATGAAATAGAAATTTTGAATGAAGCGAAATGGACTATAGTGACTTGTTAACTCTCGATATATCTTATATTGTGAGTTTAGTGGAGGTTGTTAAAGCTTGTGTAGCAATCTTCTTTTGTCATTTCTTGCAAAATCGTCAATTACGTATTCGATCAAACAATAAAAAGAAAAATCCAATTTCTTGGATCTCATCCAATTTATCAAGATCTCAATCGTGATTATTACTGTTGTTCTAATACACCCTGATAATTACACTCTAACTCGTGATTCATGAAGTTGAAGTCGCTCATGTTTGGCACACCAGTAATCAACTACTGAAAAAATAATTCTTAATCATCGATGGAAAGTGTTTTGTTTGGGTAGCAATTAAAATACATAACACATGCAATATTAATAGGTATCCCATTCCCACTTGCACTAAAAACACGTCCTCGCAACCATTATCACTCATAATCACGACTCATGTCAATGACAAGCCATAAATAACCTTAAATTCAACAATTCCTCGTACTTTAACTCTCCATTGATTTTAAGTAATTTTTAAAAAAATAGAAAAAGAAATAGTATGAGTACTGACTGTATTGTGAATGATATTATGATAAGATATCGATTGAATTACTAGCTATCTAATAACTTACGTGACCATACCAAATACGTTCGTTGTTTAAAGACACGTTTTGACTCAACATGTGTCTTAAGAAATTACTGTTTAACTTTATAAGCCGGTGAAAAGAATTAGTGATTGTGGGTCTTCACTTTCATATTTAGTTTTATAATAGAATATGTGGATTAATAATATAGTAATGTGTGTGTTCCCTTTACTATAAATGGGAAAAGGTAAATGTGTCTTTAAATGATGGACGTTCAAAAATAGTACTACCTTCGTCTCTCAAATATTAACACACTTTGACCCGGCACCGGTTTTAATAAATATAATGGAAAGTGAGTTGAAAAAGTTGGTGGGATGTGGGTCCTACTTTTAAAGTATTAGTTTTATAATAAAATGTGAGTAGGAATGAGTTAGTGGTATATGGGGTTCACTACAAAAAATGGTAAAAAGTGAAGTGTGTCAAACTTTCAGGGACGGACCGAAATGGCAAACTGTGTCAAACTTTTAGGGACGGAGGTAGTAAAACTGAGGGAACAATATATATTTAATACTCCATTCATCTCGGTCTAAGTGAAATATTTTCTTTTTGCACATATTTTTAAAAATAATAATAATAAATAATTAAAGTGAAGAGAATGAAAAGTAAAAGAGAAAATAATATAGAAGAGAATAAGAAAATAGTGAAATAAAATTAAACATTAAAATATGTAAAAATATACTCCTTTCATTCACTAAAAGCAATCATACTGCAGACTAACAGTTGTTTTAATTTAAAAATTAATAAAGTATAAAAAAAGATTAAAAAAAAGTAGTAATAAATTGAGAACCTTTCTATTTTTAGCATGTGACTATTTGGTGAGGGTTAAATTATAAATATGAAACTCTGTTATAGATGGAATAATATAACAAATATAAATATATTTAAACTTTATATTTCTAAATCATAGTACTAATAAATAATTTTAAACACTTTCTTATCTTATACTCCCTCCGTCCGCGAAATGGAGTCCCGTTTTTCCATTTTGGTCCGTCCACGAATAGGAGTCCCGGTTCATAATTACCATAAATGGTAAAGAGGCCCCACATTCCACCAACTCATTTCACTCACATATCATTTAAAACTAATATATACAAGTGGGACCCCTATTCCACTAACTTTCTTCCACTCACTTTTCTTAACATTTCTTAAAACCCGCACCGATAAGAAATGGGACTCCTATTTGTGAACGGAGGAAGTATATTATTTTATCCATTTTTTTATTGATTGAGTCATCATTTCGGCAGAAAGATTTCTTTTATTGATTGAGTCATCATTTCGGCAGAAAGATTAAGAAATATTAGCATATGTTTTTGAGTGTGTTAATTGGAGTAAAAATAAAGTGCAAGAAAAAATAAAATTAGAGAGATTAAAATAAATGGAGCTATTAGTACTATTTACTAAAAGCAGAAAAATAGCTAATTATTTTAAAAAAAATACTCAATCATCCAAGAACAAATAAACAATATTATTATTTTGTTATATTGAAGTAAGTAGTCCAATATTTAAAAAATGTTGGGGCCATGGAC
The DNA here is from genome assembly GCF_023119035.1 of Salvia hispanica. Lineage (NCBI taxonomy): Eukaryota > Viridiplantae > Streptophyta > Magnoliopsida > Lamiales > Lamiaceae > Salvia > Salvia hispanica. The sequence goes on along the minus strand of NC_062967.1, from coordinate 9,947,273 downwards.
TCCACGTCTATGCCTCCGTCACTGCTCATGGAGTCCTTAAATACAGCTCTTTGCCCCTTTCCCTTCATCTTCCAGAACCAAAAATGGCAGATCTAAAAGCAAGCATCGCCGCCGACGCCAAACTAGAGATGTGGAGCTACGCCCTGGGCTTCACTCCCATGGCCCTTGTCAAATGCGCCATCGATCTCCAAATCGCCGACGTCATCGACTCCCACGGCGGCTCCATGACGCTCCCCGCCCTCTCCGCCGCCCTCGCCTGCTCCCCGCCGGTCCTCCGCCGCATCATGCGCTACCTCGTCCACCGCCGCATCTTCTCCCACACCGCCTCCACCTCCTCCTACTCGCAGACGCCCCTCTCGCGTCTGCTGATGAGAGGCGCCGCCGACAGCATGGCGGCGCTCGTCCTCCTGGAGAGCACGCCGACGATGCTGGCGCCGTGGCAGCGCCTCAGTCTGCGTGCTCGCCAGGCGGACGGATCGCCCTTCCAGGACGAGCACGGCCGCGACCTCTGGGGCCACGGCGGTGCCAATCCGGAGCACAGCAAGCTGTTCCATGACGGAATGAGCTGCATCGCCGCCGCGTCCGCCGCCGCGGTGGTGGAGCAGTATCCGGAGGCGTTTGATGGGATTTCGTCGCTGGTGGATGTTGGCGGCGGCGACGGGACCGCCCTACGGATTCTGGTGAAGGCGTTTCCTTGGATTAATGGGATTAACTTTGATCTGCCTCATGTGGTTGGCGCTGCGCCGCCTTGCGACGGTGTGGAGCGTGTCGCCGGAGACATGTTTGAGGCTGTTCCCAAAGCTGATGCTGCTTTTCTCATGGTATTTACACTCTCATCTTATTTTCTAAATCAATTACTCCATCTAAATTACAGATTAATACTTATAATACTACTCCATAACTATTTGATACTCCTATTTGAGTGAACTATAAGTAACTAAACTTTGAAATTGTATCGAATGTGGTATTTAAATGTTAAAATTATGCGCATACACGTCTCTAGACTTTGATGTAGTATCGTTGAAGGGACTTTTGCACTTTTTAAACTTTTTTTCTAACATACCCTCTAGGCTCCGGCTTTTAAGGGTATTTTAGTCAATTTGTGATGAAAAAGACTGTCATCAATTTTTTTTCTGAATTTGAAGAGACGCCACTATTACTATTGATATTAATATAAAATTTGTGTTTAATAAATCTATGGAAATTAGAATAGGAAAAGAAACATGAAAAGTTGGAGTGCGTTAGAGAATTGTCATTTCTCTTTCATTTCAATCCTTTTTTGATCAAAAAAATCCAAAAAAGTATAAAAGTCCCTCCAGTGATATTACATCAAAGTCTAGTAGAAATTTTTTTAAAAGTTTGAATATCACGTTTGATACAATTTCAAAATTTAGATACTAAAAATATACTTAGTTCACTCTTGATATTTAATTGATAAATAGAAAATAGTGAAGCGAAGTTAAAAAAATAACTTTTCTAGCTTTTCTTAGCTTTTTCTATGTATCAGAGATGTTGATATTTGTGTATTATGTATATTTAGTCGGTACTGCACGATTGGAACGACGAGGAATGCATAGCGATTCTGAGAAAATGCAAGGAGGCAATCAAGGAGAAGGTGATGATCGTGGAGGCAGTGATTGGGGAAGAGGAGGAAGAGGATGGGGACAAGTACAGCGATGTGCGGCTAGCGTTGGACATGGTGATGTTGGCTCACACATCTGGGAAAGAAAGGACTTTGAAGGAGTGGGAATATGTAGTGAAAGAGGCTGGTTTCAGTAGGTTCACAGTCAAACATATCAAGGCCATTCCAGCAGTTATTGAAGCCTATCCTTGACCATCAATGTTTTCACTATTTCATACTATGTCCTTGCATTTTAATTTCTCTTTAGTTGTTTGGAATAAATGCAACATTGCATTTTATTTTTGTTATCTTATTGTGTCTATATTTTTTGTGGCCCGTCAAAGAGCCCAAAGGCTAAAGCTAGTTTTACAATTTTCACAAAAGTTAGCCATTTTTTATTCTACTATTTTGAAATGAATGTCATCTTTACATATATGACTTCAAAATTTAAACCAAAAAACTACAATCAACATTAAATTATTAGAAAAAACAGCAACTATATATATTTAATTATTTATAATATGCCATGTATATGTGTCCTGAATTTGTTATTACAAAGACAATGGGTACCACTGAACAATGTGTCGAGTGCCAGACTGCAACGAGGCAGTTACGACCACTTTACTGTTTATAATTTTATTTGTGCTTTTCCACTTTTAGTATGTAAATTTTACTACTACTACTACTAGTATTTACTATAGTAAATTCGTTTGATTCTACAAATAATATGCTAATACAGTGGATTTGCTCATAAAGGTTTATTTAATTTGATACAGAAAACTAGAAGTTGAGTTCATAGAATATTTTGGTAATCCCAAAAGGCGCCATTAATAAAATCAAGAAATAATTGTAAATGTATAGAGACTTAATAACTGAAATGTGATCTCACAGACATTTTATTACATACTATAGTATATGAATTTCTATTAAAGAGTGGTGAGGTACAACTGCAGAATGTACAATCGATGTATGCAGCTGCAGAGTGGTATTTATATGCGATTATACGTACACCCACACTAATCAGCACCTTTATTATTTCTTTAAAACAATATCCACTGACTGAATTTATTATTAAGCATGGTTTGCATATTGAATGGAAATAAATTGATAGTATCTAAGAACTTGTTATTCCAGAGTAAATAATAGTGGAGTACTAATTTTATGCCTAATTTATTGTTATTAAGGGCCATCATCTCATTATTTTGATAGAGCTCGGCCTTTCAAATGCAACTGCGTTTTGGCCCATGATCTAATATTTTTAATAATTTGAGGTTCGATATGTTTTTGGCACATTAGCTACACTAATTAATTGTAATTTGTAGTTGAATAATGAGTTATTTGTACATATAGGAGTACAATTTTAGCAATTAAGCATGGCACAGCAAATTTTAGTCTAAATTTTTTCACAATGAGGCAACTTTGGAATTACACCATGTTCTGAATGATAGAATACATGCATTGGTTGGTGGAGTTTGATGGAACACAATATACTATATCGTATTTTCTGCCAACATACTATACATGTTTAAACTTTATGCTTTGTTTACAATTTTTTTTAAAAATAATTAGTCCCTATTTCTAAAAAGATGCCTATTTTTTGTATTTCAAAGTTCCTATCATTTTTAGACATGTTTCGAATATTTATTTGTATTAATTCAAGTTCGAGCCATTTTCCTTATTGAAGCTTGCCTAGTTTTTGTATATTTAAAGAAAATGTCATTTTTACAAAATAGTTTCAATGTTTGGGTTGGGGCCATAAGCTACATTACACTCAATAATGTGTTAAATTCATTAATAACCCTATATGTGTAAGAAACATTGTGATGTCCATTAATGTACATTACTTCTCATTCTATTTCTCAAAAATTTAATATTTTGGATACATAATTAGTATTCAAAAGGTATCACTGAATCACTAGTAGCATTTCTATCACAGTGTCATGAGAAGTACACTTTTGGATAAACAACCAAATTTTGTACAACCAAAACAAGATTATATTAGTAATTTTAATGTGTTAATTAAATATTAAAATAATAAATATAGTTAGTTAACAAATTAAAAACACTTCATTAGTTTTTAGTCTCATTTTCAATTTTTTATTTTTATATTTAAATTATTTCTCTATTATTTTTCAAATTTGAATTAAAATATGCATTAATTATATTTTATGATTCAAAAAAATTTAAAAAATTATACACAAATACCATAATATTATGAACGTTCCCTATACTATATATATGTCTATACTTTTTAATTAAATGCATAAATAAATTACATTTTTTCTCAAATAAACCAATTTTTTGTTGTACAAAATTTGGTTGCATAGCTTTATTGTTTGGATAAACTATCTAAACGACAATGTAAAAACAAAGAAAAATAAATAAATATTGTGCTGCATAGTGGAATATTAACGAAGAGTAAAGATAAATGTACACAAATTATACACGTACATAATATCCTTAATTTTTAGATTTAATTGAATTTAATCAAATATTATTATTTTTATTTATTATATTATAATGTAGCAATAAGAAAGGAATGATATAGAAATTTTATGCCAAATTGTTACATGATTTCGAACTTGATTTGAATTAATTATACAATATTTAGTAAAAAAAATATTTTTTTTCTTAAACATGCAAATATTTAAGTTAAAATTTCAATTTTGTTTTAAATTGTTGTAACACCGTATTAGTTATACAACACCATATTTCAGTATAGCAGATAAAGCCATATCTTTATGCAGTTATACCAAATCAACAAATAAATCTAACTTTTTTACATACCTCATTCTGCTTTGTGTATTTTTAGTGACGGTAAATGGTAATGTATTATAAATGTCGTAATAAAATAATAGTGTATGAATATAATACTATGAAAAGAAAAAAAAAGTGCTCTAAGATGAGTATATATGTGCATGAATATTTATCAAATGAAGATCATTAATAAGTCGCAAATGTAGTGCTATAGTTATAGGTTGTTTATCAACGAACAGTCACATTTAATTTCCATGATTATACGTTGAATACATCTTGTTGAATTACTTATGAACTTACGCATGCACGAGTTATAATTGAAATATATGACCGAGTGTTAATTTTAATCAGAACATTACTGAATATTGACTCGAATTCAAATCTCCACTATTTAAATTTTACAGCTTTTAAGATAATACCTCATGATTTGTATCTAAAATAAATTAATCAAGAAATTATCTGGAAAGACAAAATGTACCTATTTTTCAGTACGCGGAATTACGGAAATGGGTGCAATGTATTAGTACTACAAAGAAAAAGTATTTTTTTTACATTTATTTTTTTAAATAAAAATCAACAAAAACCCTAGCTAGCCCCATTTTTAGGGGGAAAAATTAACAATTTCCACAAAAAATATCTGTTTTATTTTTCTAACAAACTTTCAACTCCATTCAAATACCCCCCTCTCTCTGTCAAAATTCTCACTCAAATTTCTGCAAAAATGGATTGTAACAGCAACAGAAAGCGAAAGCAATCTGACATCGAAAATGGCGAATTCCTAGCCCTCAGCCTCTCCGCCGCCTCAGCCAAGGCCATGGCCTTTTCCGGCGCCAACGTACCACCTCCGCCGCCGCCGCCGCCTTCCGTCGTCGTGCCGGCAGCGGATCCGCCGGCAGCCACGCACCACCACCGCCGATTGAGGAGAAATCCGTCTAGGGCGCCGCTGGAGGGGAAGAATCCGGTGATTCCGCCGCCGTATCCGTGGGCGGGGACGGGACGCGCGACGGTGCGGAGCCTGAACTACCTCCGCGCGCAGGGAATCACGGCGATCTTCGGCGATGTTGAGTGCAGAAAATGCGAGAAGAAATTCTCGATGGTGTTCGATCTGGAGGAGAGATTCGCCGAGATCTCGACGTTCGTGGCGGAGAATCAGGCGCTGATGCGACACCGCGCGCCGAATGAGTGGAAGAATCCGGAGCTTCCTCGGTGTGATTTCTGCAATCAGGAAGGGAGCGTGAAGCCGGTGATCTCGCCGAAGAAGAGGAGCATCAATTGGCTGTTTCTGCTGCTGGGGAAGATGCTGGGGTGCTGCACGCTTGAGCAGCTCAAGTATTTCTGCAAACACACGAAGAATCATCGCACCGGCGCAAAGGATCGGGTGCTGTTCCTCACGTATCTGAGCTTGTGCAAGCAGATGGATCCGAGCGGGCCATACGACGTCGTTGTTTGATGATTTAGTTCTGCAAATTAAAAGTAATCTCTGATTTAGGGTTCCTTTTTTTGCCCCCCTTTTGTATTGCATGGCTAAGGAGGGGATGGTTTTAGGGTTTTTTATTATGAGATTTAGTATTTCGTTCTAGCTAATTAATTCCTTAATCGGGTAGAATATCGGTGGATCTGTTGCTGAAATTATTGGTTATTCTACCATAGTTATTAATCAATTGCTTTTGTTATCATTGAAGAACATAAGTGGTGAATTTTGTCGTGATTCTATGTTAATTAATGTATCTTTTGTGGTACACTACTTTATAAGGGCGTACGCACTACATCTGAAATGCAGCAATTTTGGTACATTTCTATACAGATAAATGTTGGAATGCAACTAACATTAGTGATAAAGCAAATCTGTCAAAATATGAAAAGGCTTTTTGATCAAGTTTGATTAAATTTTAATCACAGCTAATTAGAATATTAAGGGATTAGTGAAACCCTGATTATGGTGTGGGGAGGAAAGGGAGACAGGACTATTGAAAAGAAAGGGAAAAGAAATTGAAAAAATACCAAGTTGAAATTATGTTGTTTGAATACAATATATGTCAGCTTCAGTTGACGAAGAAAAAAATTGGGCGACAAAATACTTCCCTTTCCTTTTCTCGTGGAATGATAAAATCGATACATAAAAAAAAGGATTTAAATGTATTTAAGAGATTGAAATATACGCATATAATTAGCTAAATTATATTTTTGGCCCAAAAATTGATTACATCACTTTTAGATACGAAATGATGCGTAGTGACAGGGATTGCCCAAATATTAGTTGCATATCGCAAGTTTTTGTATAGCACCTCTATAGGTATATTTTTACATCATCCGTGGTGACGTAGACTATTTTAAGTCTCACGCGGCGTTGCATCTTCATAAAAAGAATTCATAGTGAATTAATAGTACAAATATTGTAATTAATCACTATTGTATACTAACGTAACTTTAGGAGTGGCATCTAATTAACTAGTGCTAGGTGCTAGCAAATTGTTTGGATTGGATTTTTATCATGCCTCATGGGATTAGTGACTCAATAAAAAGTTAATGGAATTGTTCTCTACTTTTATATATTGATTTTGGTTTTATAATAAAATGTGATTGAATGAATTAATGCTACGTTTCATTTTTCCTTTTTTATCCGTCCGCTAATAAATATCACATTTATTTTTCCTATATTTGAAAAATAGATACATTTCCAATTTCTTATTTTAATTTTTTTAGTTCATATATAGATAAATTAACTTAACTAATGATTACATGAAAACCAAACAAATCCTTAAAAGAATAAAAATCATGAAAAATCCTGGCCCCGTTTATAAGAAAAATAAATAAATTCAAAAAAAAATATCTGTTTTATTTCTCTAACAAACTTTCAAAACTTCTTCAAATACACTCTCTCTGTGTGTGTTTCTCGCTCTCTCAAAAATTTTCAACATGGATGATCCTAACAACAGAAAGCGGAAGCAACCTGACATCGGAAACGGCGAATTCTTAGCCCTCAGCCTCTCCGACGCCTCTGCTTTAGCCAGCGCCAACTTCTTACCTCCGCTCTCTCCTTCCCCTCCTCCGTCGGCTGCCACAAACCACCGCGGCCGAATCAGGCGAAATCCAGCGAGGGCGCCGATGGAGAGGAAGGAGGCCGTGATTCCGCCGCCGTACCCGTGGGCGGGGACGTGGAGTGCAAGAGGTGCGAGGAGAAATTCTCGGTGGAATTCGATCTGGAGGAGAGATTCGCCGAGATCTCGGCGTTCGTGGCGGAGAATCAGGTGCAGTTGCGGCACCGGGCCCGAGGGAGTGGATGAATCCGGAGCTGAATCGGTGCGATTTCTGCAATCGGGAAGGGTGCGTGATCTCGGCGAAGAAGAGGAGCATCAATTGGATGTTTCTGCTGCTGGGGAAGATGCTGGGGTGCTGCACGCTTGAGCAGCTCAAGTATTTCTGCAAACACACGGAGAATCATCGCACCGGCGCAAAGGATCGGGTGCTGTTCCTCACGTATCTGAGCTTGTGCAAGCAGATGGATCCGAGCGGGCCATACAACGTCGTCGTTTGAAGATTTAATCCTGCAAAATAATCTCTGATTTAGGGTTCCTTTTTTTGCCCCCCTTTTCTTAGGAGGGGATGGTTTTAGGGTTTTTTGTTATGAGATTTATTCCGTTGTAGATATTTAATTCCTTTATCGAGTAGATTATTAGTAATAATTAATGGATCTGTTGCTGAAATCGTTGGTTTTGTTGTTCAACAGATGTTTATTCTACCGCAGTTATTAATGAATTGGTATCAATTATTCAATTTCTTATCATTGAGTTGAAATGAGTAGTAAAGTTTCGTCATTCTTAGTTAATTAGTGAATCATTAATTTATAGTTATATGTTCAGATTAACATTAGTGATGAACAAAATCTGTTAAAACATGAAAAAGACTTTTGAATGAATTTTAACATTTCCAGTATAAGAGGTTGAGATTGTTGGATTATGTGGAAATAAATTGAAAAAAAAAATTATTTAGTTGAAATGATGTTGTTTGAAATTGAAAAAAAAGGCTATGAAACAGTACTTTCCTTGCTTTCTCCTCGTGGAATGATCATAAAACAAGAGGATTCATATGTTTTTCAAGAGATATATACAAACAATTAGTATAGTAAATTAATAAAGATAATAGTTACGAAAAACATGTTGAAATATTTTTCAGAGAATCTATTTACATTTTACCAAATCAAGAGTTTAAAGGTACTATATATTTACTAATGTGTATCTATGAAAGAGTTACATAATACTATTAAGTCTGTATACCAAAGCTGATAGGATTTTGATTATCCTAATTAGTGTATGTTCTTGATTCACTTTTCTGATTTCTAATTTTATTTTCCTTTTTCTTGCTTTGTTACTAATTACCACACTATGTAATGAATGTGGACTTCATATATATAATTGATTTGTCGCCAGTTACAATGACGGGTTGCGCGCGCAATCCAGGAATGCTGCAGAAATAAGCGAAAAGAAACCAATAGAACTTACTAGGATGCGGATTTGATAGTTGAATGAGAGTTATTCAAGATTAATGCAAAGTCTTGTAGTTGCAAGCAATCAATGTAAAATTGAATGTCACCTCAAAACTCCAATCCTTGGCTATATATACTCTCACGAATGCCCGAGAATCAAACATCATATCATGCTTAATTTATGACAACAAAGAGCTAAGAGTCAAGAATGGAAACGAGGGACTGCATCAATATATATATGGATGTGCAGGACTCTTGACAATGCGTCCAGCCCGAATAAGAGGGCAATTGTGTTGTCAGGCGCCAGGGCAGGTTATGAAAAGGGTAGAACACGAGTCAGGGAAATGTTAAATCAAGACCAATAATCTACAGCTTCATGAATCATGATTATTAACCAATAATTAGTTAAATTTGAGAGCTATATGCGATGAAAACGAAATGGTCTAATACAACAAAGTACTACTCCTACCTACTATATACTATCAGTTACCAATTGCATGGTCATAATTAACTTATGTAAGATAATGAAAAACCGCTCTAATTAGAATATAATGTTGATAATGAACAGATGGCCGAATTATTAGTAACGCGCTATTTTATTACATATCCATAGACCATAGTTGCTACATTGTATTTTGTACACATTACTGCTTGCTTTACTGTGTTTACATATATTCAATCCCTTGTCACTAAGCACCGATCAACAGCTAATTAGTACTAGTACTAGTACAACTTGCATACAGTACAATTGATTTTTATCCTAGCATTTTTCACTGTTTTTATTATCTGATTCCAGAATGAAAATATCAGAAACTTGCATACAATCTATGTTGAAGCAGAAATAATAAAAGTAATACAGTAAAATTCTACAACTTGAATAAAATGGAATATAAACACGAAAGCTTATTTTCAAAAATAATATTGATGCACCGTGCAAAGAATTTTGGCGCTGAGGGCTATAAAGAAATTAAAATAAAACTTAAATATAAATAATACTATTGTATAAATTAAATCACAATGTTCAAATAAATATTTATGAACCAATAAAATTATGATGAATGACACCAGCTTATTAAAAAATAAAGGCAAAACACATTCTTAGGTCCTTATACTTTAATCAAAATGTTCATTGGGTCCTCGTACAATTTTTTCGTTTTAATAGGTCCTTATACCTTTCTCACATTTTATCCCCAGTTTTTAGCCAACCCCTACAATGGTTTCTCCCTTATTTCTCCCTTATTTCTCCCTAACTCAACATTTCATTTTTACATCATCACTAATTTAATTGTTTTATTTTTATATATAATAAAGCTAGCTTATTTAATTTATAAAGATAAATCAAATAAATAGTAATAAAGTTCGTTGTATTAAACACGGGTACACATTACAACGAAGAAAATTAAAAAAAAAAAAAAAGTACACGAATGGAAATAAAAAATCAAAAAAAAAATTCAAAGAAAAAAAAATTCAAGGGCGGTGGGCGCGGTTTCTATTTGCCCACAATTCTTCGATGATATCGTGTTGTAGTGCTTGATGGGCCTCCTTCTGGTGTATGTCCATGAACGCCTGGAACCGTTCATGTTCGTTGTGCGGTACACCCTGGCGGGCGGACTCGGTTGAGACACCGTGACTCGATGATGCAACACTTGGGTCGTTGGTGACGTCGAGGACGCCTTCGTGTTCATCTTCGATGATCATGTTATGCATGATGATGCACGCATACATGATATCGGCAATATCCCCCTGGTAGAAAAAGCGCGTCGGACCCTTTACCAGTGCAAATCGCGATTGGAGCACCCCAAATGCCCTCTCCACATCCTTGCGCGCAGACTCTTGCGCTCGGGCAAAATACCTTCTTCTATCTCCGAGTGGGCATCTGATCGTCTTCAGAAACACGGGCCATTGCGGATAGATGCCGTCAGCCAGGTAGTACCCCATGTTATGCACATTGCCATTGGCCGTGAATTCGATGGAGGGGCCTAATCCGTTGATCCGCTCGTTGAAAAGGGGCGAGGAATTGAGAACATTTAGGTCGTTGTTCGACCCGGCTATACCAAAATAAGCATGCCAAATCCAAAGCCGTTGGTCGGCAACGGCTTCAAGAATGATGGTGGATGCGTACTTTGTAGCCGTAGTAAACCGGCCCTCGCCACGCGGTTGGGCAGCTTCTTCCACCGCTGCATACATACCGATGCCGCCGAGCATCCCCGGAAAGCCGTGGGTCCTCCAAAGGCCAATCCGCAAGAGGAACTGGCAGCCACCTGCGCCCGGCGAGCGAAGGTAGTGCTCCCCAAATATCTTCTCGCACGCCCCGACAGAAATTCTTCAGTGCACTCGCTGCCGTCCGTCTCGCCGCATTGCGTATACTCATCGAACATGTCGGCGGACCCTCCATATGCCAACTGCCGGATGGCAACAGTGCATTTCTGTAGGGGCGATAGTCCGGGCTTCCCTGCTGCGTCTCGCTGGAGCCGGAACTCGGGGTAACGCGCGGACAACGCATTAACAATGCGCAGGAAGAGGGAGCGGCGCATTCTGAACCGGCGACGAAATACATCTGCCGGATAACGTGGTTCCTCCGCGAAATAATCGGCGAACAGCCGATCGTGCGCACCAGTGTGGTTGCGAGGGATGTATCGGCGCCGCCGGCGGATTGGCCGTTGGGGGGGTGGCTGCTGCATTCGAGCGATCTCGCTTTGTATGCGGCGGGAGATATAGTTGTTGATTGGGTTGTTGGCGAAACCCGCTACATCCCATCCGGTGGGAGCGGGAGGTACCTCTTCTTCGGAAGAAGAATGTGATATTTCCTCGTCGGACTGAGCACGAGACGATGAATCAGAACTCATTTAATAAAGATGGAGAGAAAAAAGATTGAAAATTTGTGTGAATGAAGTTTGTGGGTGATGAATGGAGGAAGAGGATGAAATATTTATAGGGGTGGGATAAAATAGCCGTTCGGCCAAAAAAAAAAAAAAAAAAAAAATTTTAAAAATCGCCGATTATCGCCGAGCGTCGCCCACAGTGGCCGGCGATCGCTCGGCGATAATCCGGCGATAAATCGCCACTCGGCGAAGCAACGGTAACATTATCGCCGAATTATCGCCGACTTCGCCACAATGGCCGGCGATAATTCGGCGATAATCGGCGATTTATCGCCGAGAATTCGCCACATTCTTAGGTCCTTATACTTTAATCAAAATGTTCATTGGGTCCTCGTACAATTTTTTCGTTTTAATAGGTCCTTATACCTTTCTCGTAAATTTCATCACATCCTCGTACAATTTTTTCGTTTTAATAGGTCCTTATACTTTGATTATAACTTTTATTAGGTCCTTATACAATTTTTTATTTTAAGACATTCTTTTACTTTTATCTTAGATAATAATTTATGTTTAATTAAATTTAATGAAGCTTTTAATTTTATTATTTAACTTATCTTATGATTATAAATATTAAGGGAAACGTATCTTTCAATATAAATATAAATAATCAATTAAAAATTCGGATAGTTATTCTAAAAAAAAAAATTTCGATTTTAATCTTCAATCACCACGATTAATCTTTTTTATTATTCTCTACAACTTATTGAGATTATTGGATTACAAGATGATATTATCTTTATAGACTATGCTAAGTTAAACAATGGAATATTAAAAAGTTCATTAAGTTAAATTAAATTTAGATTATTATCCAAAATAAATGTAAAAAAGTTCCTAAAATAAAATATTGTACAAGGACCTAATGAAAGTTATGATAAAAGTATAAGGACCTACTAAAATGAAAAATTGTACGAGGACCTGATAAAAATATTGTAAAAAGTATAAGGACCTATTAAAACGAAAAAATTGTACAAAAACCTAATGAACATTTTGATTAAAGTATAAGGACCTAACGATGTATTTTGCCAAAAATAAATAAAGGACAGAATGAGACCATGTGATCTCATTCCCTTGGATGACTGACCATGGTTTGATTGTAGGATGATTTATTTTTAATGTTTAATTATAAATAGGGAGGAGAGACATGATTACGGATAAACACAATCTAAGGATTTCTTAATTTCTTCTTATTTTTAATTTATAAATAAGTACTCCATAATTTACTAAAATATTTCTGTTTTTTAAAATTATTGAGGGCTCTCGGGCCCAGTCCATATGTTCTTTGTCTTTATCCCAGCTATAGCCCATGAATACTCACTATATTCCTTAAAAATATAAATTTTTTTAGGGATACAATTTTTATATAATTATTATAAAGTAAGAAAGAGATCTTAAGAAAATACCCAATAATTGAAAAAGTTACATAAAATACAAAAATGTATAGTTTTGAGGAACAGACTAAATATGTAAATAGTTCATACAATATTTTATTCGAATAGAGAGGGTAGGAGTGGCAAATCGTGCGTGTTGGGTTGTTACCGAATCAATCTGTTGACGAAACGACACAATAAGGACAAACACGAACACGACCTGTTAAGAAAATCTCAAACTCGACCTGCTATCCTGAAACCCAAACACGACACGAACTCATTAACAACACGAATCTCCTTGGGTCAACACGACACGATAACAACACGTACATGACACGACACTATAACAACACGATCTAATAACACGGTTAGAACCTGATAACAACTGCTCTTATTAACAAAAGTTGCAAAACCTTAAATCTGATAATTCAGAGTCTAATTAAAAACCTAAAATCTAATTACACAATATGATCTGATGAACAATAACATCAATATATTCAAAGCAACAAAATCCGAACGAAATCCAACAAAAAAAATATCATTTTTAAAATACTAAAAATTTAAAATAATATAATATTATTTCTTAGGTAACACGAACACGATATGAAATTTTCGTGTTCTTAACGGGTCGACCCGATAAGGACACGAACTTGACCCAAACTCATTAATTTTGTGCGAATTTGTGTCGATCGGATTATTGTGTCGTGTCAAAAATTGTCGACCCTAGACGGGGGAGTACATGATGAATATATTACTATCATGGAGTATTTTTTATTGTGGTTTGTCAATCGCTATTACGAATTTTATATTGTCTGCTCAGATGGAACTTGGAAGCCTGCAGCCTAAAACATTATTGAATCAACAGCTGCAACTAACTTGTGAAAAATTGTACTCCACTTTCTCCTGATTGTGAGTGAGAGAGATCTGAAAAATGGCTTACAATCTTCAATCCCTAGTCACCATTCTACAACAAATCCTTAATCATGACCAACCACGCTGGATCGTTGATCACAACAAATCACAGCTGGAATCCCTACTCCAAAAGGCTGAATCTCTGCAGCACATTCTCGGAAAGTCTTCATTCACCAGATCAGCAAGTTTGGAGAGCCAAATCAGAGATGCTGCGTATGAAGCAGAAGATATTATAGAATTACATATGGTTGATCAAATGCTTTCCACCCCTGAAGGAGTGAGTTTGACCTTTTGCACGCCAGATCTGCGGCATGTAACGCAAGAGCTGGATTCTGCAATGGAACAACTGGTGAAGCTCATGGAGGGGAAGACCACATTAAGTGGCAGTTCATGCAGTACTGATGCTCCTTTGTCGAGCTCCAAGAACGATTTGGTGGGAGTTGATGCTGATCTGTTGCATTTGAAGGATCGGCTTACAAATATGCAGAGCAAGCTGGTGGAGATCATCCCCATTATTGGGATGGGTGGGATTGGTAAATCCACTCTTGCTCGAAATCTTTATGATGATCCGCTCATTATTTCTCACTTTGATTATCGTGGTTGGGCTGCAATTTCACAAGATTACGATATGCTAGCAATTTTGTTTAGCCTTCTGCGCGGTCCAAATAAAAAGCTCAATAAAGAGCTCGTTAAACTCACAGATAATGAGTTGAAAGAAAAATTGCGTAAGAGATTGTTTGGTCGAAGATATATGATTGTATTAGACGATATATGGATAACCAAGGTCTGGGATGAGATAAGAATGTACTTCCCAGATAATAATAGTGGGAGTCGAATTGTGATTACCACTAGGGAATCGAATGTGGCCAAATATGCAAGCCCGGAGAGTTTGCATCATCATGTGGAATTGCTAAATGAGTCTTCAAGTTGGAATCTACTTCGCCAAATTGTGTTTGGACAAGAGGATTGCAGCGATGAATTACAAAGGATTGGAACTAAGATTGCAAATGACTGCCATGGGCTTCCTCTTGCCATTCATGTGATTGGAAGGCTCTTGTCAAAGGTCGAAAGATCAGTAGATGTTTGGGAGCTCGTTTCAATCGATGTTAAATCTGCAATTGTTGAATCAGATAAGCAGTTCTCTAATATACTTTCATTGAGTTATAGCCACTTACCTGTTCACTTGAAACCGTGTTTCCTATACATGGGAGCTTTACCTGAAGATTGTGTGATTAATGGCTCTAGACTCATGTATATATGGATAGCTGAAGGATTTGTGAAAGCCTGTGGAGATAAGAGTTTGGAAGAAGAGGCTGAGCATTACTTGAAGGCTTTAGTGGAGAGGAATCTACTTTTGGTTACACGAAAAAAGTCGAATGGGAAGCCCATGAGCTACTCAATCCATGATCTTATGAGGGAGCTATGCATAAGGAAAGCTAATGAGGAGAAGTTTCTACATGTCAAGAAATCCCAGCGCCGTGTGAGTGTTCACTCATCATATGAAATGGAAGATGTTTTGGCTTCACCACACTTGATGTTACTTGCTCGATCTTTTATATGCACCGAGGATAAGATTAGCTTTCCCGTATTAGGATTGCTTAGGGTGCTTAGAGTGCTTCATGCAATGGAAGTGGTGTTGGAGGAGTTCCCAGAAGAAATGCTACAACTTGTCAATCTAAGATATTTGGCTTTCTCCTGCACTTCAGGTTTACCTACTGAAATATCAAGATTGTTGAATCTGCAGACCTTGATTTCTCAACAAGATATGCCCTTCTTGCCTCACGAAGTATTAGAGATATCTGAGTTAAGACATGTCAGGGTGCGTACAGTAATCGAAATTGAGGAGGGATATAAGATCAAATTTGTTCATGAGAAGCTTCAAACGCTTTACTATGTGGGACTAACTACTTCACTGATTAAGAGTGGTTTCTTTGCAATTATTCCAAATATAAGGAAGTTAGGAATCTATTGCATCCACTCACTGTACACCGTTGTTGATCTTAGCCATCTTCACAAACTCGAAACTTTGAAATGTGAGTCTGACTTCAATGAGGGTGGTGGATGTTTTCTTCAGAAACTCATATTGCCTTGTAATCTCATAAAATTAACTCTTACTTCTTGTGTACTATCTGGGAGTTTCTTGACAACTCTGTGTGCACTTCAGAATTTGGAAGTGCTCAAAATAACAGAAAGTGAGTTTGAAAGCAAGGGTGGTGATGAAGAGTGGGATGTGACAGAAGGAGATGAGTTCCGCGCACTGCAGTTTCTGTGTCTAAATTCGTTAAATCTGGCACGTTTGATAGCGAATGAGACCAACTTCCCTAGACTTCAACGCCTGTTTATTGTGAGGTGTTACGAGATGGAGGGAATCCCCTGTGCCATTGGAGATGTTCCAACGCTCAAACACATTTTCGTATTTGAATGTGGAGCTTCAGTCGTGGCCTCAGCACGAGAAATTCGGAAGGAGCAGCAAGAGGAGTATGACAACCACGACCTCCAAGTGGATATATATTAGAAGCTCAGTTTGAATGTGGATTTATGGTTGATGCCAAAAGGTATTCTTTTAGCCTTTGAAACTTTTCTAGTAACTTTATTAATTAGGCCTTAGATGTATCGTGGTTACTCTAATGTATGTAGCTCCAAATCAGCTATCTTAGGTTGTTTCAATTTAATGACTTATGGTATCTTCTAATCATCAAAAATTATATTTATAATCAATTGTCATATCTGCCAATGCCATTGAGTTTATTTTGAAACGATTTGAAAGTAAAAATTATTCCTACTATTATTATAGTTTGGAATGAAAATCAACAAAATCAAAACTACTACATGTAGTGTCCAATATCATGATCTGAATACTTGGACAAATTTTGGAATATGGGTCATAATTCTCTAACCTTACGTGATTAAGGATTAATTTTGCTGATCTTTTAGATTTTAAAAGAAGGATTTCACTTTTTAATATTTTTTTCTCTTATTTTTCTTGTTGTTTTTCCTTTTTGCACTCCTTACATTTTGGTCAAAATGTATAGAGTGGGTTGATCAATTTATAATCATTGAGAGAAAATAAATTTTTTGAGAAATTGGTCAAAATGGAAGAAATGGTTTGGTCAGTTTATAATTATTGGGGGAAAGTAAGAAAAAAGAGAAAAAAATATAAAAAAAATTAGAAAAGCCTTATTCTTGATTAATCCTAAAAAGTTTAAACAATAAATTCCGTTGCTACCTCGCCGATCTTGGCAGTTAACTTTCCGGCGAAAGGACAGACTTCTTTGTCGAGATTAAACCTCCTCGCAGGTTAGGATTCCCATAGAATTGTAATCAATTGAACCAATGAAATGAATGTAACTTCAAATTTCTGCTATTGATTGCTTTAGATTCTCTTTGATTTCCTTTAACTTTTTTGTCGTGTTAGGGGTTTTGATATAGTTGCCATTCTGTATTTTTGTGTGATATCCTTTTCGCATTTTTCTATCCGAATTTGGCGCAGTGAGTGAAATGGATCGAGGCCTAGACAACGGAGCAGAAGCAGTAGTGATCGGAGGAATGGTGCTTGACGTTAATGCGACCCCTTCCACCGCTACTAATCGAGGAACCACTGCTCCTGGAAAGGTATACTGTGTGTATTTAGTTGACAAGTTATAAATCGTAATCTTTATGGCTTATTAGATGTTGATTTTGTTTGGATAACTTGTGAATTTCTTATATTTTTGTAGTCTGATCTGAATATGTTTGAATCATGTTATTTTAATTTGAAAGCAAAGACCAAGATAATACTGGTGATTGGTGAAGACTATTCATTACTTTGTAGCACTAATTCAGTTATTTTTGTAGATTGTCAGTTTTTCTGTTTTAAATTAGCAAGGCAGAATTTAAGTGTCTCAAAGCCTGAACCTTTTGATAAGCACACAATCAACTTTATGTCTGTCCAATTACCATTTTACTTATAACTGGAAGTTTATATGTACTTATCTGTTTTCATGTTAGTAGTTAAGATGGCAAGAATGTACTGAGTTTGTTGATGTCTTATGCATAAGTATACTGGAATCACCTTTTCAGATTCGCTATGCATTAGGTGGTGTAGCAAGAAATATTGCGGAGTGCATGTCAAAGCTCGGAGCAAAGCCTTACATGATAAGTGCCGTGGGATTTGACTTGGCAGGTTATTTTTCAGTCTATTATGATTCATGATAGACAGCAGTTACAATCACTCCCGACTTCCACTGGTGGTGTAATTGTTTTTGCTATCCCTCAGGTTCCACGGAATTGGATTCGAAGTAAAATGATTATGTTTCAAAGTCAAAACTCTATTTGAGATTTTGCAAGTGAAAGGATATATGATGTTGAGGTTCCTAAGCTCTTCCAGCTCCTCATGCCATATTGCACATCTTGTGTGTAAAGCAATTTACATATATCCTTCATGTCAAACCAGTTTTCCTCAATCAAGACACTAACATTTGTGAGATGCTCATCATGTAATTTTTGAAATGTTACTGCAGTTCTGGAAAGTGATGTTTTTCTATGACCAGGAAATATGCTCTTGGAACCTTGGAGAGCTGCTGGATTATCTGTAGAAGGTAAATAGCTGCATGGTTTTTTTTTGTAATGATCATTACTCTCATCTGACATACTTGCATATCTTGTACTATGTGCTGCTATGGGAGTATACATTGCTTCTATTGTTGATCTTAGGGGGTAAGAATTGAAATTAAGGAATTATGCTAGTGAATTTGAGGAATTCTTATCTGGCAATGCTTGTGTTTAATGTATGTGTGGCTATGGGTGTAACATATTAATTTGAGGAAATTATGCTAATGAAAGTTTGAGGGAGGTCACGCATTTAATGCAGGTCTATTTTATTAATTAAGAATTTTCCCAGTTTATAATGTTGTCATTTGCAACTCCTCATCCCTGACTAGGTATCAAGAGAAGCAAGGATATTGAAACAGCTACAGTCTGCATCATATTTGATGGTAGAGGAGAACTGGCCGCTGCTGTCGCTAGCGTTGAATCAATTGTGAGTTGAGTCCTGAAGAATTGTATTTGTGTTAAGACAATATAAATCTCATTGAATCCCTGATTGGCAACATGATATCAGGAAAAGTTTGTTACTCCTGAGTGGATTACAAATTTCAAGATCAACATATGCTCTGCCCCTATAATGATGGTTGATGCAAATTTAAGTCCTCCTGCTCTTTTGGCATCTTGCCAAAGTAAGTTATCTCCCACTAGCTTTTTATACTTTCTATGACAACCACCTTTTCCCAAATTGCTCTTGTCCCATAGATAAATACCTCTAGTTTCCATATATCACTTCTTATCTTCTGAGGCTGTAAGGCATAGCTAATTGAAAATTTTGTCGGGATATTACTGAACGCATTAATCAACTCATTATCATTGACTTATTGTTTGAAAAAATTTCCTCCAGTTGCAGCAGAATGTGGGACTCCTATATGGTTTGAGCCTGTTTCAGTAACGAAATCCAAAAGAGTTGCTTCCATTGCGAAGCTCGTGAGTGATAAAAATCTTCTGTTTATGATGCCCAACTAAATATCACTGATCCAACTTTCTTTTGCAGATCACATATACCTCACCCAATGAAGATGAGCTTATAGCTATGGCAAATGCTTTGTCTTCTGGTGATAAATTCTTACCGGTGCAAAAGGATGGCAAGAGCGCCAGGACTTCCATTAAATCGTTGTTTGAAAGGCTAAAGCCCGCAATATGGGTTTTGCTGGAGGAAGGTATCAAAGTAGTATTGGTCACACTTGGACCAGATGGGGTATTCTTATGCTTCGAAGCAGTAGACAGTGTAAAAAAACACAACCCCTATAAAAACAGTCCCTTTTCTTTCAGCAGAAAACTATATGAAGCTGTAAATGTAAGTTGCCCACCAAATAGAATCTTAGGTACTCCCAAGTCAAAGGGAAACTATTACGTAGCTGTACATTTTCCTGCACTCCCTGCTTCTGTAGTTACGCTTGTTGGCGCTGGTGATTGCTTAGTTGGTGGTACGTTAGCTTCGGTTTGCGTTGGTTTAGATATAATGCAGAGCGTAGCAGTTGGGATGGCAGCGGCAAAAGGGGCCGTTGAAACAGAGAGCACCGTCCCCGTGGAGTATCAATTGGCCAGAATTGCAGGTACCTCATTTTCATTTTGTGCAACGTTTATTTTGGGTTGAGTTTATAATCGATATTCATAGCCAGAAATGAAACAAGATGAGCACTAAATGGTTTTATTTTACTTATTGGCAGATGATGCGGGTGCTATCTACTCTGAAGCAAAAGTTATCTACTGTGAGTCAAAGTTATGATATGTTGGATCGATAACTGTGGTCAGTGTTGTGTGTTTCTTGAATCATTGTTATGTACATCTTCATCTGTGCTCTTGTAATGGAAGAATACGTTTTTTCTTGAGCCAGATGTCTGAAAATCGTTTCGTTTGACCCTGATAAACTCTTCTTTTAACATGTTTGCAAAGTAACTGCATTAGACCATGAGTTGGGCCCATTCAATCATAGGAAATTGGGCTATATATATAGCATAGCCCATTACTTACACTACGGCCCAATTTTTCTTTACTATAATGTGTTCTATAATTTCATAATTAAATTCAAAATGACTATTAATTAGTAGTACATCTGTAATTCGCTTTGAGGTGTTAATAGTTTATTCAAATCTGTAATTATTCTTCTTCGAGGAAATCACGAACTATATACTAGCATTGTATTATTTGACAATCTACGACACAATGGGAAAGATATACCCAACTTTAACTTTAATAACTTTATCTGGTAATTAAATTGTGATGACGTACAAATAGGTGCAAATGAACTGTGGCGGTTCGGTGCCTATAAATGCTAGAGAGATCAAGACATCTTAAAATTTGTATAATCCACCCGTCCGAAATAATAGTAAAACCAAAGGTAAACTGCCGAAAAAACCATGAAGTTAGTCACATTCTAGTACACCTAGCAACTTTAAAACCCAACCGGAAAAACTATCATGTTTGGATTTGTTTGCAGTTATCCCACGACAAGAAAAAGTCCAATCAGCTAGGTGTAATATATTGTTGATGGTAACTAAACTACACCGTTTTCTTTATAAATAAACTCAATCATTTAACTTATTGACGTTGGCACATTCTCTATCAAATCAGATACAATTTCAGTCATGATTACTTCCGGCCACTTTTAAGTTGCGACTTGCGAGACATACCAGAATTTGACTAAACTTTTTTTCGATAAATTTACCATAAAATTAAACAAGTATATATAGTTTCTATTTTTAACTATTTTTTAAAGCTGATTAATAGCATCCCATTTTTATACTAGTAGTGCAATCTCCAACCAAAGTTTGTTCCCACAATCCACTAATATCGTTCATGAAAGATGTTACATAAGTTAAAGTTACAAACAAGGCAGCCAACAACACTACATACCAAAAATAAAAAGGAATTCAAACACCATAAAAATCAAACACAACACAAAACATAGATGAAACGAAGCAAAGCTAGTAGTAGTAGTAGTAGTAGCAGCAGCGATGGCTGAAGAGTTAAACAATCCGGCAAATCAGGCGCAGGAAGCAGTTTGCGTGGCATCGCACGTGGTAGGCAGCTGCATCGCTCTCGTCGCGTTGATTCCGAAGAGCGGCAGATACGCGTTGTTCTTGAAGCTGCAGAAGCACGTGAGGTTCGCGTGCTTCAGCGACCCGCAGCACGCGGCCGTCGGCTTCGGCGGCGTGGCCGTGCCCGTCGCCACCGCCGGCTTGCACTCCATCAGCTCGCTCCTGGTGACACCGCAGATGCTGCCGTCGTCGTCCGCCCTCGCCCTCGCCGCGGCTACGGCTGCTGCGCTTACCATGACTAGGGCTAGGATTAGGAGTGCTTTTGAGGCTTCCATTTCAACAAATTCGACTTGTTTTGGTGGTGAGGGTTTATCCATTGTTTGATTTGTGTGGGGTTTAAATAGGAGCTTATTTGCTGCCACGTGTAGTGTTGTGGCTGGTGGTTTTGCTAAAACAGTGCATGGGATTGGTGGTTTTATTTTGGATATCAAAGTCACGAGATGGTGGGATCTTCATTTTATGTACTCATAATTTTGTTATGGAATAAATATTAAATGCAACATGTGAATAGAGTACTTGGTAAGGATTAGATGATGATTAATAAGTGATTAAAATAATCAAGTCTGCACGGATTTGTTTTTTGTTTGCTGCCAAAATGTCTAAAACTAATGTGGAGTTCGGACGTGCAGTTGGTGATCGTAACAAGTAGTATCACCTCAGGTCCGCCCATGATGATCCGAGTTCAAGTCAAGCCTGATTAACCTAAAATCGACTGCATTGTATAAGAAGTTTTCGATGCACTAAACGAATAGTGGTTCAAATATGGATTCATGTGATTGATTATGTAGACATTTATTATTTCAAAAATGGTTTACAACAACATAAGATCTTCATTAATAGTGGAAATTGGGGTTATTTGAAGCCAAGAATGGGATGCCTTGTGAGCTTATAATGGTTTACAACAACACTTATTACACTCTCTTGCATTTAAATGACACGGGAGTTAATGTACAATTGATAAAATAAGGGAGAGTAGAAGAGGAGTACTTAAAATAGTGTTAGTAGATAGTGAAACTCATATTATTGTTTGTGTTTAATTTAATGAGTTGTAATTGTGGGTTATAGTGATATAAGTTTAAATAAATTGAATATGTAAAAAGTTGAGGATAACTTTCCATAAATGGAAAAGTTCATATTTTTATGGGACGGATGGGAAATGGAAAGTGCATATTTTCATTGGACCGATGGAGTATAATTTTTATTTATTTAAGTTTGAAATTAATAGTTTCAATTATGATCAGGAATTCAGGTTGCCTTAAGAACTTATAATGCTTTAGACCAACTTAACCTAAAGTCTAACACACAAATTATGAGAACATTTGAAATTTTTTGTTGAGTGATTCTCTTTGCAATAGAAATTTACTGGATACCTGTGATGGCCACTCGATAATAATTATAGAAAGTTTGGGGAATTGAGCTCGTGAATGATGTGACAAAAGAAGGGTTTGGCATACTTGGCCTTATTCATCACGGGTGTGATTGGTTCCCACTCTTTTTAACTATTGTTACAAGTTTATTTTGGACTATGTTTTGTGCATCATTCTCATACAATACAAAGATTCTCTCTCATTACAAACAATCGTTTACATTAAGCTTATCCAAATTCCAAGGTTTTTTTATATTAAATTCCATCTGTCTCTAAAAAGTACTACTATGAACTATCTCTTTAATACTCCATCATTGAAAAATATAAACTTTTTAATTTTGAAATAGTTAAACAACACATTATTTCATTTACCACTTATACCATCACACTACACTACTAATAACGTGGAGACAACTCTCCATTAATACTACTTACACGACCATTTATTTCTCTCTTTCTTACTTTATCAATTATACGTTAAAACCCGTATCAAACCAAATGTTCGTGCTTTTCAGGGACGAAAGGAGTATGCTAAATCGTATTAGTAATTTCTTTTTTAAATTTAATTGACCAAGTATAAGTTAACTACTAATCTCAATAGATATTGTTTAGGTTCAAAACAATATTTTTTTTCACTGTTCTTTGATTTGAGCCCTTATTGAACAAAAAAAGAGAGTCATATCACTGAGGCTGATCATCTCTCGGGTTCCATGATTATATCAACGTTAAAATTATATTAACAATTTGCATGTGAAAATATTTGAGAAGCGGAGAGCAATTTACACATCCTTAATGTAAAACCATGTTCTTTTGAAGCAATATGCTAATATTTCAAATTTTAATGTATACGTTGGTTTCATTAAATGAATTTATGAAAGTAAACAATAACATTATTCCTACCGTGTACGTACGTTGTAATTAGTGTGCTCTTGGGAATTAACAACTATAATTAGCCTCTTTAAAAAATTAATTAATTGCCTTTGAATTTTTTTCCACAATTTAATCATTTCCAACAATTTCAGACAAGTTCTTAAATATTCTCTGAACTTTATGAACGAAAAAACGCAGCAACTGAACAGCTTCGTTATTACTAAACCATGTTCAATAGCTTAGCTGAGATTTTTAAATTCTTAAAATAGTACACTTAGCTTGTGGAGTAGAAGTATTTGTAAAAAATAATTTGAGAAATAATTGTCAGAAGCTCATAAACTCGCAAAACAAACTTCAGTTCAATTCCATCGTTGGTTTATGACTACAACAGTTAGGTTACAAGATTAATGATCCTAATATTCTCTATTTCCAATATATACCCTTTCAATCTCTATTAATCTCCATTTTCTCTATATAACTAGGATTTTCTCACTAACTCACAATTCTCTATCTAAATTAAATTCAACTATCTAAATGTAAAATATTTTATAAACCGTTAAATAAGCCTTTCACAATTCATGATTGGCTTATTTATATACTTCAGATATAATATGCTAAATTGCTATATAAAAATAACAATATACTACCTCCGTCCACCAAAATTTATCCCATTTTTTCATTTTCGTCTGTCCCCGGTCTCCAAAAATTTATCTCATTTCACTTTTACCATTTTTAGTAGTGGACTTCATATTTCACTAATTCATTCCTATTCACATTTTATTATAAAACCAATATATAAAAGTAGTATTTATTAAATAGTAAATGTTTAATAGCACAGCCCGCGTATACAAAGTACGAAGTAGCAATTTACTGTACCAAGTTGTATTCACATATTTAGACTTGACGTAACGTGGAATTCTATTTTAGGCGGTAACCACTAATGAGGTGACACGTAATAAGACATATGACGTGTAAATAGGAGGCCGGTGAAGGAACAGCTTAAGTGGTGTGGGGGTGGTGCACGCTATCAATTCTAATTTTTGTTCCGCATTTAAGTTTTCACTTAAAATCCTTTTTTCTTAACATATAAGTTTACATTTAAAATACATTAATGCGTAACAAACAAGCTTAGGTGATATAAATATAATTGGGAATATAAAAAAAAGTTAATTTTGTATGTGCGCATTGATTGTTTAGTGATTATCATAATTGTTTTAAAAGTATTAATTTGATCTGTCAACAAATAATTATATTACTGAATGGGAACAATTTACTTAAGGTTTTCATTTACTGATTTTAAACTAAATCGATTATAAAGCAATATATTTACATTATAACGTATGTCATATATGTACTAAATAAGATGATAATATAAAGCAATACGATTATCATATATTGTCATAGATGATAATATATGCACGTGCGTGGTGATCGAGTTCAAAGGTGTCGGTGCGTGGTGATCGAGTTCAAAGGTGTCGGGAGAGGAAGATATGTGAATATAAGTGTCATTAAAAATGGACATTAACTCACATATTGTATTATGTATTTATGTACGCAAGCACAAATGCACAATACTAAGATTACATATTATCTCAATTCAAAATCATTTACTAGATAAAGTTCACTTTTATATTTTCCTTAAATTTATACTATTAAATAAATTGAAATGAATTGCTTCGTGAAATAATCACATCTTAAAAAGAACAAGTAGTTTATACACTGAACCGAGTATACTAGGTAATACACACGTGATTAATGAAATACTTGATTGTGCTTAATCATTACATCTGATCATGAGATAAAGCTGAAATCAATTACAAATCAATTATTCATGTAATAATATATGCATGTAGAAACAAATCAAAATTTACAGTAAATTGCATTATCAATTTAATTAATGGTTGGTTTTTAATGCTACTTCACTTTTACCCTTTCCATAAAATCATCGCATTCTTACATCGTCAACTATCACTAAACATGATAAATAAACTAGTAAGTCGATATTAATTCACATATCTTAAAATGTGAATCGATAAGCAGGTTAAGATTGAACAATGAATTACTTTGACTTATTTGTCTACTTTAACATAGATAGATTTCCCCTTTTCGTGCTAATAATTATCTTTTCTTATCTAATTAATATTGCATGCATTAAAGCGTTACGTGACTACCAAGGAGTAATATTTTTCAATGAGTCTATAAAAATCTGTCAATTGCACAAATATTGATCATATCAAACTGCAAGACTATTTGCATCAACTAACCTTTTACCAGTTTCATATTGTAAGTAATTTCTATTTACATTCATATACAATTATACGATGCAATTTAGAGATATTTGCATTAATCCATCATATTATACATTGAGTTAAACGAAAACAGTCATGAAGTTTGGTTATAGAATTTATTTAGGTTTGCCCGCAACTTTCAAAATCATTTGGGAAAACCATGACTTTTGGATTTGTTCGTGGTTATACCTCAACGAAAAAAATTGGTGAAATTATATATGATATGAGAGACAAAAAAATCATATGTGGGTATTTCATCTGATGCAAATAAATTCAAACTTTATGATAGTTTTCCTATCTGATTTTTAAATTTGCAGGATGGACCAAAACTTGACTGAACTTGAAAACATTTTTCCTTAAAATAATGGACAATCTTTTAAAATGGTATGCAGACTGTATAAAATTAATTGTTCCAGAACTTTATACTAATAAGATGACAAAACATTTGATTTATAGTTTATACAAATACTCTTATGTTTATGCTAAATCTAGCAGTACATATGGTCATAGGGAACTATATTAAATTATAATTATGACTCTAAGCATAGATATTTATGGTTTACTGAACTTTAACTATTCGTTTGAACTCTAATTAATAATTGTTGGTGAACCATTTATTGATTAACAAATTCAATTTATGGTTTACTACTTGCAACTGCGAATTATTTAAAAATAATTATAGAAAACTAAAGAATTGTTGACAATTGATTAACATATTATAAAACTCTCACGATGGAGATGTCAGCACCCATTTTTATTCATGTAGAAATTTTGCAATAATATTTTTTATGTGTACAATAATACTTCTTTCTGTATGAAAGTATACTTGTTATAATAAAATAATTTTTTTGCATCTGTCATCTGTAATATAGATCATATCATGATTAATAGTCCAAAATGAATTGTACAGGACTCTAATTAATCCTTCTTACATAAGAATAGTCATGAGGCATATAGTACATCCCCTCTTAAAAAATAAAGCAAATTTCAATGCATAAATTATACTCTATTGAACTATTGGCATTTTAAATTATACGGTAATAAAGATAAACGGATCTACTTAAGAATAAAAATATTTTTGTTACCATTTTAATTAGAACCACGAACTCTATTAAATTTAATTTTCTTTTAATCCCAATATTTTCAGTTGGAATTAGTTTGGTTTTCTTGTACATATGCTATGTACACCTAACACATTATACCAAATACGCGATCACAAATGTCACATGTACACGTTGGTGTATGTATATATTTAGTAGCATTATGTTATTAATAGCATGATTAATGTAGTACTATTTGAATTGATTGGATTGTTAAATTTGCAAATACACGTCTATTGTTTAAACAACTTAACATTACTACTTTAATTTATACCATTTTTTTTCTAGTTACATTGATTTCATTCTCCACTCTTATCTATTTATTTCATTTTAGCAAAAATAAACAGTTGCTTCGATCCAAAGTTTTGACTCGGTAAAAGTAAAATCATTTCAGTTAACTATATTCCGCATCTGCCTTCAAAAACAAACTACTTGATCTCCCTTTAGTAGTAGTTATTTTTGGGGTAATCCCATTTATTTAATAAGTATAATGATTGTAGATAAAGATTTATTTAATAAATGCAATATGATACACTACATTGCTTCCCGCGTTTACTCTTAAGCGATTTTTGTGAATGAATTAATGCGTGCAAGCTATTTCTTGATAATCTCATCCCACCTCTTCACCACCACTATTTCTTTTTTTCCTCTTAACGGCTTTCATTCTCTTTAAGCTTCTTCTCATATACTTATATATATATACCATCACTTTCCCCTAAATCTCTTGAAAACAACACTACATAATCCATTCCCTTCTTATACTAATCGGCATAAATCTTGAACATTTCTATTTTTGGTGAGTTTCACGATTGCAAATCTATATGTGTCTATAATGTTTTTCTGTAGCTTCGAAGCAACAATGGCTTGCCCAAAAAATTGAAATTTCGAAGGCCCTTTATTTAATTATTTATGTTTGATGATTGCAGTGTTCAAGATTGGAGATCATGGGAAGCCATCTTAGCAAGAAGCATGATGAAAAAACTCATCCATCATCGTCGTCGTCGTCATCGTCAGCGTTTTCGAGGGAACTGAACTCGTATTCGGCCGCCTGCAGAGTC
Source organism: Salvia hispanica (assembly GCF_023119035.1). Classification (NCBI taxonomy): domain Eukaryota; kingdom Viridiplantae; phylum Streptophyta; class Magnoliopsida; order Lamiales; family Lamiaceae; genus Salvia; species Salvia hispanica. The sequence continues at coordinate 9,918,944 of NC_062967.1, read as the reverse complement.
GACGCGGACCTGCAGGCGTTCGACACGTCTCTGCAGGCTCGGACGAGCAACGTGATCAGCTCCCTCGCTGCGGGGATGGAAGTCCGAGCTCTCTCATTCGACTCGCTCCAACAGGTCACATAGCTTTTGTTGATGGGTTGTCGAGTAGCTTAATTTTACTGTTGTTTACTCTCTCGAATCCCGTTACATGTCTCATATTTCCTTATTTGGAAGCTTATTACATACTCCCTCCGTACCTTAAATTTTGGTACAATTTTCCATTTTCGTCCGTCCCACGAAATATTGTACATTTCACTTTTTACCTTTTTTTTTTGTAGTGGATCTCATTGACCCACTTTTCATTAACTTTTTCAACTTATTTTTTGTTATATTTCTTAAAACTTGTGTCATGTCAAAATGTGACAAAATTTAAGGGACATAGGGAGTATTTTATATTTTCCTTTATAAAATAAAATAATTTGTTAAAACTCACACTAGTCAAATAGAAGTATGAGAAATTTAATGGAGACCAGATAGAGTAGTTTTTTGTTTGTTGGTGAGTTTTCGTTGAAACTGTTTGCTTGCCGTTTTTTGGTTTGAACCTTTTTTCAACATATTAATAAAAAACAGGTCACGGAATGCCTCCTCGACATGAATCATGAGGTCGTGAAAGTCATCCTCGACTGCAAAAAGGACATTTGGAGGAACCAGGAGCTGTTTGACCTGGTTGAGGAGTTCTTCGACAACAGCCTGAGAACCCTCGACTTCTGCGCCGCGCTCGAGAAATGCCTCAAGCGTGCCCGCGACAGCCAGCTCCTGGTCCTCCTGGCCCTCAACCAGTTCGAGGAAGAAGACAAAAAAAATAACGACGACTCTGTCGGTTCATTATTTGGAAATAAATACTCCAAAACACTAGAGGAACTCAAAAGCTTCAAACAAGCCGGAGATCCGTTCACCGACGAATTCTACAAAATGTTCCAATCCGTACAGCAGCAACAGATGCAGATGCTTCGGAAGCTGCAGAAGAAGAAGCGGAAACTCGACAAGAAGCTCAATTGCATCAAGTCGTGGAGGAAAATCTCGAGCGTGATATTCGCGGCAACGTTCGCGGCGGTGCTGATTTGCTCGGTGGTGGCGGCGGCGATGGCGGCGCCGCCGGTGGCGGCGGCACTCGCGGCGGCGACGGCGGTGCCGGTGGGGTCGATGGGGAAGTGGATAGACTCGCTGATGAAGGGGTACGAGGCGGCGGTGAAGGGGGAGAAGGAGATGGTGAATTGCATGAATGTGGGGACCTTTGTGACGATCAAGGATTTGGAGAGCATTCGGGCGATGATCGAGCGGGTGGAGGTGGAGATGGAGGCGATGGTGGGGGCCGCGGAGATGGCGGAGGGGGACGAGGAGGCGGTGAGGGTCGGGATCGGGGAGATTAGGAAGAAGGTGGAGGTGTTTATGAGGAAGGTGGAGGAGTTGGGGGCGATGGCGGATGGCTGCAGCCGAGATATTAGGAAGGCGAGGACGGTTATTCTGCAGAGGATTATCAAGCCGCCGCGGTCGTCAGATTGATGATCTTTAAATTTATATTCATTTGCCTACGTATAAAAAAAGAATTAGTTAGTGTCAAAATTTATATTCAATAGATATGTATAAATTTATAGTATTATATATAAGCAACTATATTGAAAGTTGGTGTTTGATTTAATAGTTGAACTAAAGGATTGAATTAATTTTTCTGTGTTAATTAGTGTTTGTAGTACTTACTATATTGTAGTGTACTAAATTTTGAATGAAATGGGATGTTGGCTTAGGTATTATTGAGTCTAAGCATAATTAAATTCAAATGTAATGCAAGCATATATCTTTGTATACTTGAGTTTGAGTTAGTAGTTAAATTCAAATGCTATTCTTTGTGGGTGTAGTTAGCTTACAACAACAATAACTGAACTCTACCGGCCCAATGCCAAGTGAAAATTTTGGATTTAAAATCGAAATTATTTACCTATAAAATCATTAAGAATAGATTAATTTTTATTTGTTTTTTAACTTTTTAAATTTGAATGTGAAATCATAAAGATCAATGATTTTTTTTAATTTTATATGATTGTTTAAATTTTGAAAGTCGTGAGACAAATCAGAATATGACAAAAAAAAATTACAATCAATTAATCCTAACATCAATAATTGATTTATGTCGATTTATGTCATTATATATAATCAAAATTTTATTTTCTATCTCCTACAAAATCAACAATTGATATTCTTCATTAAAATCAAAATGCTACTCCGTATAGTTTTATTTTCTATCTCCTATCTATCTATTAATATTTTCCTTTAATATTATGTTCCTCTACGTCTTTTACCGCACCAATTTCTAATCAGGCTTCACAAAGAAATCTATAGAAATAGTTATGTATAGTGTCTCACTATATGCATCTTTGGCAACACTACGTTGATTTGGCCATTGACTAGTTGGCTGGTCATATAAAAATGATATAATTTTGGTTACAGTAGTACTCCGTTCGTCCCACTTTAACAGTCACAGTTACTTTTGTGCACTCGTTTTGTAAAAATGATAGTAATAAATATAGTAATTAAAGTGGAGAAATGATAAAGTAAGAGAAAGAATAATGTAAAGAATTAGCTTTACTTTTTCAAGATACAAGGCAGATGATGATCAAAAGTCTGTTTTAATATGGTCTTTTAAAGTCATCTTATTTTAGATGACCCAAATAAAATGCTACTTAGAGTAGAAAACATATTCTTAGGCTATTTCTTCATAGTATCAAACGCTTATACAAAATTAATAAAAATTTCTAAACGCAATTAAAAGATTTTTTTCTTTATCAAAAATATTTCATACTATAAAATGTCTTTTAGAGAATTCACATGTGCAAAACAAAATGCGTATAACGTATGCATCCATAAAAATATTGGAACAGAAAAGTGTATGGATGAATTTATCAAACACTTTTTCGGTTACAAGCATATTTTAAGAGGATATAATTGCCATGCTCACGAGTCATAACTCATAAGTATCGTATTAAAGCTATCCAAATTCAAAATAAATACTCTACTGCTTGATTAGTGTTCTTTACATGAAGTAATATACTAAATTTGATTTATTAAATTATGACATATATATACTACTAAATTCCTTCTCACATGTGATATTGGACCATTTCACTGTTCGCTATATGATGGGCTTTTTATTGGGCCATTTTTAACATTTCAAAACAAAGGTGAAAAATTAAAGAAAATATACGCTAGAAGGAGGGCTTGAACCTCCGACCTTGTGGTTAACAGCCACACGCTCTAACCAACTGAGCTATTCCAGCTTTCATGTCTAATTTAACTAGCAGTTTTATAAAAAAAGCAAATTCATGCTTAGATTGTCTATTTTTCCCTAGAATAATTAACATGAATTCTGTCTCATTGAACAAATCATATGCGCAGATAATGTTGCATATACCTTCGAAGATATCATACTCGTGTGCAACGTTTTATTGACATTTGGTGATGTTAAAATTGCATTTCGAGAAAAATAATTATATTCCAACTAGAATTTGTTGAAAAAGACAGAGAACTTGATTGTAGATTGGACAAGTCTATATATAGTAATATCAAACAAATGTTGATTTGTTGGCATAACAAATTTGATTCTTTGACTTTAATATTGAATTATGATATCTTCAATTCATAATTGATGTATTAAGATTATATATAAGTTTATTGTAAAAAATGCAGTTGAAAGAGCTTTCAACTTTCATGTTTTTATCTAATTACTAGTAATAGTTATTGGAACATGTGGATGTATAAATCAAGCGTAATAATAATGAGGTGAAAGATATCATATTCGTGAGCAATGTTTTATTGACATATGGTGATGTTAAAATTGCATTTTGAAAAAAGATAATTATACTCTAATCAAAAGACTTTGTTAAAAAAGATATAGAACTTGATTGTAGATTGGACAAATATATATAAAGTGGACTATCAAACAAGTGTTGATATGCTGGCACAATAAATTTGATTCTTTGACTTTAATATTGAATTATGATATAATTTACTCATACTATTGTAAGTATATTATAGTACTATAAATTTACTGTAAAAAATGCAGATAAAAGAGCTTTTAACTTTCATGCTTTTACCTAATTGATATTTGAGCCTATAATTCCTCCATACGTGTGTGATTTATCAATAATCTTAACACTTATTTTTGAATTTGCTCTTATTGTTCCCAAATCGACATAGTTATTTTAAAGATAGAAGTGAAATTGGTCATCATTCATAGCCACTTTTATATCTATATAAACATTTTACTCACATTTCTCTAACTAACTACTTTTGATCCTTAAAGCTTTTTTTTTTTTTAAATCTTAATAAAAGCTTTTTAACACTTTATATATTTTGCATTTTAAAACAAGTGAAAAAAAGGACGATGCACTAAAAAAAGAGGATGAAAAAAAATTGAATTATATGAAAACAATTTGCGATTCATATAATAGGTTTCATCCATGCTTAACGAATATAATCGCTATGTGTTTTTATCTAGGGAAATGGGCCGCACCAACAATAAATATACTACTATGAGATTAGGTAATTTTGTTATTGTCTAATGCTATGGATCAGTTGTCCACAGAAGAGCCAAAATAGTATATATGTCGATAATGTCTAGCGAGCGCACAAAACATAAAAACGCCTCATGGGAAACACATTGCATTGTCCACGGGAGAGCCAAAATAGTATGCCGATGGAGACTCAATGCATAACGAGCGCCTTTACGAAACCCTAGGAGAGAAGAAAAGGGATTCACACCTGTATGATGGCAAATTCGGAAGGAAATACTGAATAAAATTCGGTGCAAGCTTTTAATCCAATTCAATTGGGCGGAAAAGGTATCCTCCGAACGATAGAAACATTTCTCGAGTTTGTCGCCTGGTTTCCATGAAATGTTTGAGATTAGGTAATTTTGTCTTCGTCTAATGCTATGGATCAGTTATCCACAGAAGAGCCAAAATAGTATACCGGTAGAGACTTAATTCCTAGCGAACGCGCAAAATATAAAATCACCTCGTGGGAAACACATTCCACTATCCACGGAAGAGCCAAAATAGTAAACCGGTAGAGACTTAATGCCTGGCGAGCGCCTTTCCGAAACCCTAGGACAGTAGAAGAGGGTTTGACACTCGTACGAGGGCAAATTCGAAAGGAAATACCATTTTCCATGAATAAAATTCCATGCAAACTTTTAATCCAACTCAATTCGGCGAAAAAAGTATCCTCCAAACGATAGAAACATTCATCGGGTTCGCAAAAACTCGCGTCGGCCCCTATGAAAATGGCAATAGTATCAAACATGGCAATAACACACAGAAAATGGATTCAAACATGCCCTAATTAAATCTCACAATTTTTTTTTTTTTACTGAGAAATAGAAATCCGTTTGACATTATTGCAGGGGTCAACAACCACTCATTGGAACGACGCCGTTAGGCCAAAAGCCCAATTATGATTCACTCACTCTACACACAAAGTCACACAGTATAAGTAAAGGCGCAGGAACAAAACCCTCTCTCTCCCCAAACTTGCAGCTTCCTCTCTCCTCTCACATTTTCTATCATCTGCAGAATTTCGCCGGAAAATGATCTCGCCTTCCTCTCGTGATCCGATCTCACTATAATCGGAAGCATCCAGCGCCTATAATTGACCATTCCTTTTATGAATATATGCGTATTTTTTAGGGGATAACTGGTTTTAATTTAATGGAGGACGATTATTACCTGAGCGGCAACAGCGACGATGATGTTGGATCTTATCCATCCGATAAGGAGGAGGAATCGCTCGACGGACTCGAGAACAACGATTGCGATGATGCTCAATGGATATCATCCAAAGCCCCTTCATGCAAGGTACTCGCATTCGAGTTTAGGTTTATGTGTGAATCGAATGGTTGTCCAACATTTTTACAAATAAAATCATTTGATTTCTTAATTGAGAATAGTTCTGATCGTATGATTTATCAGCTTTTGATCGATTGTTTGTTATTCCTGAAAATTTATAGTGCATTGATGCTGTTTCATTTCTTCGAAGGTTAAAACCGTTCTTAGATTCTTTGCAGAAATCCGTTCTTGTTGTTTATTAAAAAGGTGTTACTTTTCTAATACAGCATTATATATGTTTCATCTGACTGTTTCTATGAATAAAACCATCAATAACTATTTTTTTGATTTTTTTTTCTTAAGAGATGTATGTATTTGATGTTATAGTGAAATTGTGAAAATGAATGGTAGTTTATGGGTTAAATTTAGTGATATGGAATTTTTATTGTGATTTTCAGGTGATTACAAGAGAGTCTCTTTTGGCTGCACAGGTATGTTGTTTTTATTTTAATGTTTGATTTGCTTGATCATGTGTTCACTTTGATTTCTTTACTTCATAAAAAATCTGATTATGAATAAAAGAATGTTAGAATTTCTAAAATTTGAATTAAGAATGTGTTATTTTAGCTACCGATATGGTGATATAAAAAAAGTCCACTTTTAGCTAGAGAAACAATAAAACCCTTACTAAAGGATTGCACTTCTTCCTTTTAATCACTAGCCTAGTGATTCCCCCACCAAATCTTTCGATCAATATCCCTACCCGACCACGGACCACCCCACCATTTCCCCCTTTTTATCTACCAGCTCTCCAAAGTTTTTTCTACCATCTTCTATGCAATAATGGTGAATGAAACAGATGGAAGTACAAATAATGATAATTAATCAATGATTATGGTTGTCTAAAATAACAGCCTGTCTCCCTTCAATCATTCTTTTCTTGATTTTTGGCAAAACATGGACTGAAATTTTTAAATTTTGTGCAGAAAGAAGATTTGGGGAGAGTGATGGACTTGTTCTCAGTGAGAGAACACCATGCCAGGACCCTACTCATTCATTTCCGATGGGATGTTGAGAAAGTGATTGCAGTTTATGTTGAGAAGGGAAAATTTGGTATTTTTGCTGAAGCAGGGGTAACCTTGGCCGAATTTGTCGACCTAGACCCAGATGAGGATACATCTACAGTAAGGTGCCATATATGTATGGATGATGTGCCTGCAAAAGATGTTACCCTAATGGACTGTGGCCATTGCTTTTGCAACGATTGTAAGAGCCTTTACTTATATGTGTATTATGCTCTGGGCTTATATTGGGACATGCATAACTAACTATATCTAGTTTTATCCCTCTGTAGCATTATGAGGCTGTAGTAAGGCATTCCGTCGGTTCATTTAGCATTTTACACTGTCTCCATTAGATACTTGTTCACACTCTTCCATAGATTTTTACACATATAGCTTATCTTGCTTTTCTTTGAACAGTAAAAAAGGATGTGCTGAATTAGGTATTTGTTATTTTGTTTGCCAGGTTGGACAGGGCATTTTATTGTGAAAATTAATGAGGGTCAAAGCAAGCGGATGAGGTGCATGGCTCATAAGTGCAATGCTATTTGCGATGAAGCTATTGTTAGAAGGTTAGTTAGTGCACAACATCCAGATCTCGCAGAGAAGTTTGACCGCTATCTTCTTGAGTCGTACATTGAAGACAACAGAATGGTCAAATGGTGTCCGAGTACACCCCATTGTGGGAACGCAATAAGAGTTGATAATGATGAATTCTGTGAAGTTGAGTGTTCTTGTGGTATGCAGTTTTGTTTCAGTTGTGCATCAGAGGCACATTCCCCCTGTTCATGCTTGATGTGGAAGCTTTGGAGTAAAAAATGCCGGGATGAATCCGAGACAGTGAACTGGATTACTGTACATACAAAGCCTTGTCCCAAGTGTCACAAACCTGTTGAGAAGAATGGTGGTTGCAATTTAGTTAGCTGTGTATGCGGACAGGCATTTTGGTAAGTTTTCTTTGCCCTTCCACCTTTTCATTTCTGTAGACTCACCTTAATAAAGACTGCTGAAGATGAACCTGTTGCACCATCTGTCTTTCTGATTATATTTTCTTCTGTAGCTGGTTGTGTGGTGGTGCTACTGGACGAGACCATACCTGGTCCAGTATTGCTAATCATAGCTGTGGTCGATACAAAGAAGACGGCAAGAAGAAAGCTGAGCGTGCAAAGAGAGACCTATATAGATACATGCATTATCATAATCGTTATAAGGCTCATACTGATTCCTTTAAGCAGGAATCTCGGATGAGGGAGACTGTAAAGGAAAAGGTGTCGCATTTGGAAGGCCGAGATTTAAAGTTAAAGGAATTTAGTTGGGTAACTAATGGACTCTATAGGCTCTTCAGATCACGACGAAGCCTTTCTTATTCATATCCATTTGCTTTCTACATGTTTGGAGATGACTTGTTTAAAGATGAGATGACAGAAAAGCAAAGGGAAATCAAACAGAATTTATTTGAGGACCAACAACAGCAACTGGAGTCAAACATTGAAAAACTATCCAAATTTCTTGAGGAGCCATTTGCTGAGTATCCTGAGGAGCAAGTCATGCAGATAAGGATGCATGTCATTAATCTCTGTGTTGTCATTGACAGCCTATGCAAAAAAATGTAAGCTGAATTGTCACCAAGTCTTTATCTTTACAGTGAATTTAAAGCTTACTTATCCTAGTTTGCAGGTATGATTGCATCGAGAATGAGTTATTGGGTTCACTTGAATTTAGCATTCATAGTATAGCGCCTTATCATTCAAACGGCATTGAGAAGGCTGAAGAGCTGATTGTCGGATGGAATACTCAAGCCAGCGGTAATAGTAAATGTCAGAAAGAAGCCGACCGATCTAATGGTAAAGTGGTTTTATTTTCATTTTCTTGTGATAAACTATGGTGGGTGGGGGGGTAATGCCTTTTAAAGGTCTTGGGTACAACATTTGTGGGATAGGTTGTGTTTCAAAAATTGTATATTTGTCTGAAAATTTAGATCTAATGTAACTTATAGGTTTATAAAAAATAGGTTGTGGTGGGCTATTACAAAATTTATACAAACAAGTTCAATTTACCTTGTATAAAGAGGATAACCACATGAAGTAAATATTGCTTCTTCTGCTGGCGTAATACTCCTTTCTATACATCGTTTTGTAATCTAGTTAATCCAATTTGTTTTATTAATAGCTATGTCTGATTGCTCCCTTCTTTGATGCTAAATTGCTATATCTGCTAGAACTGAGAGTGTAGGACACAATTATGTGAAAAGGTCTCGTATCGTATGGTGTGCATATTCAGATGTAAATTTTCTAGTGCAATTCCTGCAAATGTAGTTTTCCATTTGTCGCTTGATTTGTAGTGTTAGGAAGCTTTGTATTTAAAAACTTTTTCTTGCAGAGGATTACATTCGATGTGCTTTCTGAAGCCTTCAAATCCTTATTCAACTGTGTAAGTTCCAACTGAATCTGGGTATTTATTCGTCAACTATCTAGTGACGACATGATAATCTTCCTCATACGGGTGGGTAATGGATGCATGGCAACTTAAATATAGCTGAGACATAACGATATAGTTTTACTGAGAACATGTTGGTGGTGAATGTTAGCCGAATTATTGGACCCTCTTGTGACACTTATGGTGCATATTTTGTAGGACGCCCAGCAGGAGTAGACCAAGCATCAACATCTGGGACTTCCGATGAGAGTCTAAAGTCCCGGAAGCGTCCCAGAAAAGAAAGTTCTGCAGACAAACTGTTTGATCTCAACCTACCCGCGGATGCTCATTAAGTGGATCCTCAGACTTACTTTTTTGTCCTGGCCCTAGCGGGAACAGCGTAGTATATGACATGGATTATCATTTCGTTACTTTATTGATCTCCGTAGATTATATTTATGATGGTAGGAGAAGATTATTTAAACTTATGTATAGCTAGTGTGGTGTTGTGTGGGCTCTCGACATTGGTGAATAACTGTGTATATTGCTGATAGAGAGGAGTCCATATGCTGCAGCATGTACAATGTGGTCATGTGGAGGCGGAGATTGAAATACTTAAGTAGTAGTAATATCTAAGCTGTAGATATTATCCAACCATCATTTCGGTTTTAGCTTTTCTGGATATTGATGAATTATTCAATTCATGTTTCTCTGTTTCTATCTTGAAGAATATGTTTATCAAACTACTTAATCACTCACTGCTTTCTTCATAGTTCTTAATCATTCGTCAAATTCTTATCAAATCACTGGATTCTTCCTAGTTCTTAATCATTCGTCAAATTCATGAACAACAGTACTATATGAATTGAAAACAAAACAGAGAAACAAAAGATCGCGATCGGAAAGAAAAGTAGAGCTCAATATTATTCCATAACCAGAGAATTGATATTCAGAGAAAGTGCGTACAAGTGTTTGAACTGAAGTTTGTAACTCTAGAGTAAAATCAGCAGATCAGATGAATCGATTGCAGAGTAAAACCAGTAGATCAAATGAATCACTTACAAAAGTAAAATCAGTAAGATCTGATGAATCAGAGTCCACGGTTATCTTGAAGCTCCACCGCCGACTGCATTGCCGCTGGAACTTGAGCTTCAGCAGCACATATACCACGCTCCCAGTCAAAATGAGCACAGGCGGCGGATTGTTGGATCTCAGAGGAAGAACCGCCAGCTTCTACACTGAACGCCTGATGAGGCATCATGTGCGGAAACGGCGATGACAATCCATGGATCACAATTTTGGTGTTGTGCAGCAGATCTATGGTGGTAATCCTCACGTAATTAATCTTCATCGGCGCAGCAGGTCCGCCGCCTCCACCGGTTGTCACCACCAGATTGTTTGCGGCGTCGAGAGTAGGCAGCGACGTCGCCGTCGGTAAGGTCACCAGATCCGCCGCCGTCAACCGCCTGTTCGGAACCACGTGGAATCGGAAGTTCGACAAGTAGGCGTTGCCTCCGCCGGAGAAGATCGCGGTATCATCGATCGCGAAAATCGTCATCGCCTTGAGCTCGGCGAGCTCGGCGTACTTGACGCGCATCGCGAGGGAGACGACGCTGTATCCGGTGGCGCGGAGGCGGATTATGGCGTCCTTGAGCATCAGGCGCATGATGAAGAGCGACGGCGGCGCGGCGGAGGTGAGCGACGGCGAGGGGAACGAGAGCGACGTCATCCGCTCGACGTTGCAGGAGAGCGGCGAGAGGTGCGAGACGAAGCCTTGGAGGCCGTGGATGACGACGAGGCCGTTGTTGAAGACGTCAGGGCCGGTGATCTCGACGCCGTTGACGAAGACCTTGTCCTTGCCGTTGCTGGTGACGGTGAGGCACCGATTCGGAGCGATCGTCTCGATTTTGGTACCAAAAGTTAGGGTTAGGAGGAAGTGGAGGGGGTAGAGGCCGGGGATTGAGAGCTCCTGGAGGAGGAGAGAAAGGGAGCAGGAGGGGCAGGAGAGGAGAGAGGCGTCGGAGGGGGCGAAGATGGTGAGAGGTGCGGTGGCGGAGAGGTTGGCGGTGACGGCGGCGGAGGAGAGCTCCTGGAAGCCGAGTGTGGAGAGGATTGTGGCGAAGAGAGCGGGGGGATAGGTGTGAGTCGGAGTGTGGAATACGGTGGAGGAAGGGGAGAGGGAGGGGGAGATGGAGGGGGAGGGGCTGCCGTCGAAGTCGGAGGCGGCGGAGATGAAGAGTGAGATTAGCAGGAGGAGTTGTGGGAGCTGGAAGCGCAGAGAAACCGCCATGGAGAGAGGATTTTGGGGAGAGCTAATCTGACTGTGAAATTGGCGGTTACTGAGATGGGAGGGTTTTTATATAGCTGAAGAAACGGAGAGGAGTTTGTTAGCGGGAATTGCCTACGTGGAATGACGTGATTGGGTGAAGACTCCCCATCGTTGCTGTGTGTGTTTTTCTGTTACTGCTGAATTCGAGATGCAGAAAATGGAGGGAAAATTGAGGAGGAGTTTGTGGCTCATTTTATTTGTAAAATTCCCACTACGACGTCGTTGTGAGTATTTAGATTTTACAATTTTATTTAGCATTATTAAATTTGGAGAGTCGCAGACTCGCAGTGGAACAAAGTCCTGCCATTTGAATACAATAGTGGCTATTTTACAATGTTCCATTCGCTATTTAAGTAGATGGAATAGTCCGGGGATTACATTACTTTCTCGACGAATAAATATAGCTTTTAAGTTAGTTAAACCACTATCATTCTGTATTATTCTTGACGTAACAAAAGTGAAGAGAAGATAATAGTAAAAAATACTTTACTGAGAATCAAAAAAAAATATCAAAACATGTCTCCACTATGTGACGATCCATTTGAGCCTTAAAGATATATTTTTCTAGCTATTTTGAACCACAAATTCTTTTTTATGCTTATAATATTTTTTAATCGCGTATAAATCATATTGAAAATAGGATTTTAAATATGACATGATTAACCCATAATATCCTCTTTGTATTTCACTCATAAGTTAAACTAAAATGAGGATGATTTTGATGATTAAAATGATTATCATCATTTATATCATCGACCAATTAATTAACTTCCCAAGACAAATAAATCTTACCGTACTACCTATTTTCATTAGTCGTTACACTTGCAGGTAGTGCTCATTCGTCCAAAGTGATAACATTTTGAGAAACAATTAAAGTATTTCATTTTAATTGCTCTAAGCTTTGCAACAAACTCGCATCACCTTTATGCCACGCGAGGAGCGGCATCTCATTCTCGTAGAACAGCGTCAACGAGACAGCAAAAGCAAAGCCCTAACTGGCATTTAATTTTATTTTTGAATAGCTAATAAAAAATTTAGGCATGCTGCGTTTGCCGGGAGTCGAACCCGGGTCTATTGCTTGGAAGGCAATTATCCTAACCGTTGGACTACAAACGCTGGATGATGAAACTGATGTACCTAATCTTATTGTAATTTCATGATTCAAAGATTATGGTACTCTATTCGCTGAATTCATCATTACATTTACGCATGAGCCCTCGCTGGACTTAAAATTAAATCTGCATTCTTCAGCTGGCGTTGCATACAATCTGTTCGATGAAATTCTTTACAGAAATCCATGGCGTCGTCCTCAATCAATTTCCAAAAATCCATTCCCTACTCACGCAAACCATCTCGTTTTCTTCATCACCGCATTCCGACATTGTCTCCGCCGCCGCCTCGATTTTAAAGCACCACCGCTCGAAGTCCCGGTGGTCCCACCTCCGCTCACTCCTCGCCACCACCAAAGACAACCGCCTCACCTCATCTCAATTCTCTCAAGTCTCCCTTCAATTGCGCAACAATCCGCACCTGGTCCTCCGCTTCTTCTACTTCACCGTCCACCACTCTCTCACCTCTCATTCCCCCTCCTCCTACGCCACCGCCATTCACATTCTCTCTCGATCCAGGCTCAAGCTCCACGCACTCAAGCTAATTAAGTCAGCCATGGTTGCGTTCTCCGATGCTCAGTCGGGAAGCGCTGTTGTGATTCTAGAAGCACTGGTGAAAACTTACAGAGCTTGTGATTCTGCTCCCTTTGTGTTTGATTTGTTAGTAAAAGCTTGTTTGGAGTCGAAAAAGATCGATTCCGCGCTTGAGATTTATTCAGTTTTGAAGTCTAAGAGAGTGCTGTTGAAAACTAGCACTTTGAATTGTTTAATTGAATTGGTGTCGAAGACCAGAAGTTGTTTTACCGGATATGATTTGTATAAAGAAATCTTTCATCAAAATGTTGATAATGGCGATAAACTTAGGTCAAATCTTCCAAACCCGAACACGTTGAATGTTGTTATGGTTGGTTTCTACAGGGAGGGGATGTTGGAGAAGGTGGAGGAGGTGTGGGAAGAGTATGCGAGAGTTGAATGTTTGCCAAATGTGTATAGTTTTAATGTGCTGATGGCTACGTACTGTGATCACGGACGAATGGAGGATGCGATGAGAGTATGGGAGGAAATGGAGGATAAAGGTTTGACGCGCGATGCAGTAGCATATAACACCATTATTGGAGGGCTTTGCAGAACTGGAGAGGTTGAGAGAGCAGAGGAGATATATAGAGAAATGCTGATGCAAGGCGTGGATAGTAGTTGTATTACTTTTGAGCATCTCATAAATGGGTATTGTGAAATCGGGGATGTTGATTCCGCATTGATGTTGTATAAGGATATGTGTAGGAAAAAATTTAGCCCAAGTAGTTCTACTGTTAATACTATCATTAGGTTGCTTTGTGATAAGGATGAAATTTCTGCAGCATCTGACTTTTGGTGGATGGCTTCAAAGAAGCATGATGCTGCTTTGGAAAGGGAGAATTATGAGAACTTGGTAAAAGGTTTGTGTGGGAAGGGAAAGATGGAAGAGGCTCTGAAGATTCAGGCAGAGATGGTCGTGAAGGGGTTTCAACCAAATGCAGATATGTATGGTGTATTTATTGATGGTTATGATAAACTAGGAAATGAAGCCATGGTGAGTAAACTTAGGAAAGAAATGCTTGATAATGAAACATTGTCCGAGTAGATGTTGGCCGTATGATCAAAGAATGGAGTACCTTGACCCCAGTGGTTCTCTGTGATGCGCTATTCTGTGCTTAAGCGGTGAGTCTCACAGTTTGATCTTATTGGATTTGTTCGAGTGACTTCTAACAACTTTCTGAATTTTTAGGTATAAAGTTTCTGGAGACCTATCTGGATATTCTGGTAAGAAGTGAAGATATGAGGAGTGTTTTGATAAGACCATAAGATCAGGAAGTCATAGAGATGTTTATTGCCTGTGCCCCCTATATACATGGACTTCAAAGGTAATGCTCAAACCTTGTTGCATAGCCTTTCTGTTGAAAGATATTTTAGACCTATAATTGAAGTTTACCAGATTACTGTATTGAATTGAAAGCATTGCTGTTCTGGTTGCACAATCTATTAGTGCACTTTGAGCCTAATATATTGAAGTGTTCATGAACGTAATGTGTGCTGTTTGCATTGAAGGGGCCTTGCATAGAGTATTGTTTATCTCACATACTTGTTCCTGGTTTTATAAATAAATTAATATAGGCCGTCTCACACACATGCTATTATTCCACTTCATTTATCGAATAAGTAGTTTTATACAATTAAAGTAAGTATAACCCCAAGTCTTCAGTACTACTACTTGATAACACAGGCTCTCAGTTAAACATAGAAGCGATAGTTGCATGAACTCAAGTATCGTCATGTTGTTCTTCATCATACACACATGTGTACAAAATAGAGTATTGATATCAAATTTAGATGTGGAATTCTGGGGAGAGAACCTTTTCGTCACAGAGTATCTTGACATGCCTTGTTCCAACAGGAAACCCTCTCAAAGAGCTGAACCGTTAATCTCAAATTGGCTACATTTTAGGCCTTCGGCTGATTTTCAATGAATTCTGTCTCTGTTCACTGCCATGCTGCTGCCTTCACATGCATCCAAATTTTCCTTATGACTTGTATTGACCTTTATCTTTGCTAGAAATCTAAGATGTTAGTCATAAGACTCATGCCCACAACCTTCTTATAGCAATCAATAGCATTGCCTTCACTCGTGTTACACTATTTCTGTCTTTGGTAGATTCTCAATCAGCGTCTAACCATGGAAGTAGCCAAATATTGAAAAGAGATGATACCAGCAAAAGGAACCATGACAAGAAAGCCATTGCTGCCGATATCTGATATCTACTACAGAGTCTCGGGGGACAAAAGGACACATCAGCTTTTAGCAGAAGATCGACAAGACTTGCAGTCGAGCTCGCTGCTGCTAGTGTGAGAAAGGATAAGACCTATAAAAATAACTTTGTTATTCCATGACTTACCTTATCTTGACATATAGACCAAAGAGTAGAAATTACCAAGTCCCCTATTATGATAACCATGAAAATGCCGGATTGATGTACGGGGAACTTAGTCAGGATGGAATATCCATCAAGTATTGCCAAAGTGAAACTCCATGGAATAGCCAAGCCCATGATTGTTACTGAAAAGCTGCAAGGATAACCATAAAGTGGTCAATTGACTATATTAGTCACACTTAAAGCATTTAGTAAGCATTAAGCACAAGTATATTCTAGTTGCCCTTTCTATATAAATATCTGAAAAGTTGAAAGCTCTTTTATCTGCATTCTTGAAAATAAACTAAGATACGTGATTACTCAATTCTCCCATTCATATTAGTTGGACTGCTACTAGTACTATCACACCTACCTATTTTCATAAATGAGTGTCGGTATTAACATGTTTAAGGTTATCACTTATTCTTGTGATTTAGGGATTTCTCCTTCTGGAGCTGGTTACTGTGAATTTTTTGTACACTTGTCTTTTTGTTACAGCTTGTAACTTTACATTACTAGCTGACATATGCAAATACATGAAACTTTGGGCGTTATGCAGACGAACATACTATAAGAACATCCTATTGCACAATAGTCACAGCAATATGAAAGATAGCCTTATTGATCGTTTGTTATGATACAGGTATAGACACTACAGTGCAAACATTCGACAGTGTTGAGAAAGAAATTACCAAAAGGCCGTGTAGCTGTAGAATCCAACTCCTAAAGACATGAAGACTATAGACGATGAAGAGAATATGACCTGGCCAAATCTCAAAGCAATGCTAGCAGCTGTTCCTAAAGAACCCGGTACACTTTTCATTGCTTTATGCTATGATCGCAGAGGATCTACACCATTGGTGATTTTCTGTTTGATTATTGCCTTGTTCTATATATCAGCTCCTCATGGTTTCTCCACCAACAAATCTTCACCAGAACAATCATTGCAAGTGTTGAAGGTGAGATCACACTTGACTGGTGATTGCTAGTATTTTCAGGAATCAGCTTTTCAACATTTTTCGTGATTTCTTAGTAAGTTTCCAAGGAGCTTGAGTGCTACTTGGACAATGAAAGTTGGTGGGAGAAAATAATGGAATAACCTTTTGTATTGCCTCTATTTCTTTCTTAACAACATGGATTCATATACTATATATTGTTGAATGGTTACAATTGTGTTTAGTAACTGATTGAAGAGTTTGCCAAATTGTGTGATTATACTGTTTGATGGATGAGGACTAGGGAACCATGCATTCTGTGTGAGCTCTGCCGACAGGCTACATTGCCTAGTACTCACATGCTGAATGTGTATAATTATATGTATTTGGATTTTAAGTGTGGAAATATTGAGATAATGGCATGTGATATCATAAATGTCAGTGGTGTTTGAACTTGAAAAATGTTGCTTTGATTAGACGACTTAAAGAGTGAAGAGTTGTGGTTGGGATGTGCAAATTACCCCACATTGCTATTTGGTGGGAAATGGGACCAACTATGTTGGCCACTTTTCAATTTCTGGTTGGAGAGGGATATATTACCTCACAATCTATGTCTAACCGTTGTTTTTGTTTGGAGAGAGAGAGGTTCATTTATTGAACTCTTCCCTATCTGGAAATTCAGTTGTAACTTGTAACTGAAGAATAGTATTTCTAAAGATGAAACATCCTTTATGAGGAAAATTTCCCTTCAAAATTCAGAATATAACAATTGTGAACAGTTTCCAAACAAATTAGCCTAAAAATTTTAGCAAGTTGCATAATGGAATGAAGCGAATTGAAATGTTCATATCCTTGCATCTCTACTTTCTACTTTATTTACAATTACATGCTTCATAACAGTTTGCTATAGTGTATGTCTATATCACCCCAATCTTTATTGCATATAAGACCCTGCTTTTTGAATCAATTTGACTGTATAGAAATCTGAATCAACTATCTTGAACAGTAATAATAAACATTCAATCGTGACAGCACCTCACAGAAATATGAAAACCAACTGTCCTAATTCAAATGACACTGCCAAGATCAATTCAACTATGATGCCTTGTTGCGTGTCTAGTTCCATAGACTTATATCAATAATTTTGAATTTAGATCGAATATCATCATATGAGTTTGTTCAGATAAAATGTTCAAAACTGAAACAGAGGCTGTCATTTCATTCGTGAAGTAATGATATAAGTTGACACATCCATATTGTCAGTAAAAAGACATAAGACATAGTAGAAGGTAAATACACTGAGACACTGCCTAGAACATAGTCATATCTGCTGGAGGTCCGTATACGCTCTGCCACGAGAACGGTGTGATCCATTTACCAGCACCATTGTCCTTGCCTGAAATTTATTATTATTCATAAGAAGTCAGATTGCAACCCATATCCGAGAAGGAAACTTGAACAAGAATAGTTGAACATCTTGCTTTAAGCTTAAGTACTTGAACATCAAAGGTTGAAAAATGAAAAGTTACAAGGCAAACATAACTTCTGGATGCTTATCTAGAATGCTCGAGATATTAATTTAGTATAGTGCACCATATGGTGTATTTAGATGCATGTGTTTGGTTATAGACAGACCTAAGTACTTGTATTGATCGGAATAGTCAGAAAAAGAACAATAAGGAAGAACATGTACAATATGTGAGCCTGATGAATGAGGTAGGCAGGAGAAGAGTATAGCTCACCCAGAAAGTCATTCAATCCAACAAGTTTGCCTGCTGCCTCAGCCATTGAGAAAGCTTCGGGTATATTGTCTCCCTCCGAGCAGTAACAGAACAAGCAAGTCACCTTCAACCCTTTAGCCTATCAAAACACATGGAATTTCAAATAACCATGATTGTAATATGTAAATCATACTTTTCGATTATTTAAGTTACAAATGTTTATTCCTAAAATTTTCCAGGGTTTGTGTTCTTATTGATTTTCACAAACCATGTGAAACATATAGTAAGTTCTACATGAATAAAGTATGTTCTGCTACAGCATGTTGGCCATGTTCTACAAATGCCAAAAGGTCATTTGAAAGAGAGACTGGAGAGGTTATTCATATAGTATTGCATAGCCTACCCATCCAAAATCCCAACAGCAGGTTCTGCAAGCTGGATCATGCAATAAATATAATATCATCCCAGAACATCATATTGATTTAAAATTATAAACCATTACCTTAAAGCATGAAAACAGTGCAGCAAAAGGTAAACTTGGATAGTAATCTTCATCACCCAATTCCTCAAAAGGAGAATCTTCATCAGGTACAGACACTTCTTGAGCTAATGTGTCAAGATACTTCCACATTCTCACGGCAGGATCATAATCTTGCAGTTTTTTCCACCCAAGGCTTTCACATTCAGCATCAGTTCCATCCAAATTGGAGCTAGATAAGTAATAGATCTGCAAGCCACTGGTATATATCACCACTGAATTCGTTAAGTATACCAAACTTCATCAGGACAAAACAATTGGCAGCATAACTGCATAAGCAATAGACTTATTCCTCAAATTTCTCACTGCTTCCTGCCAAACTTTATACACATACAACAAGAACTTAAATGAAAAAGGCTGAGGAAATCATATAGATGTATGTGGTGCATGCATGTCAATATTGATTTAGAAAAGGCAAATATGGAGACAAAAATAAACAAGTATTTGTGCCATAATTGCTTCAGTTTATCTAACTGCAGAGTTGACTTTATTTCTTAGCAACAAATGCATGGACGAATCACCAACTTCTGCCTATAATCAGAAGACAATAAATTGGAACTAGGGAATTAAAAAATTGCATGTGTCTTGCCTATTCCACTAGCAGGAAATGTCTCCGGATTTATAAACAAACAGTTATCTAGAGTAATACCTTGACATATCAATATTCCTCCATCGCCCAAAATCTAAGCTGGAAAGCAAGACGATGTGCTTCTTTCCGTTAGCAGCTGCAAAATTTGCTATGTTCTTAGCATATGCCATCATCATACCCTGTTTCAAAAGCATTCTTAGATAGTTTACTGGAAGAAGAAGCTATAGATAATTGCCACTACTTTGCAATCCAGTTTAAGTAAATGATCCAACTGCACTATACAATGCAATAGCAGTAACTAGATAAAAACTAGTATCTCCCAAACTGAACAATCTAAAATATCGCACCTTAACAACTGGAGAGCGCTGCTGCACAAGTGTCAACTCACTGGAAGATGCTTCATAAGCTGAGATATTTAACACCAAATTTTGCATACACAAAATTAACAACATACTACAGAAAAACAAAGTGTTGAAATTAAAATAATATGCAAATAACCTTCAAGAGAAAGAGCTAGCTTTCCGAGAGGCGACGGCGAATAAGCATCATTGCCAACGCAAGGAAGCACATTTGGATCGTCTAAACAGGCGACCTTTTCCGCTTTTAGAGACGAAATTAGCAGATCCACAGCTAACTGTCCTACATTTCCGATCGACAGAGCCGGCTGAAACGAGAATCATGAAACAACAAACACGATAATGAATGAATTAGGGCAACAGAAGATATGAATGAATTTTTTTTGGTAAAAATAAAACAAACCAGAATTAGAGTGGATGATTTAGGGGATAGTTGTTTTCCATCTTCGAGATATAACTCCATTGCTGCAAATTCTCTGTCGTTTTGGCGCTGCAATTTACGGTTATTCAACAGTTTTACATAAAATTCTTGCTGAAGAAGAAATGCGAGTCATTTTTTGCTGGTAGCATTTATTTGGGCCTGCCCATTTGCCTCCACATATAGGCCTATTATTTTGGGCTGGATTCAGAAATGGCCATTACATTTATTTCTCTGTTTTAAATGAATAATCCTATACAATTATATAAATAATTTTGTTATTCTTCACTCCCCGTTCCACGCGAGGGTTCAAATTTTCTTTTTGGATTATTCACTGGAAGCGACTGATTTCAAGATTTAACAAAAAAGTAGGAGTAATACATTTTTCCTCTATTATTTTGTTCTCTTTTTATTTTTCGTAGCATAGTACTCCCTTCGTCCCACAAAGATTGTCTCATTTTTCCATTTTCGTTCGTTCCATAAAGTTTATCCAATTTCACTTTTTAACATTTGTGATAGTAGACTCCATATTCCACTAATTCATTCCTACTTATACTTTATTATAAAACTAATATATAAAAATAGGACCGACGTTCCACTAACTTTTTCAACTCACTTTTCATTACATTTCTTAAAACTTATGCCGGGTCAAAGTGAGACTATCTTTGTGAAACGGAGGGAGTACTTTTTTTTCTATCTCATATTTTGTTCTCTCTTCGTCCGCCATTTATAGTCTCATTAATTCGGCATGAATTTTAAGAAATTGTTTGACTTTGTGAAGAAAAATGAGAAAATGAATTAGTTGAACGTGAGCTCCACTTTTATAGTATTTGTTTTTTAATAGAATGTGAGTGTAATGACTAATGAGTTAGTTGATTGATATGTCCACTTGCCTAAAATGGAAAAAAAAAACAAATGGACTTTTAAATGACATCCCGAAATGGCAAAATGAGACTTTAAATCGCGACAAAGGAAGTATCATTTTCTTAAATCTCGTGTCATAAAAAAGGTTGATCACTTGCGACGGGATGGATGGAGTACATAGTTAGGTTGTAAATGAACGGTGTTGATCGCTAGCCATTAGGAGCTTGAATCGGAAAAATCTCAAAACTCGAGCACTTTCACAAGCCGACCTCATGCCATATGGTGCTCCACCGGTAATATTCCAAATTGCACATATCACATTATATTTTGGCACAAAAAAGTAGTCAACCACTAATTTCTTTACCCTAAATTGACGTAAACAAGAAGACATAGCTGAAGAATCACATATTCAAAGGCTAAATCATTGAAAATAGTGGTGGATATTCAACTGCATCTTTACAGAAAAAAAAAATGGTTTTATTGTAAAATACTAAAAAAATTAACGCCGTTGCCGGGGATCGAACCCGGGTCACCCGCGTGACAGGCGGGAATACTTACCACTATACTACAACAACTTGTTGAAAGAATTAAATAAATATGCATTGTTACAGCTACAAATGAAAGATATCAAAAAATAATCTTGAAAATTCTAATGTTACGGCCCATTATACAGTATGATAACCTAAATAATAATATTGGTTGTAATATTCAGGGTTGTGATGATTTGAAGAGCATATTTTACTATTTCATGGAATAGTAATGATACTGAAATCGCAAAGCTGTGATAACGAAGATATATTTTGGAACAATATTTAATTATTTTATTGATATCATTCAATATTTATATGACAATTTTAACCCTAAACAAATAAGATTACTACTCTCTCCATTCCAGATAATTTGGAACACTTTGATCCGGCACGAGTTTTAAGAAATCTAATGGAAAGTGAGTTGAAAAAGTTGGTGGATGTGAGTCCTACTTTTAAAATATTAATTTTATAATAAAATGTGAGTAAGAATGAGTTAATAGAATATGAGGTCCAATACAAAAAATGGTAAAAGTGAAGTGAGACAAATTATGTGGGACGGACCGAAATGAAATATTGGGACGAATTATCTGAGACGTAGGGAGTAATTTAGTACTAGTAGATGAGGTTCAATTTCCTAAATAATATAATATCAAGATATAATTTAAAATTAAGTTGTGAAATTATTTTAGTTGGAAGAGTTAGATATGACTATTTATCACATAATTATCCATTTACAATTAAGTTGGTGGGATTCAATCGGGTGAGTAAACACATTTGATCTCCACTCGTCTCCCACAACTATTAAAAGAACTCAAAATAAAATTTAATACTTCTTCATAAATGAAGATATAATACGGTTGGTATTATTGCCCACGTGGCAATGGAGCAGGTTGTTTGGTTTATGAATTGTTCAAAAATCACGAAAAATACGTAACAGTTTCCCACCATGTTACCCGTCAAACACTCACGATTCCAATTTTCAACTAACTCCCTCACCTTCTCAAGTCTTCCCGAGGACCTGAACTAGTCAAGATTTCTTCAATCACGGTAAGCCTACACTTGATGCAATCGTCAATTTTCGATTCCATTCAATCTCAATCGCACCCTTGATCCGACTGTCGAAAATTCACTGATTTTTGCGTTTTATTCGTCCGGAATTCATTAGGGTTTCTATGAGATGTCTCCTTTGCTGTATTTTCGCGGCTGAGGATTACGAATTGACTAATTGTGGAAGTATGTGTTTCTGAGTGAGTTTTTGAAGAAATTGGCGGTGTTTAGCTGAGATGACTAGTGTTTTTAGAAGTATTCTGCCTGGTTCTTCCTCGAAGAACGAGGATTTCGATGATGATGGTGGTGGTGATGATTTTAGTGTTGAGTACTCCTTCGCGATGGAGTATAGTGGGCCGCCGGTTAGTCATGATATTCCGCAGGTTGTGCCCATTGATATTCGCCGGATTCCGACCGCATCCGTGGCGGCTAGGGCTGTTGTGTTGAAGGATTTCTCCGTACCAGTTATTCATCCAGTAGCCAAAAGTGATAAGTCTAAGAAGAATGTGTTAGGGGAGTCGAGTTCGGGTTCTGAAGTGGCTGAGCGTTCTAGTAAACTTGCGAGGTCTGGGGGGAGGGTTTATTCGAGGAAACTGGAGAAGGCTTCGGATGCGGAAGTTGCACCGGAAGCCAGAGACGGATATGCTAGAAAGTCCAAGGAATCGGGTGGTACTCAAAGTTCGAGTGATGGTAGTAGGTTACCTGATGATGCGAGTCACTTGTTAGGAAGCTCGGGTGTTGAGGGCATTGACGATGGATTTATTGCTGCTGTAACGTATGATAGAAGTCCCCATTCCAAGACGATGGAGGTTTCTTCCGAGAATTCATCATGCGATGAGAGTTCTGGTCCAGGCAATAGAATGCCTGCAGTGACTTTTCGTGATTCACCATCTGTTGACTCGGTCTATCAGGAGAGTGATGAATATGAGAATGCAGATTTCCCAGAGAGGCCGGTGGCATTCAATGATGGGAAGAAAGGTTCGTGCTATAAGTGTCATAAAGGGAATCGGTTTGCAGAGAAGGAAATCTGCCTTGTTTGTGGTGCAAAGTATTGTAAAAATTGCCTGCTCAGAGCAATGGGTGATATGCCAGAAGGGAGAAAATGCATCACCTGCATAGGATACCCGATTGATGAATCAAGAAGGGGGTCGCTTGGAAAGAGTTCTGGAATGCTGAAGAAACTGCTAGCCAGTGATACAGTCAATAAAATTATGAGCTCTGAGCTTTCGTGTGAAGCTAATCAGCTACCGTCCCATCTAATATGCGTAAATGGCAGGCCTCTCTCTATTGGAGAGTTGGTTAAGTTGCAAAGAAGCCCAAATCCTCCAAAGAAGCTCAAACCTGGAAAGTACTGGTATGATAAGGTTTCTGGATTCTGGGGAAAGGTGATTATTTTGTCTTCTTTGTATGATGTTTTCCTATTGCCACGAACTACTTTCAGAAGTGATAGTTTCCGCTTAATTGTGCAGGAAGGAGAGAAACCAAGTCAGATAATCACTGCCGAGCTGGCTATCGGTTATCGAATTGCTGAGGATGCTAGCAATGGGGACACAAATGTGTTGATAAATAATCGGAGGATCACTAAAGCAGAGCTCTGGATGTTGCAGGTTATCACACTTAAAATTATTTTTGGTATCTTCATGTTTCCCAGAGGATGAGTCTCAGCTAATTGTGCAACATTTTCAGGCTGCTGGAATCAACTGTGAAGGAAACATTCACTTTTGGCTTACAGCAGATGGATCCTGTATGCATGAAGGAATGAATAATACCTTGGGCCATCTGTGGGCGAGGGTATAACGAATTTCCTTTTCCTACAGTCGTTTGGTATTATGGTTTTTTCTTTGATGCATGTTATAATTGAGGACTGAATATGGTGAAAATTGTAACAGAAAAGGGTCAAGATAGTATGTGCTGCATTGTCTCTGCCATATCCTTCCGATACATTATTCTCTGACGGTGTAGAAGTTGACAAAGCTGCAGCTGTTGCAAGGGATCAGAAAATGATGAACAAAATTCTCCTAGTTGGTTGTGACCAGTCTGGTACGAGCACCATATTTAAACAGGTATAGCATTACTAGTAGAACTACTCTTCTATTTTTGTTGGAACAACATTTTGCTTCCTTTTCAGTGTGCAATATGCTGAAGTTTCTTTGAAATCATTGTGTTTCACATTGCAAGCTCTATCCGTTACAGTTTTGTTTAAAGCTCGGTATGCTTCACAAAAATGCATCATTTCATTAGGTGATAACCAGCCAGCCTTGTATTATTCGATATACAATGTATGCTGCATATAATTTGCGACTCTATTTGTTGGATTTTGATTACGAGAATATGAAAAAGTTATGTGTTAGGCTCTTTGATGGTTCCCCTGTTTCTTTGATTTTGCCTGTCTCAGACAAGTGTTTCATTTCATGGTACTGATATCTGTTATCGCATGTAGAGCTCCGGACCACATTTCTGGTTCTTACTAATTGTTCTTGGAACCTGCATGTTAAGATGTAGTCTAGTTAGAATGTGGCAAACTGATCAAACTGAAAAATGAAAAACCAGAAATTTCTTTGTTCTTAAAAAATTGAATTCTATCAAATAACTTTTCACTTCAGGCCAAGATTGTATATGGTGTCCCATTCTCAGAAGATGAGAAACAGAGCATCAAATTTGTAATCCAAAGAAATGTATACAGCTATATCGGTCTTCTGCTTGAGGGGCGTGCTCGTTTTGAAGAAGATTATATGGTTGAGATGAGGAGACAACAAGTGGATGAACCTGGTCCTTCAAGTTCAGGTATGCATATCGAATTCCACATCAACATCTTTTAATAGCGTGATTAATATATTGTACTATAAAACTGAAGCAAACAAAACTGCCTCGTTCTAGTTGTGGGATATTTTGATACCATGCTTAGTATGCAAGAATCCTGTATTTACAACTTTATACTACTAAATCTTAAAGCTTTATTGGGAGAAATTCAGTTAAAAATTGTTTTTTCATAGCAATCTATTGTTGCTGAAATGTTTTTATTGGTGATAGGAGACTCTGGGTCGGTCGACGAAAGCAATATATATTCACTTAGCAGAAAGCTGAAGTCATTCTCAGATTGGCTACTTCAAACCATGGATTCCGGCAACCTGGAGCTCATATTTCCAGCTGCCACACAAATGTATTCGCCTTTAATTGCAGAGCTGTGGAAGGACAAAGCTTTTCAAGCAACTTACAGCCGGAGAAATGAACTACATTCACTGCCAAAAGCTGCTAACTACTTCTTAGATCGCGTAAGTTTTGCTGTATAATCTACCTATCTCTTATGAAGTGCCAGTTTCATAGGTGGAATATTTAGCAGCATCCTTGTGTTTTTAAAGGCTGTTGAGATCACACAAAACGACTATGAGCCTACTCAAATGGACATCTTGCACGCGGAGGGGATAACCTCGTCCAATGGGGTTGCATCTATGGAGTTCTCCTTCCCAAAATCATCTCTTGATTGGTACATGGACTCAACGGATCAGAATGATTCGGCAGTGAGGTTAGTACTATCAATCATCCGTAAGATAAACGTGGTCGATCGCTTTTATTTATACTGATCATCGCTTCCCTGTTCATGCAGATATCAACTCATCAGAGTTCATCTAAGCAGCCTCGGAGAGAACTGCAAGTGGTTGGAGATGTTCGAAGACGTGGACCTAGTCGTGCTGTGCGTCTCCTTAACCGACTACGACGAGTACCACGAGGACATAAACGGCGTCCGTACGAACAAGATGGTGGCGAGCAAGAACGCGTTCGAGAGCATCGTCACGCACCCAACTCTCTGCGACAAGAACTTCCTCCTCATCCTGAACAAGCTAGACCTTCTCGAGGAGAAGATCGAAAACGCCCCGCTAAAGCGATGCCCGTGGCTCGAGGACTTCAACCCGGTGACCAGCATCCAGCCGCACCGAGCCAACAGCAAGGGCAACCCGTCTCTGGCGCAGCGCGCCTTCCATTTCGTCGCAGTCAAGTTCAAGAGGCTGTTCGCCTCGCTGACGGACCGGAAACTGTTCGTTATCTCGGGGACGGGGCTGGAGGCGGAGAGCGTCGACAGGGCTCTCCGGTTCGGGCGGGAGATTCTCAAGTGGAACGATGAGATGCAACCGGTTAGCATGAATGAGTCCTCTTGTGAGAGCATTACGATGGATCCTAGCGCTTCTACGTATAGTTGATTATTTGGTTTGTGAGTTTTGAATGTGGAGACATTAATTAAGATTAGGAGTTGTATATTTATGACATGATAGAGAATACATTTACACACGAAGTTGTAGAGAAAGCAACATTCTTGTACATAATTATGAAGATTTACAGAATAAAAAGAAGATTGGTTTGGGCTCAGCTCGGTGAGAAGCGGTCCATGAGCAAGAACATGGTGGTTTCCGACATTGTCTCCTCTCTTCTGGCCGTCGACGGCGACGGCGGCTGTTGTTTTGGTTCAGCATCCATTTTTCTGGAAATTAGGAAGAATGGATTTTTTGCTGTGATTTTTTCTCTTAGCTTTGTGAGCTCTCCCACGCGTAAATCTGCTGCAGCTGCCATTTTTCTTTTCTTGGATTCCTCTCTCTTGTTGAATTCTTTGATAAATTGTGTATTGATGAGGTATCAAAGTGAAAGGAAAAGTGATGTTTATATAGGAATTAATGAGGAGATGAAAAAAAAGTAAAAACGAAGAAAAATCAAAGAGTAGAAGTCCCCACGTAACACGTCTCCATTGGTTGAAATGGACACGTTTTCGGTTCATGGGGATATTCTTGGATATTGACAAGCCAATTTTTTTTCCAAAGAAAATTAAGAAAATACATAAATGAAATACTTTTGTGATTATTGTATGAATAGGATTATGTACGTTTGCTGGGACCACAATCCACGTTGAATGTCTGGAATGCATCAATAATTCAATGTGGGGAAAGAAAGGAGAAATGGGGTAAATTATTAATGAAAAAGCATAAAAGATAAATAATCATCTAATTGAATGATTGATAACATGAATGATAATTAGGTACTGTCCAAGTTATCCATTATACATCAAATAATTGAGATTATATCTGAAATCAAGATCTAATGAATATTTAAACGCTGTTAAAATATGGCATTCATGTTATGAACTTCAATTGAAAAAAATATCATATTCACGTATAAAAACGCTGATTGAATATCCTTATCCATTTGATCAAAATTTGAATGAAATTGAAAATTTAAGATTTAGAGAACAAATCATTTCGAATCTTATTTTGTTCATCTAATACAATCATCGAGAGATAAACAATTTTAATCACACCAATAATAACACTAATGGATTATGGATATTGAGTAATAGTAGGAGGATTGTGCCAAGTTGTAATGATGTGTATTGACGTGTCATCTTAATCTATTTTCCCGGTGCTTGCACACGTTACTACTTTTCAACTGTTCATATTAACTCTATCAAGGGCATCCGGATCAAAAGCCATAAAACGTCATAACACTAAATATCAACAGATTATTATACCCTTATTACTTCCATATATTTAAATCATTTTTAATTAGGAATTCATCGTTTAATTATTCATATTAAGAGAATTATAAAATTCTAATTTACAATTATTGTTCAAATAATTTGTGCTTGAAAAATAAAATTTAATTACTCAGCTACCCAATTCAGAAAAATCATTCTTATTAATTATAACTATTGTATTAGCTAGATTAATTCAAATGTGGCATATGAGACAGTCCTCTAATAAGAGAACTTTATCAATGTATTTCCTCGGGTGATTTGGGAATGACACGATTAAGTACGTATTTAGCTCGTGTTAAAGCTTATATGATTAACAATTAATTTTTCAAAAAGTTGGATCAGTAATTACTTCTAGTATTATTCTGTCACTTCTACCATCATTCTTTGAAGGGACACTTTCAGCATTATTAGTAGTGTCACATAATGTTAATAGTACTCCACATTCTTCAATTATTAGCGACTTTCATGTTTCTTTGGGATAAGAATGAATTTAGTGCAGATATTAAAATTTAATTTCCATATAATTTAAATGATCGAAAACGATGTCTTATCTGTATATTTTGAAGTAAGCCCCCTTCCCCAAAACAAATGTTTTTGGTGGGAAATTTACATTAACGAACTTAAGCAGAAGTTATGGTTATAATTATATTTTCGTCATTTTCATTCCTAAAAAAATAATGTTGTCACCTTACCCTAATTCTTTGATCTATATCGATCTTAATTGAAGAAGAGTTGGGCTTGTAGTCCAATATCCATTCATAAAAAGCCCAAATCCCTTCTTAAAATATCAAATTCGTCTTCCCAAACGCGAAGAAGGAAACCCTAAATCCTCGCAACGATGTCGTACGACGACGTGGAGATCGAAGACATGGAGTGGAACCAAGAGCTTCAGGCCTTCACCTACCCTTGTCCCTGCGGCGATCTTTTCCAGATCACCAAAGAAGACCTCCGACTCGGCGAGGAAATCGCCCGCTGCCCTAGCTGCTCCCTCTACCTCACCGTGATCTACAACATGGAAGATTTTCAGGAAAAATCCAACAAAAAGGCCGAGCCTCCCAAGCCGCAGCCCGTCGCCGTCGCTTGAAATATTCGCAGGTCTCGTTAATTTTTTGGTTATATTCATGGATGAGTTAGATTAGGTATTCTGTAATATTGTTGGTTGCTGAATTTGTACCATTTTTGGGGAGACATAGTAATTGATTATCCGAGATGGTTAATTCTTCCTTGTTTACAATCGCAGTATTGGCATGGATTTATTGTTCCTCCTATTCCTTTGTGAACAGTAAAATTAATGTGCTTGTGTTGGTTTGAGAATATCTTGGTTGATATAATTTGATCCATCAATTTGGTTTCTGAACTTCCTTTTTGAGTTACCTGTACAATTAAGCTTCTAGATTTCAACAGCTTTGCCTTCGTCCTTCACATAAGATTCATCGTCTCTTTACATAAGAGTTGGAGAGAAAATTTTAAAATGGAAAACGGTATTAATCTTATTTCTAATACTGTAGGCTTAGATAGAGCATGGCTTGCTTAATGATTAAGGGGAAAACCACGCATCTTCGTGCAGCCGATAGCCGTGGGCTGCTTGTAACTTCATTTGTACTAGGCTTTATTATCATTATGGCATATTTGAAGAAAAAATATCGAAATGCAAGGCTTCACTAGGCGAGTTACTGCCATTGTCGTTTCAACAATTCTATCTCCATTTTTTGCCTCAAGTTTATATGGAGGTTGAAGCACTCGAAGCTCTCTTTATCCTCGTTCGTGTGAAATTGTGCTTTCATTGTTGTCGATCAAATCCAACAGTACATCCATCTTCCACCCCCATGACAATTTCTACATATTGCTTTACTTTCTTAGATCATCCTTTTGCAGAATTCATAAAGATACTTCACCCCATGCTTAACCAAAGGGTCTACCAACCATTATGGAGTAGGAGTATTTCATTTTTACATTTTAAAACCTAAATTAAAAAAAATGGGTTAACAATAACCAAGTTTAATAAATTATATAAATAAATTTGAAATCTGAATTTTTCGTTTGTAATTTTTAAAATTTAATCATGCTCATTGTTTTTAGCCATATGTATGTAAAAACACTTTAATTTTAAGCGCCTGAATTATGCCTGATTTTTTCTTGTTACGTACTTATTAAAGTACGTAATAACATTTATGAATAAAACAATTATTTAATAATGTTACTAAATAACTAAAAATACATAATAACATTTTTTTCGCAATTTAACATTTAAAATGGAGTAGATAATTTTTAAAAACAGAACTGAAAATAATGAAAAATGTACATGATTTAAATTACAAAATATTTACAAACGAACCCTAAGAGCATCTGCAATGGTGCGGATGTCCCTCTGCCCCACTGACGGACCTACATACAATGGGATAGAGGCTTTAGCCCCTAATGAATTCATTTTTTAAACTTTTTTCTACTATAAAGTTCTAAAATTTATTCATATTCTATACATATTATTATATAAAAGCCCCTATTAATAATCCAAACTACATACAAATTTATTTTTAAGGTAAATTTTGAAAATTTAGCCCCTACTTACGTTCATTTCTGCGTCCGCCACTGCTCTGCCCTTTCCGTCGGACTTCCCAAAAACACCTCATGCCACGTCATAAGGACTTCCCATCGCCCTTCCCGTGCGGACTTCCAACAATAAAAAAAATTCACAAATATTCAATTTACGATACAGAATTAAAACTTCAACATGGATACGGACGGGGAAAATGCAACAACTTCATTAAAAAAAAATATACATAATTATATAAAAAAAATTATACATAATTATATATAGAATTTTTTTAAAAAAATTAAAAAATTGGGACGTCCGCGAGTCGCCCTTCCGCCGGCCGACGACCACGCCCCTCCCGTGTCCTTAAGGGACGTCCGCTTCCGCCCCAATGGCAGACGTCCCGGACACCCTTCCCGGAAGTCTGTCCGACGTCCTACGGGAAGGACGCCATTGCGGATGCTCTAAAATGGAGTGGATCTCCTACTCCATCCCTAATATACTTGGCTCTAAAACTAGTTCAAATCTGTAAGCGGTAAACCCCCGTTTTTTCATGAACTTATTTTTATTGAGCACTGAAGTTTAAAATTCAGGTGTCATCAATTGAAAACCTCCCGCCTCGCAGCCGGCCATGAAATGGCGCAAAATTCTTCCTCTGTATAAATTCCGCACCCACAGATTTCTTCCATTTCACCACCATTTTTCATCACCCGCTCACCCACCGCCGGTGCCTCCGATAACACCTGATATTCTCGTTTCTCTAGTCAAATCTTCTCAGTGGCATTTAATCAAACACCTTTCCCCAAACTTGACCCCTTCTCTGATAGCCTCCACCCTCCTCCATCTCCGTGCTTTCCCTCTCCCCACCCTCGATTTCGTTGCAAATATCGGCCCTGATTCTCTCACCCACGACTGCTACTTCCTTGCCGTTGCTATTGCGGCGCGCTGCCCTTCCCCGAAACACGCATTGCACCTCTTAAAGGAGTTTATCCGCTCTCGCCCCTTGTCATGTCGGGAGGTTTTTGATGGATTAGTGGGGGCCCGTGAGAGGCTGAGCATTTCCAGCACGATTGTGTTGGATTTGTTGATAAGGGCGTATTGTGAGTTGAGAAGGGGTCATGGGGTCATGGAGTGCTTTGGATTGATGAAAAGGATTAGGGTTTGGCCGAGTGTCGAGACGTGGAATTGTATGTTTAGTTTGTTGATTAGGTTGAATGGGGTTGGTGTTGTGTGGGGCTTGTTTGGAGAGATGATCAGGTTGGGGATCCGTTCGAATGTATTTACGTTGAATATATTGATCAATGGAATGCGTAAGGAAGGGGATTTGAAGAAGGCTGAGGAGGTGGTTGGGTACATGGAGGGTTTAGGGATTAGTCCGAATATAGTGACATACAATACACTGATTTATGGGCATGCTCTGAAGGGAGATATTGATGGTGCTGATAGGGTTCTTATGAGAATGAAGGCGAAAGGTATCGATCCGGACTCGTATACTTGTAGTTCCTTAATAAACTGGATGTGCAAGTACGGGGATATTGGTAAGGCGGCTGCCTTTCTCAGGAAAATGGAGGTAATTGGGTGTGTTCCAAATGCTGTTGTTTATAATAACCTGATCAGTGGATTTTGTGGCTGTGGGGATGTGGAAAAAGCTCTTAGTTACAGATACCAGATGGAAAAGAGAGGAATAGTTCCAACGGTGTCAACATATAATATGTTGATCCAGGTGTTGATGGAGAAGGATAGGGATACAGAGGCTGACGGTTTGATAAAAGAAATGCAAGCCAAGAATATCTGCCCCAATGAAATCACATATAGTATATTGATTAGCAGTTGTTGCAGGGCTGGGGATGTGGGGAAAGCTCTCAGACTGCACGATGAAATGGTTAGTAAACGGATTGAGCCTACTCGGGCAACTTACAGTTCACTCATCCGTTTGTTGGTAGATTGGAAAAGGGTGGAAGAGGCAGACAATTTACTTGCAAAGGCATTAGCAAAAGGCGTATTGCCTGATCTTGGCATGTTCAATACATTAATAGGTGGTCATTGTGAAAATGAAAACACTGAACGTGCTGTTTCACTTTTAAAGGAGATGGAGAGAATGAAGATCGCCCCTGATAAAGTGACTTACAACACTATGATGCAGAGTTACTGCAGGGTTGGTAAGGTTGAAGACGCTTATAGCCTTCTCGATGTGATGAGTAGAAGAGGTATAAAACCAGATTGCATCAGTTACAACATTCTAATTCGTGGATATAGCAAGAGGGGTGATATGAAAGATGTTATGAGAATTCGGGATGAGATGCTAAGTTTAGGTTTGGACCTTAACCGGCTCACTTTCAATGCTGTTCTAGAAGGCCTTAGCGAACATGGGGAAGGAGCAGGAAATCATGCTGAGGTATTCCTTAAAGAAATGGTTTATAAAGGAATCAATCCTGATGATAGTACGTATATCTCTTTAATTAAAGGGTGCACAAGGGCTTCTGAAGGAAAAGCATTCCTGATCAAAGATACTGCAAGGATATAAACTTTTTGCCAAGAAAATGCCACCCATGAGGTTTTTTTTATCAAGGACGTGATATTTTCTAATATTCCTGATTTGAGAATCCTTTTAGCTTAGAGGTTGAATTTGTACTCCTTTCCCCAGCATCACTGTCCATGGATATATCTCCAGAATTCACTGGGAAACGGTTGGTACGCTGTATTTTGTGATGATATTCAACATAAGGTACTCACATAGTATGCCATACTCTGAGCAATCTCAACTTTTGGTATCTTAGTTTAGAGGCTCTACAGTTTCCAAGTTATTTCCTCTTGCTCTTAGTCAACTACTTTCTGCACTTATTCTGTGACACCAAGTATTTTGTATGGTTACACTATCATTGCAACAAGTTCACCTTTCATGAGTATCATTTAGTGAGTTTTCATTTTCCTTTCAGGGCAAACAGATTTCCAGTCATAGTGGTTGAGTACTTCAAACTATGAACTTGCATGACAGTATTTGGGGAAGGTAATATTCCTGGGATCTCATGTTCATGCTGCTAATAAACTTAAAAAATTCATGCTGCTTCTCTGTAGTTGATGACCTGTACACTTACGTGACTTTAGAGTCAAAGTTAGTCACTACATGCTGGTGATATTGATACGTGGAGATCTGTAATTCTTGTCTTTTATCTTCTTGGTTCATTTTGTGGCCTAACATATTTATCTTTAAAAGGTGGTTTCAAATCCAATCAAGCGTGGCCATATGCCTGCTTTTTCTTAGTAATGGGTGGTCCATTTTCCTACCCGTCTCTTTCTTTCCATCTTTTGTTCCTTTTTCATACAACCTAGTATATAAAGTTCAAATGGAGTGTGGGTCAGATATGTGATTGCATCCCCCCCCCCCCCATCTCCTCTCTCTCTCTCTCTATCTCTCCCCATGTCAGTGTCAGTGGCTCATGCAGCTCTCTAGGGGTATTTGCGTTTGATTCTCTCTTTTCTTTAAGCAGTAAACAAAGCATGCATAGTCTGTAATAAGAGACAACGACTGCGAATAATGTAATTTTTATTGGTGGAAACACATGCACCATGCACCAACAACTGATAAGATATCAACTAACTTTATCATCTTCCTCATCTGTATTACTAGTATTTAAGTTGCAATATGAGTGTTATGGATACTATCCTTCTATCGGAATTTACGCAAGGAATACCAATGGGAACTTTTCTTGGTCATCTAGTGCCTGGGCTAGCCCTTGCTTCTCTTGGTCTGTGGCACATTACAAACATCCTGAGGGTTTACTTTCTGAAAGGCTCTGGCCAGTTCATGTTAAGGCTTTGGTACCCATTGAGATGTCCACTTCGGATGCTAGAGCACCTCGAGCTCATACTTATCCTGCTTTTTTCGTTATTTGCAATTCTGATCCAGATAGTAGACATTCAACACCCTCACTTCTTCTTCGAGCTTGACAACGTTGAACATGCTACCATGTTCTTCCAGCTAGTTATATTCACAAGTTTCACACTTTTTGCTGAGTTGAGTCATTTATCAGAAACTATGTTAGGGGTCTCCTGCGTCCTAGTCGCCTCGATTTTTGGGCAGGAGCTTTTCTTACTTCATTACCATTCCACCGATCACGTAGGGCTTGAAGGCCATTACCATTGGCTGATGCAGCTCATAGTTTGTGTTTCGTTTCTGGCAGCTTTGTATGCAACTGCTTCCCCGTCCAGCTTTCCTGCAGCGCTAATTCTTTCGACATCAGTCGTCTTCCAAGGATGTTGGTTCATAAACATGGGGTTCATGCTATGGGTTCCTGATTTTGTGGCGCGAGGATGTACAACACAGACGATGATTCAGAGCAACGGCATGATGCATGGAGCAGTTGTGTGTGAGACGAAGGAGGCTGAATCCAGGGCGAGAGCGTTGGCAAACCTGCAATTCTGCTGGATTCTCTCTTTGATCTTGGTATTTATAGCATGTAGCTGCGTAGCTTTTGGCAGAAAGGTAACGCAGAGGAGGCAGTCGCTTGATTATGAGGCGCTTTCGAGTCCAGGCGCACATGACCCTCATGCAACTGTTGGATTGAAACAGATCCAACTCTGAGTTTTATGTTTAGCTAAAACAAGTCATCAATCCATTATGATGGTGGTATTTTTATTTTTATATGCTAGTGCAACATCTAGCAACGATACAAGTTTTCATTTTATATTTGTGTTGTAGTAGATGATGTATCACTAAATTAAATGTATTAGGTGATCATTTTCGCTGATTTGGCTATGATATGAAGATAAATGGAGTATGTATACATACATATACATATGAATTTATGCTCAAATTGCAAATGATTGCTTAGCCCTTGATATTCGTTTCCATTAATTCTCTCTCTCTCTCTCTCACACACACACACACACACACCACGGCCCTTCTTTTTGTGTGGGTAATGGAAACACATGCACCACGCACTAACAATTTATAGATAAGAAGTCGCAAATTGCGTGAGGAACACTGTTTCTTGTCTTTAAATTGAAAAATAAGAAGTGGTAATCAGAAAGAGACCTACGTATTATGCCGTGTTTACATATCCTATGAATACTTCAACAAAGAAATTCCAATAAGAATAAATAATAATGATAATTATAAAATATCTTCCAAGTGATTTAAATACAATTTGTGTATGAAAATAAGATCGTAACAGGATTGCAGAAACACGTAAAAAAATTAAGTTAAATCGAGTACTACACTAATTCTTGACATATACTAACAAAGTTCAAAACTGTGAGTGCTGCATATGCATCTTTTCATGGATATCTCTCACCAGCTCACGCATTTCTGGAAATATTGTTATCAGAACAAGCTCCAGAATTGCATACCCAAGTTGCTTCAAACATATTGTAGACTGCAATCCACAACAAAAAAGTTTACATAAAACTATAGCTTGTTTTCAAAATATATTAAGTTCGTACCTGAATGAAATAGTATATATCACGAGCACAACGTTTGTACTGCTTACGCCCGATCAAGCTGACCAAGGCAGCCGGAGCGCCATCTATGTCATGAAGATGAAATGTTACCAAGTAGCATCTATAAGCTTACACGAATCATAAGAGAATGGGTCAACTACTCACCGAAGATGATCTTCTTCACATCACTAGCTCTGCGAGCTGCCTCAAGCTGTTGCTCGAAAGTTGGAGGCTGAGCGACATTCCTCCCACCTTGCTGACTTGTAGTTTGTGATCCCTTATTGTCATTGTTAAGTTTTGATTGAATACGGAACGTCAGAAAGAATTTTCCACCGGGCCACAGAAGCTGATGAGAGAATACAAAGAAGTACATGAATAAAACATAAATTTGCAACTTCTTTAGCTGATGAAATTCTCAACCCCCTCCCACATTCATGGAACTTGTACATCTCAACATGCTGATTGTGTTATTATATTAGTTAACATGTAAGCGATATAACATTTCCGCAAATTCATGAAACTTGTTCATCTCAACATGCTGATTGTGTTATGAGTTAGCATGTAAACGATATAATGTTTCTGCAAATTCACGGCTATGTAAGTTTCCAATGCATTCCATCATTTACTTACGTCCTGGAGCAACCGGATCCCTTGTGAGATGACCTCCTCTTTTCGGAGCCATTGGATTTGCCTCAAAAGCCAGTCATCAATGGCATCCTCCATGATCAACTGCAAAATTTGCTTTGATATCCAAAAAACCTGCCTCCTACAATTAAAGAAAATCAAATCTGCAATTAATAGTCTGCAGGAGTGAAGTCCCTTGTTGTCCTATTCAATTTGTTAGTATTTCAGATGAAAACCTTTCAGACCTTGTTGGTGTGTTTCTTTGGTGAAATATAGACATGAAAAGTGCTTTTAAAATCAACGACACACATCGTCTCAATTGCATTCCTAAGCATCAGATCGTTAATTCACACACACAATTTGTCCGAAGTAACCCAAAAGAATTGAAGAGCAGAATGGTCTGGAAAAGTGAGAAAGCATGTGAAATTGTCACTGACAAGCAGATAAGTGTGAAGGTGGATGTGTTAAAGGCCAAGGCTCTCAGAGAAATGCATATTAAAAACCTTCATTTTCACCAGGCAAAATTTGCAAACCAAATGTAAGGAATGCAAATGTTCATGGACACCTGATTTCACTATTTAATTGTATCACCAAATGAAATTTTAACATGTAAATGATTGAAAACGAAACTATCACCTTAGCCAGCCTCTTCTTTTGAGCTGGAAGACATTGTCAACTAAATTTAGAACTGGAACACTTAAGTTTGGTGGTGTCCACTGCAAGGAAAAACACATCAGCTAGATTTAGTATAATCAAGGGTATGCACAAGTTACAGAAAATGCCTAACTGACGTAGATGTAACAGTTAAGAAATAGGCAACATAGCTCCTGGGACAAGAAGCACAGGTCAGCCACCCAAATTACCTCTGGAGGCACCCCGGTCGGATCCTCTTTCAGTTCACCGTCGAACTGCCCTCCATTCACATGGGAAGAGTTTTCTGCTTCGTGTTGCCCATGGATTATATCTTTATCACCTTCCTCATTATCAGAAAAACTGTTATTTGTATCAGTATTTGACTTCATAAAAAGCTTATTCACATCATCAGAATGCCAGGCCACAGTTTTGGTTGCAAATGAAGATGGCGGTTCAGAAGTAGCTGACGGTGACTTAGCCACTATCTTCATTAGGCCATCAGACACCCCTTTGAACTGGCGTGAAACGTCGTCCATAGCACCATCCACATTAACTGTTTTCCGAGGGAAAGTTCATGATGATTTATTAGGTAGACACAATTGAAATAATGAAGTTATAGCAAGAAAGTAAAACTCTTTGCACAGGAAAGGGACTAACTAAAGTTGTTAACTGGGATATCATTTCACAGGAAAACTTCGGCATATTAATATTTCTTTTGGGAAAGCTCAAATGTATTATGACATGATAAATGTTAATGTGAAATACATGGAAACGTGGTAGGAAACTAGGCATGTAAAAAGTAAAGGACTAAACTTCAATTTAATCTCAACATTTCCTTTAAGTGTAGTGCAAGTATTTTCTAAGATTTTGCCGAAATGAGAAGAACTCAGCCTGGTGGGATAAGATGATCAGATGGATGTATGGAACCTTTGACATTTTTTATAGCGAGTTGCTTCAATAAACTTAATAAAGCCTTTGATCATACTGTATATTGAGCATTTAAAAGGGTATGGAGTAGAGCCCACCATATACTTCACCTCACAGTCAGTCAGCAGGAGATGCATGTGCCAGTGAAAGAAACTCAGAAAGCTCAATATAAACGAAAAAAGGTCACTCGAAAAGAGAAGCCAGATACCTGCCAGCGTTGTTATCACTGAAGTCGATTTCCCGAATGAGTATTTCTTCATTGATTGTAAAAGACAAAAGTTAACACAGAAGCCAGAGGTACTTTATGATTTCAACAAATATACAATACAAGTGCAAACCTTAGATGAGGAACTTAGAAAATCCCATACTTCATGTTGCTCTGAAACATTGGGAATTGACAAGAGATCCTGATAAAGAGTACATGTACATTTCAAGAATCAAGAAAGCCAAACATGGACATGCATCTACTAGCGTGAGAGTGGGAATAACCATACTTGGAGATACTTGTCAAGCTGGATACAACGCTGGTGAACAAACGAATCTTCCGTGCTAGAAGAGAATATCCTTTTTGGAGGCAATTGCAATGTATAATTAGGAATGTCCCTAAGATGCCTATGCAATCTCTCAAAATTTCGGTATCTGTAAACAAAATACCAGAAAGTAAATATCAACTGAAATGACCTTGAACATTATGAAATCTCCTGATCAAATTGAATAACTCTCATGTTGGAAAACCCAAACAAACAGAATAGAAGTATAAAAAAACATGAAAATTATTTTAAGCAAAGTGGAATTCTTTTAATTCTAACTTCTCTTCAAAATCCATTACCTTCTTTTCACAAACCAAGTGATATTGTTAGCACCTGTCACAGCAATCGAGTAAACTGCAAAAGAAGTTGATCCAAGTTTCTCGAAGTATGCTCCAATAACCTACAGATCAAGGACCTCGAATCAGTTAAAGTGCTGAATATAGTCAGAGAGCACTTACAAAGGTGATGGCAAATTTTCATTTGTTTATCTTAACTGAAGCCTCAATTACAGATATGTTTGCCAGTAGATATTCTGTTCATCCAATGTACTATCAATTAATGCAATTCATGCTCTAAAGAGCTTCCCAAGATATTATTTCACGGGTACATCACTTAGACATAGGAAATAGATAATTTGGTAAACTACTATTCCATGGACAAATATTGTCATGTCTTGGTTATTAGGTGCACCTTTTTTGTTCTTTTAGTTGATAAGAAGCAAAAACTTTAATTTAAATAGAAAAAAGAAATGGCTCAGAGGGGTTAGTCATTCCTTAATTGAAAAAACATTCTGACTAATGATTATAGTGGAACTTTAATCTCTAACCACATCTGACACAGTAAAGATTTTAAAACTCTACGATTTAAAATTAACCAAAGGGACCAACAAAAAAAAACAAGATTTTGGCATGTTATAAAAGGTCAAATATGTTCTGTTGAGGCATCCTAGTGATACTATCAACCAAAGAAAAATGTAAAGAAAAAAAGGCTTAAAGTCTTGCTAACTGAGATATTACTAGAAAAGGAAAACTGGAGTCTTACCCTACATCTGAGTTTTGGAACATATTCATTGTATGATGCCTTAGCTGAACCCCTCTGGCCATCTGGAGTAAGATCTCTAACATCTGTATTGTAGGTTTCATGAGCAACATAAGATTATTGACATTGTATTTTAGAATTCAGTAGTGATGGATGTACAGTCCTTACTAGTAATTATAGGCTGCAGTTTTGGATGGAAGCACTTTTGGTATAGCTGAAACATTTCTCATAGGAAGGAGGGAGACAAATCAGAACACGAGACTTTGGTAATAAGTTTATTTCTAGAGTTTATTTAATGTATGCAGTAAATTAAATCTAAAGTATGTATGTCCAGGTCAGGCTACTTCAGGAAAAGTTTATTTCTAGAGCTTATGAAATTATG
Source organism: Salvia hispanica (assembly GCF_023119035.1). Lineage (NCBI taxonomy): Eukaryota > Viridiplantae > Streptophyta > Magnoliopsida > Lamiales > Lamiaceae > Salvia > Salvia hispanica. The sequence goes on along the minus strand of NC_062967.1, from coordinate 9,878,605 downwards.
AACAAAGATGTTCAGGCTGATCATTAGACAAACACATATAGGAGCTAGAAGAATAGTAACTCACACGGGATTGGCGAAATTCACAAGAGGTTGTATTATCAAGCAAGTTAACAGTTCACGAGCAATACATCGAATTAATGGGCATCGGGCTTCAGTTGGTCTTAACACAACAGCTAAAAGCCCACCCATGAGCTGCTGAATTACCTATCTTTAACAAGTATCAGGTGTCAAAATAACTAACCAAGATAAAGACAAAAAAATGAAAGTGGGCAAAAGATGCCTTTCAAATGAGAACACTTCTACACCTTGTACTCACACTCTGAAGATATCAAAGCAGGGTGAAGCTCTTTGGAGGCCATGAGATGCCGTTTCAACTTTTCGTCCCGTTCCTCAGAAGATAATGTGTTCATGACATCCCTTCCAATTACAATCTGATTTCTTCTGAAGAGATCAATATGATCCCCAATCAGATCTACTATATCCCTGTTGAAAAAGTGAGACTATGTTCAATCTTTCACATAATCAACTGCTTTAACTGCCATTTTGTCCGAATTCATTTATGTACACCATATATACCACTGAGTAGTACCTTGTTAGCAGCTCTACAAGGTTCACTTCTTTGAGTCTTCCAGCTATATCACCAAAAACTTCCATGATTATAGCATGTATGAGCTCTGGCGCCTCCTTGTCAGGTGTGATATCTGAATACCACAAATCTATGACAAACTCAGTCAGAGCCTTGTTTACGAATTCCTCAAGAGCAGCTTCAACAACAGGGGAGTCTATCTTTCTCTTCCACTCTTGTGGCGAGGGCGGCTTGGTAGAAAGCCGCGAGTCATTTGCAGATAGCTGCTTCTTTTCTAAGTGTGACAAGTAAGATGTTGCTCGGACATTTCGAACCTTCCACTGGAAGTCCACCTCATTAAATAGTATCCTCATTCCAGCAACAAGGAGAATAGCAACTGGAATATTCATTACCATGGATTTACTCGTATCTGCATTTAGATTCACAGCCAAAATTAATTGCATTTAGATTCCAGCAACAAGGAGCATAGCAACTGGAACATTCATTACCATGAATACACATAATGATAGGGTACTTTCAGTTCAAGTTTTCAAAAAGAATGAATTGTTCTGATCGAAATAATACAGCCAAATCAACTATCCAACAGATATCTTAAATTATACTCCACTACACACAAAGGCATTAACAAGCAAAAATCGAATCGGCTATTGCCTATTATGACATGCATGTTGACAAACCAGCATATTGTTCTCCCTCAAATGACCGTAAACTTTAATCCACAATTCGAAACAGGAAAAAATTCCACAAATTTTACTAAAATGTGATATCATGAATCGATTTCAAGCTAACCTAACGGAAAAAAATGTCAGAAATCAAAACAAAATTCAAATCAGCGGAACCTGCAAATCTTCTGAAATCTAGAATTAATGAGATTAGAACATCGCATTGATCCATCAAACACCGGCATACACGCTAGAAACCTACTAATAAATTTAATTAAAAAAAAACAGGAATATATGATTTCAGATGAGAAGATAAATAGCTTACGCGTCAAGAAATAAGTCACGGTGAAAATACAGAGAATCCACCACACCGTTCGAAGCTTCGCTTCCCGGATTAGATCCTGTATCCCATCCGCCATCGTCTTCATGATTTGTTTCTTCGCCGCTATAACACAAAATTATTATACCGAGAAATGCAATCGAACGTCAAATTGATCCGGCGATGAGAATATAAAACATTTCAATCAACAAAACCGCGCACTTATGATATTCCAGAGAAGAGAAAGGATTCAGATTTTTCACGAGGTCAGAAATTTGAGTCATTTCCTCTCCTTTCTTTTCCTTTCATTTGAAATAACTCATTTTCGTGCTATTTGGGAGGAAGAGAAAGAGTAAACGAGGGAAAGGAAGGCGCCACGACTCCATTTCTGTTATATTATAACGTACATATATATACGTGACTTTTTTCACAAAATTTTATGCTATGAAATTTTATTTTTGGATGAAAAATAGGTTAAATCATTAAATTTGGACAAATTCTAGTTAATCCCACAATATATGAAACTGAAATATTATATCATTTACTTTCAATTTTTCACAACGATATTCAAAATTACATATTTCAATAAAATAAATAATTGTTCTTTTAGATTCTTTTATGTTCTTATTTTTTTTCTTTATCTATCGAAACAATAATATTACCAAAAAATGTCAATTTATTAACGAATTGAATAAATGAAAAAAAATTGATATTTTGTAATTCAATGTTTCAATTTCAAATGTTTCGAATTTGACCAAACTTTATACTCCCTCCGTCCCGCTTTAGCAGTCCCATTGACTTTTCTGCACTCGTTTTATAAAAATGATAATAAATAGTTAAAGTGGAGAAATAATAAAGTAAAAAAGAGAATAATGTAGAGAAGAGTCTTATCTACATTATTCTCTTTTTTACTTTATTATTTCTTCACTTTAACTATTTATTATCATTTTCACAAAACGAGTGCAAAAAAGTCAATGGGACTGCTAAAGCGGGACGGAGGGAGTATATAAGCTGCAACCAAGATATAAGAGCATCCACATTGGCGGCTAGCGCAAGACGGCTAGCCGATTCGCGTCGCTAGCCGGTCGGCTAGCCGAACCATTTGAATCGGCCAGCGCCTTTTCGGCGAGAGAATAGGCGAGCCGCTGGCCGCCATTGTAGGCTCGCGATCGGCGAGCGATCGGCCAGCTCAATTTTTTATTTTTTATTTTTGAAAATTATTATATACACGATTTTAGTTTCATTTTCATTTGCACCACTTGTATTAACGAGTTTTCTCTCTCTCTAAATTTCTATACAAAAGCAACATCGAGCGATGGACAATAACAACGAGTCCAGTCCGTCGACGAGTGGATCTCAGACTCTCACGGTACCCGTGGGGTCTGGATGGGGGCAGATGGGCGGCCGGATGGGCCAAGGGTACAACATGAACCTTTGGAAACAGTTGATGGGGTTGATGGCAGGCGCGCAAGAGGGGATGCAGTGGGGGATGCCGGGCGGGGGCAGGCAACGCCGGAGTGGGGGAGGTATGCCCCAGATGTCGCAGCGGATGCTACACCAGATGATGGGGATGATGCCGGTATGGCGGGGGGATGCAGGGGTCAACGGGGGGGACACGGTCTATCGTCCCACTCTTGATTTTTTGACGGCTTCGCCTCATACGTCGACCCCGGGAGACGCAGCTCACCGGGGATGACCGTTTCCCATTACATGAGCTGGGGATCGATATCGGGGAGGCAGACACTGCAACTGCCCATGGGGAGTAGGGGTCGGGTCCGCGCCGAAGAAGAAGAACAAGAGGAAGAGCAAGGTGGTCGGCGAGGGGTGCGGATGGGGGCAGATGGGCGGCCAGATGGGCCAAGGGTACAACATGAACCTTTGGAAACAGTTGATGGGGTTGATGGCGGGCGCGCAGGGGGGGATGCCGGGCGGGGGCAGGCCAGCGGCGGGCAGGCAACGCCGGGGTGGGGAGGTATGCCCCAGATGCCGCAGCAGATGATACAACAGATGATGGGGATGATGCCGGTATGGCAGGGGGGATGCAGCCCGATGCAGGGGTCACCGGGGGGGGACACGGTCTATCGTCCCACTCTTGACTTTTTGACGGCTTCGTCTCATACGTCGACCCCAGTGGAGACGCAGTTCACTGGGGATGACCGTTTCCCATTACATGAGCTGGGGATCGATATCGGGGAGGCGGGCACTGCCGTTCCAGAGGGAGGTAGGGGGTCGGGCCGCGCCGAAGAAGAAGAACAAGAGGAAGAGCAAGGTGGTCGGCGAGTCGTCGCAGCCGGCTGTTGACAACACCACCACACAGAGGAAGTGGACGGAAGAGGAGTACATCGCCCTGGCCAAGGCGTGGTTGTCGGTTTGCGACGATCCGCCGGTTGCGAACAACCAGCGGATCGTCAACATGTGGGCTAAGATTAGAGCAGCCTACAGGAGGAACTGCCCGCACGGAAAGGGCTACACCGTGGAGGAGTGCCGGAAGCGATGGGAATGCATCAGGGCCGCGGTCGGCTGATTTTCGGGGTTGTACGCCAACGCCCTCCGCATGATGAGTAGTGGGCAGACCGAGGAGGACTGTCGGAGGATAGCGGAGAGTCTGTTCCCTAAGCCGGGGGTTTATAAGGAGTTCACCTTCTGGAACTGCTATCCGGTGCTGCTGAAGGACTCCGAGAAGTTTCGGGCGGGGGTCGACGCCGGGTGGCCGAAGAAGCAGAAGCCGAACTATTCGGCGACATACGGCAGCTAGGCATGGCGGTTCCCACGACCTTCCCCGGATGCCGAGGAGTTTCCGTCCCCTCCATCGTTTGCTCGCCGCACTCGCCCGGTTGGCCAAAAGCGGGCGCAACGGGCAGCGAGGGGATCCTCCCCCCTATTGCCCCAGGAGGTCCAGTCGGCAGCCCCCCACCCGCGTACACCTTCTTCTCGCGTCAAAAAATGCGGAAGCAGATGTACAATGTCTTCCAAGATTGGAGGGCCGCAACTGACCCCACGGAGAAGAGGTTTCTTCACTCAATGCTCGAGAGCATGCAGGTCGATTTGGATGCCGCGAGGGCACATATGGGGGGCTTAGATGCGGGCTCAGATGCCACCGATGTGGAGGTCCCGGGTGGCGGCGGCGACGACGATGAGGAGTAGAGCCCGATTTTTTTTTAATTATGTACTTTTTTTTATGTATGTACCTTTTTTTTATTTAAATGAAATGAATGAATTTTCCCGTATATGTCTCGTAAATTTAATTCCGTAATTTATCGTAAATTTAATTCGGTAAATGTAGTTGTTTTTGAATTATTTTTATTGCGGCTAGCCTGTGGCTGGCCTTAGGCTAGCCTATTTGATTAAAATGAAGATGTGGCAGGTGGATTTTTAGTGCTGACGTGGTAGGGAGAGAGAGTGGCTGGCCTATTGCCATTATGGATGCTCTAAGTCTCAAGTTTGACGTGATCAGTTGTAAATATTTGTTAATTGCTAACTGTTAACTATATCAACATCCTAATTCCTATGTTATAAGTATACGTCAACATAAAGAACATCCTAATTCCTATGTTACAAGTATAAGTCAACATAACGATATTTGTATTTCAACAAATATATATGTAATGCATGTAATGTTATACATTTGTAATGTATTTTTTTTATCTAATCTTTTCTATCATACGATCCCTCACGATGAATCAAGGTTATCTTGCTAATCAAGATGTAATTTAATGTATTTGTAATGTTTTACTTTTAATAGCACCTCTAATCCCAATCACCTCAATTTTATTTCATTTTTTATGTAAAGAGAAAAGAAACACATACAAATCATCAAGAATGAATTGGCAGTAGAAAAGAGACCTTAGCGCTAAATAAAATAACCCATGTAAACTTAATCGTTTTACAATATCAATGATAATAAAAAGGAACAGAAAAAGTAAATTAATTTACGTATTATACAATTACTCTATGACATTTACATTAAATATTTTAGTTAAAGATGGGCATACACTCACAAATGAATGCAGTAAGGGATAATATAATATGGCAAGAGTTTTTATCCATATTTAGCAAATTTTAAGGCAGGCAAATACGAAATAAAAGGCGTGTCTTCTGTATTTTAGCGCAAGAAGCAACATTGACCTTCGAAAATGGATGGATGTGCTTGAGTTTAATGGAAACGAATGCATGGGAAAGTTGCTCATATTATTGTGCATATATAAGGTATATTGCTACAATGGATTGATCAATTTTTCCCAAGGAAGTCATCGTCATGGAAATCAAAACCTTGGGTTGCTCTCTTATCCTCCTCTTCTTCGCCCTCCTCACAACCCCTTCTTTCTCTCTATCATTTGGAGCTGGAGGTGGAGTTGGAGGTGGAGTTGGAGTTGGAGCTGGAGTTGGAGGTGGAGTCGGATTTGGTTTTGGTGCTGGTGCTGGTGCTGGTGGTCAATTTGGCCAAGTATCCGAAGCAAACGATGAGGATAGTGACCCGACCATGGGTGTCGCAGCCAACGATTATCAAGGACTAGACGCCGATCAAGAAGGATCAGACGCTGGGAAAACATCGGCTACACCCGAACCCAACAACAAACAAGAAGGCGATGAAAAATCAGACACCGGGGAAGAGCAAACCCCGACATCCGAATCCAATGATCAACCAGAAGCAAAGGCCGGGGATGAAGGATCAAAATCAGGCACTGGGGCAACATCGACTAATATAGTGAAAGTGCCGGCCTACACTTGTGAACCTGTCAAGGTCGGTTCAATCCCAAAGCTCGCTAGTCCGAGGCTAGAAGGGCCCTACAAAGCCCTACAAGCATTGAAGAGTGCCATTTTTTCTGATCCAAATGGGTGGACAAAGAATTGGGAGGGCCCGGATGTGTGCAGCTACAAAGGCGTCTTTTGTGCCAAGGCACTAGACGACGCTAGCGTCCAAGTGGTGGCTGGTGTCGATCTCAACCACGCCGATATCGCAGGCCACCTCCCCCCGGAGATCGAGTACTTTACTGACATTAGTCTCTTCCATCTCAACTCCAACAGGTTCTGCGGGATTATCCCGCGTGGGATCAAGAACCTCAAGCTTCTCTACGAGTTGGATTTAAGCAACAACCGCTTTTGTGGAGCGTTCCCCGAGGTGGTGCTAGAGCTGCCTCAACTTAAATACCTCGACCTTCGATATAATGAGTTCGAAGGGGAGCTACCGGCGGGGCTCTTCGACAAGGCCCTCGATGCGATTTTCTTGAACAACAACAGGTTCCACTCAACCATCCCAGAGAATTTGGGGAACTCCACAGCCTCTGTTATTGTGATGGCCAACAACCGCCTCTATGGGTGCATCCCGACAAGCATAGGCAAGATGACAGAAAAATTGGATGAGTTTGTGGTTTCGCACAACGAGCTGTCGGGGTGCCTACCAGAGGCGATCACGATGTTGAAGACAACCAAGGTATTTGACATCTCATACAACAAGTTTATGGGCGACCTACCACAGGGGGTGGAGCATATGCAGAGTATAGAGGTGCTCAGCATTGGGAACAATAAGTTCAGGAGCAAGATATCAAAAACTGTTTGCACGTTGCCAAAACTCAAGAACTTCACCTGCTCTTACAACTTCTTCGACGCCCAAGATCCTGAGTGTGTGTCTGTGGCTTCCGTTGACAGCAAGACAAATTGCTTGCCACGGGAGCCCAATCAGAGGCCGGAGAAAGAGTGTCGCATAGCATTGAGCAAGAAGGTCGACTGCAAAGCTGGTTGTGGTTCCTCAACTTTGGGAAATCCGCCAATAGCTCCAGCTCCTAAACAAACACCCACACCCATGTTGGTGCCATCAACCCCAACACAAAAATCCACACCTTCGCCATTGTCTGAGCCAACACCTTCCACACCAGAGAAGATTCCTACCAAGAGTGCCCTTTCACCTGAACCCATGTCGACGCCATCAACCCCGACACAAAAACTCACACCTTCGCCAGAGCCAGAGCTTGATCCAGAGTTTGAGCCAGATTACGAGACTGAGCGAACATCTCCAAATACAGGTAAACCACCGTCCACAAGTGTTCCACTACACATGACACCTCCTTCTAAAAAGGAGACACCATCCTCCACCCCCTCACCAACACCCATGTCGGTGCCATCAACCCCAACACGTGAACTTACACCTTCGCCAGAGCCGGAGCCAAAACTTGAGCCAAATGATGATCTTGGACCAACATCTCAAGAGACATATAAGTCAACAACCACAACATCTCCAGTGCGTGAGCCAACACCTTCTGATGAGGAAGAGGAGACGTCATTTTCTGCACCATCAACCAACCCTACATTGACACCATTAACCCCGACACATAAGTCTGAGACAAAACCCCATGAACAAAGGGTGGCGCCGATCATAAGAGAACGACCACCTACGCCGCCACCAGTATCCGCCCCTTCACCTAAATCTACGCAGACGCCATCAACCCCAACACATAAACCTATACCACCACAATCAACATCACCTTCACCAGAAAAGTCATCGACCACAACCGCTCCCTCGCCCAAATCAACCTCGACAAATAAATCGACACCTCCTCGTGAAAAGGAGACTCCTGAAGAGGAGACTCCTGAAGATGATGAAGAGAAACTCGACCTCCTCCTAAAAAGGAGACTCCTGAAGATGATGAAGAAGAAGAGGAAACTCCTGAAAATGAGACATCGGTCTCTTCTCCCCCACCCAAATCCACACCTTCGCCAAAATATGAGCCAACATCTCCTAATTCAAAGAAACTCACACCTCCTAAAAAGGAGACGCCAGTCCCCGCCTCCTCACCCAAAACCACTCCGACACCTCCTAAATCAGAGAAACTCGCACCTCCTCCTAAAAAGGAGACTCCTGAAGATGATGAAGAAGAAGAGGAGACTCCTGAAAATGAGACATCGGTCTCTTCTCCCCCACCCAAATCCACACCTTCGCCAAAATATGAGCCAACATCTCCTAATTCAAAGAAACTCACACCTCCTCCTAAAAAGGAGACGCCAGTCCCCGCCTCCTCACCCAAAACCACTCCGACGTCGTCAACCCCAACACATAAATCCACATCTTCGCCAAAGTCTGAGCCAACACCTCCTAAATCAGAGAAACTCGCACCTCCTCCTAAAAAGGAGACTCCTGAGGATGATGAAGAAGAAGAGGAGACTCCTGAAAATGAGACATCGGTCTCTTCTCCCCCACCCAAATCCACACCTTCGCCAAAATATGAGCCAACATCTCCTAATTCAAAGAAACTCACACCTCCCCCTAAAAAGGAGACGCCAGTCCCCGCCTCCTCACCCAAAACCACTCCGACGTCGTCAACCCCAACACATAAACCCACATCTTCGCCAATGTCTGAGCCAACACCTCCTAAATCAGAGAAACTCACACCTCCTCCTAAAAAGGAGACTTTGGTCCCCGCTCCTTCACCCAAAACCATACCAGTTTCATCACCACTGACACAGAAACTCACACCCTCGCCAAAATCTGAGCCAACACCTCCTAAATCAGAGAAACTCGCACCTCCTCCTAAAAAGGAGACTCCTGAAGATGATGATGATGATGAAGAAGAGGAGACTCCTGAAAAGGAGACATCGGTCTCTTCTCCCCCACCCAAATTCACACCTTCCCCAAAATCTGAGTCAACATCTCCTAATTCAAAGAAACTCACACCTCCTCCTAAAAAGGAGACGCCAGTCCCCGCCTCCTCACCCACCCCGACGTCGTCAACCCCAACACATAAACCCACACCTTCGCCAAAATCTGAGCCAACACCTCCTAAATCAGAGAAACTTACACCTCCTCCTAAAAAGGAGACTTTGGTCCCCACCCCTTCACCCAAAACCACAACAGTTTCATCACCGCCGACACAGAAACTCACACCTTCACCAAAATCTGAGCCAACACCTCCTAAATCAGAGAAGCTCGTACCTCCTCCTAGAAAAGAGACTCCTGAAGATGATGATGATGATGAAGAAGATGAGACTCCTGAAAAGGAGACATCGGTCTCTTCTCCCCCACCCAAAACTACACATTCGCCAAAATCTGAGCCAACATCTCCTAATTCAAAGAAACTCACACCTCCTCCTAAAAAGGAGACGTCGGTCCCTGCCTCCTCACCCAGAACCACCCCGACGTCGTCAACCCCAACACATAAACCCACACCTTCGCCAAAGTCTGAGCCAACACCTCCGAAATCAGAGAAACTCACACCTCCTCCTAAAAAGGAGACTTTGGTCCCCGCCCCTTCACCCAAAACCACACCAGTTTCATCACCGCCGACACAAAAACTCACACCTTCGCCAAAATCTGAGCCAACACCTCCTAAATCAGATAAACTCGCTCCTCCTCCTAAAATGAAGACTCCTGAAGATGATGATGAAGAAGAGGAGACTCCTGAAAAGGAGACATCGGTCTCTTCTCCCCCACCCAAATCCACACCTTCGCCAAAATCAGAGTCAACATCTCCTAATTCAAAGAAACTCACACCTCCTCCTAAAAAGGAGACGCCGGTCCCCGCCTCCTCACCCAAAACCACCCCGACGTCATCAACCCCAACACATAAATCCACACCTTCGCCAAAGTCTGAGCCAACACCTCCTAAATCAGAGAAACTCACACCTCCTCCTAAAAAGGAGACTCCAGTCCCCGCCCCTTCACCCAAAACCACACCAGTTTCATCACCGCCGACACAGAAACTCACACCTTCGCCTAAATCTGAGCCAACACCTCCTAAATCAGAGAAACTCGCACCACCTCCCAAAAAGGAGACTCCGGTCCCCGCCCCTGCACCCAAAACCACACCACTATCATCACCGCCGACACAGAAACTCACACCTTCGCCAAAATCTGAGCCAACACCTCCTAAATCAGAGAAACTCGCACTTCCTCCTAAAAAGGTGACTCCGGTCCCCGCCCCTTCACCTAAAACCACACCATTATCATCACCGCCGACACAGAAACTCACACCTTCGCCTAAATCAGAGAAACTCGCACCTCCTCCTAAAAAGGTGACTCCGGTCCCCGCCCCTTCACCCAAAACCACACCACTATCATCACCACCGACACAGAAACTCACACCTTCGCCAAAATCTGAGCCAACACCTCCTAAATCAGAGAAACTCGCACCTCCTCCTAAAAAAGTGACTCCCGTCCCTGCACCTTCACCCAAAACCACACCACTATCATCAGCAACGACACAGAAACTCACTCCTTCGCCAAAATCTGAGCCAACACCTCCTAAATCAGAGAAGAAGTCACCGGCACAGAAATCCTCACCTCCTCCAGCCCCCGCCCCCTCACCTAAAACCACCTCGACAGATAAACTCACACCTCCGCCTAAGGCTGAGCCAATACCTAAGAAGTCGACGATACACAGACACGCACCCCCTCCTCCTCCTAAAAAGGAAACACCGGCCTCCGCCCCCTCTCCAAAGTCTGAGCCAACGCCTCCTAAATCAGATACTCCGCCAACCACAGGCGCTCCACCACCTAAAAAGGAGACGCCGTCTCAAAAGCCACCACCTGCTCCTGAGAAGACAACGAACTCTGTTCCGCCACCTAAATCAGACTCATCCCCTCCACCTGCAAGCCCAAAACCACCACCAGCTTCCTCACCTCCCCCAGAAAAACAAGTTTCATCACCACCACCTGTCCACTCGCCGCCGTCTCCTGTTCAATCACCACCAAAAACCGCCTCATCCCCGCCATCTGAACCAGTTCAAGCACCACCTCATGCCAAACCGCCTCGTACCAAAGTCCCTGGTTTAATTGGTGCTAGCTACCTATCTCCGCCGCCACCACTGATTCCAGGCTATTAAAAGAGTCATATTTTAGGGTAAATGATTATATTGCATATAATGCATTGCAAAAAAGTAGAAAGGCCAGAATACTCAAATAGCACGATTTACTTGGTTTTTGCTATGTCCATCTTTCTATTGTGATTTTTGACTTGAAGCTGGGTGCACTGCAGTTTCGATTATTGCTGTATATGGAGATACAACTACATACATATGTAAACATTTTTTCCAGTTCTATAAATGTGTTTCTACCAAGGATACTTCTATTGAAAATACCATACCTAAATGGAGTAGTTAACTAAAAATCTAGTGAAATTGAGGTTGGGAAATTACAGAATTACTTTGTTAATGATTAAATATTTGAAAGAAATATCATAAAAATAATTTGTGATGATAGCTTATACTCATCAGTGTATCCATATTTTGATACCGAGTTCATCGTTGAGATTTACATATATTTTATATAATCTTTTTGTGAATCATATGATGTTACAATATCAAATTGATAATAATTATAAGAGTCTTAAATTCAAATAGAATAAATTAAGCACCAACATAAAATGATTATGTGTTATCTTTATATGAGGGTTGGTTATAAGTGTTTCGTATGCAACAGGGCCACAAGTTACTGGATTGGGAATTCTACATCTTTAGTCGGGCTTGTTCAAAGATTGTTTGAAAAGATTATGAATAAAATAAAATAAAAGGGATTTTTCTCAATGATTTACGGAATATTCCAAGATTATATGCGTTCTTGAGATATTGTAATCAAGGGGTCCGGTGATCTAATACTAATCCTATTTTTGTGGTGAGTACAAAAAAAAATCCTCAACTTGTACAATTTATCATATTTTAAAAAAAAAACAAATTTTCACAAGTACATTAATTAAACATGGAAATATCGTGGAAACAACCTATAATATTAAAATAGAATGATACGAATCAGTCAATATTATAGTAATAAGCAGGGGAGGGAAGTGATCGATTGCTAACTCACTCTTAATTTAAGACCCTAAGATTTGTAGAGGTGCAGTGATTTATAAATTGTCATGTGTATTTTTATTTTATTATTATTTAAATTTAAAAAGATAAGAAAACTACTAAAACTAGGGTTGTAGATCAAAATGTCAATGTAGTGTGTTAAACATATCAATACAATTAATTGAATACGTTAACATAATTTAACATTGAATTGTAAATGCACTATGTTGATATATTATCATAGGTACGTTAGGTACGTTGACATTTACCTAGTACTCGAAAAATATGAAAATTCAATTTTTTTTCTTTAAATTTTGACATCTGAACATATGCAAGTGATAGCTCGTTAGAATCCTTATAAAATTGTCTTTAGTTTGATATATTTTGTGTAAAAAAATATAAATTAAGATAGTTATAATCATTTAAAGTTTTGAAATAATTTTTAAAAGTTTGTTATAACTAAATTTTTGTTAATTTGAATTGATACTGACATTTTTTTTTGCGTCTTATTGATATTCATGAATGAATGATTTTATACCTTGATTTAATAATCCAATGCCTATAATTTAGTTGTATTTAAGAGAGAGTTAACAATATAACACTCCTCTGAGTAGTGATCAATGTTTAACTAATTTTAAGGGTATAACTAGAGAATAAATCTCAGGCACACATTTTAATACTTCAAATTAATCGTATGGCTTAAATAATCCTATTGCTTAGATATAGCCTAAGGGCATTTTTGGAATTCAGGAATTCAATATTATTAATTCAAATTTACGATTTCTTCACCATTACCATATTTGTGTATTTTCACCAAATTTAGCTCAACTCATTCATGATTCATGATTTCTTTCAAACTTATTATTTCTTCCAAAATTCACGATTCCTGATCGTTAATCCTCTGAATTTGTTCATCACGATCCGATTCCAGATTTCAGATTTATCACGATTCCAGATTTGTTCATCTCGTTGGTGATTTCCTGAGTTCTAATCATTCGTCAAGCGTGATTTTCATATTCGATTCCTGATCGATCGTCCTTCATCGTGAATAGTCTGAATTGCTATATGAATTCAATTCTGAAATACGATCACTATGCTAACATACACTGCTTACCAATGGCGCAAATTAGCTTCAATAAGGCCGCCGCAATGCTAGTGTACGCCGCCGTCGCGGTCTCGGCATTCGCCGCCACCGCTTCAGCTCAGGCTCCGGCACCGGCTCCAGAATCCATCTTCTGAGATTCATTGTCGTTGTCGATCTCCGGAACTGCCGTCGCCGCGTCAATTCTCCTATCCGCCGCCGCGCTGCTCAGGCATTGAATTGAGTGATTTGAATCACTGAAACTAGAATTGATGTATTTTCCCCATTTTATGTATGGATTTTTATGATTCATAGTAGTAGTAGTAGCGATTTGTTGTGGTTGCCTGGGTATTATTGATATATTCTTTGTATTTTATTCATTTCTGAGTAATAAAGTAAGATTTTTGCTTATTAATAAAGCTGAATTTCTATTTTCTTTTCATGTGTTTCGTAATTTTGAATTTTAGAATGATCGTATCTGTGAATTATAGTGAAACAAATATGCTCTATAGTGAAATAAATATACTCTACAATGAAGTAAATAGTTAGCAGAATATTGAATTTAATTGAAACGGATGAGCTTTATATTGAACTAAATAACACATATTATGAACTATATAAATTTTATACAAATGGTCATGAACGCTTGAAGTTTACAATCATATTTTTTCACATCTATCTCCATGTTGTTGCTACATTTTTTATAATGCTTTGATGTTGTCGCCAAGTCATTTAATGACTTGTGGTTTGATTTCGAAAACATTAATGCACTGCAATACTTTGCTCTTAGCCTTTGTAGTATTCCCTTGATGCTTCTTTAGGCAATTCACATTTTCAATCTTGTTCCCGCTCACCATAGTAACATTCATCATATACTTCACTTTAAGCTCTATACACTTCACTGAAATCAGAAAACACAAAACACATAACACTATTAGACATGCATCATATACTCCACTCTACATAAATTGATTCCCTGCAAAGGTTAAATACTTCACTATTAGCATTTATTAGTTCACTTTAATCTCTATATATGAAGCTAAAAAAAAGGGAAAATTTAAAAAAAAATTTTGTCGCCTCACTAGGACGGTGTTACCAAACTCAAGATCTTTAGAAAGTACCCCTATCCATGATTATCCCCATAATTTTCCCAAGTGTGTGTGTAAATGTATGAGCTAAGAAAAGTAAAACTATCTTTTTGGCTGCATCCCCTCCTCTTTTATGGGGCGTTTTAGTGGGTCCGGCGAGGAATTGATAATGACTTTGTTGCCCTGGTTTAAAACCCTTTTATGGGGTTTCCCTCGTAATTCTGCTCATTTCGTTCCATTCTCTGTTTTAGACCATCTCCTCCATAACTTCCCGATCTAGCCATTTTCTTCCCCCGGCAGAAAACGTGTTAGTCCAGAAATTATAACATTACTTTGCACATCCCGATGCATGAAATTACCCTTTTATCAATATTTTTCCAAAATTTTAAAAAAGGTAAAATATTTCCAAAGGGGATGATATTATGGGACATGGGTTCTCATCTTGTCTAAAAGCTTTTTATTTTTTGGAAATGAAAAAAAAAATCCCTTTTATAAGCATGGACCCAAAAAACCCTCTTAGGGAAAATTTTTAAATTTTAAGCAAAATTTTATTTCCCCTTTGAGATAAAAAAAATATCCTTGATAAACATGCATCACAAACATTTCCCTTTTAAAAATTGAAATCTTCTACCCGTTTTTTTTCTTGAAATAAAAAACGGTGCATTTAAAAAAATGGATCACAAAAACCCCTCTTAAAGGAAATTTTTCCACTTTAATCACATTTTACTTCAACGAGTTTAAAAAAATAGACCCTTTATAAGCACGGATCACAAAAAATTTCCACTCTAACCTGAAATTTCCTTCCTCAAAGCACTTTTTACCCTTAAGATAAAAAACCCCGGGATCCTTAAAGCGTGCATCACAAAACTTCACTCAACCATGAAATCTTCCTTTATAAAAATTTTTTACTTTTTTGAGATAAAAAAAATAGAGCCTTTAAAGCATGAAATCACAAACACTTCACTTTATCCATGGAATCTTCCTCAGCGCGTTTTACTTCGAAATGAAAAAGCATTGCACTATAAGCATGAATCCCCAAACATTTCCCTTTTCCAACCATGGAATTTTGGGTTTTAAAAAGCCATTTTACTTCACGAGATGAAAAAACATATAAACGATAAACATGTATCAAACCCCCCCAACCATGGAATACTTCGCTCAGGCTTTTACTTCTTGAAATGAAAATACGGTGCACTAAAAACATGGATCACAAACACTTCACTCTAACCATGGAATACTTAAAGCACACTTTACTTGATGAGATGAAAAAACATACCCGTTTAACATCATCACAAACATTTCCCGTAACCATGGAATCTTCACTTTAAGAAAATTTTATTTCCCTTTAGCCAAAACCCTTCCTCTAACCCGAACCCAAAAAAAACCCTTCCTCTAACCTTAATTTTCCCCTCAAAAGCACTTTTTTCTTTTGGAGATGAAAAATCGGATTATAGTGAATTTCCACATTCATTTTTAAAAATATTTTGGGATCCAGATACATATCTCAAAATTTGAATTTCAAATCGATTTGGATTAAGCAAAACCGAAATGCTTAACCATATAGAAACGACCACAAATATAAAAAAATTTATTGAAAATAGCTTTCAATCACCGTCTTCAACGTGACATGAACGCTGGAGGAAAACACGACGGAACTTGTCAATAAATGGCAACACATCACCGACAAGGTCGACGAGAATCTCCTCCTCAGACTATTCCTAAACCCTACCAACCCTCCGGCGACCTGAAACCTAACAGGCGCCGCCTCATTCACGTCGATGTACCTTGGTGGGGTCCACGACCTCCTCCCTATAATGGAAGAGCAGTTTCCTGAGCTGGGATTGACCGAAGATGATTGCATGGAGATGAGTTGGGTGGAATCCCTTCTCTTCTTTGCTAACATTGATGACGATGAGGAATGGAGGAAACATGACGAAAAATGGAGGTCACAGTGGTGGAACCCGACGTATTTGACATAGGGAGAATAGAGAAGAGACAAAGGGAAATGAAATGTTCATCAAATGAGGGAAAGAGAAGACCCTTCTCATTTTAATTCAGTAAAATGACCAATATAACCCCGAGTAAACTAAATTATTCATATATTAATTCAAAACCTGAATATAATGTTAAAAGTAATCTTAGCCCTTGATTTCTTGATCTTGTGGCTAAGATTTATTCTCTAGGTATATACTTAAGGTGCATTTGCCCCATATCACTACTCTTTTTCTTTATATACTCCATCCGTCCCATTAAAGTATTATATATTCTTAGTACGGCACGAGTTTTATAAAGTAAAAGAGATATAGAAGAAAAAAGTAATTGAAGTATTGTTAATGGAGAATGAGTTCCCTCTTTGTTAGACACGGGATTTAAGACACAATTAGTAAAGTAAGAGAGAAAAAAGAAAAAAAGTACTCCCTCCGTCCCATTTTAGGAGTCCCGATCACTTTTGCACACTCGTTTTATAATAATCATAATAAATAGTTAAAGTGGATAAATAGTAAAGTAAGAAAGAAAATAATGTTGACAAGACTCTTCTCAATATTATTCCCTCTCTTACTTTACCATTTCTCCACTTTAACTATTTATTATGGTTTTTATAAAAATGAGTGTGCAAAAATATGACCGGGACTCCTAAAGTGGGACAGAGAAAGTGATTGAATTATTGTTAGTGGAAAAAAAATTTCAAAAACTAGAAAGGGCATACTCTTATTCTATAAACTAGACTATAAACTAGAAATCATTTACGATGGATTTTTGCCTTAATCAATGAATTGATCATGGTCTTGAGTTTGAATTACTCCAATATTTTTTTCTATTCATAGAAGTTTCTCGCGAGTTCATGGACCAATCTACATGCTCCCATTTCCCCAAATATAAAATTAAATACTCCCTCCGTCCCACAAAAGATGTTACACTTGTGGGATGACACGAGATTTTAGGAGGTTTTGTTTTGTGTGTTAAATGAAGTGAGAAAATATAATTTTTATATTAATGTGAGAGAGAACTTTTTCCAAAAATAGAAATGTGACATCTTTTGTGGACAAACTAAAAAGCAAAGTGTGACATCTTTTATGGGACGGAGGAAGTACTATATTTGGTAGCAATTTTTTCATCTTAAAAAAACTAATAACTTTGTTTCTTTGTTTTTAAATTTATACTCTCTCTGTCCCATTAAATATGCAACGTTTGATTTTGCGCACTTGTTTTGAAAAAATTATAATAAATACCTAAAATGGTGAAAAAAATAAAGTAAGAGAGAGAATATAGAGAAGAGTCCCCTTCATATTATTCTCTTTTTTACTTTATTTTTTCTCCACTTTAATTATTTATTATTATTTTTTCAAAATATGTGTTAAAAAGCAAACGTTTCATATTTAATAGAACAAATGGAGTATTTTTAAATGTGAACTTCTTGTATACAACGTTTATTTCAAATTTTTGTACTCTATCAACCTCGAAATGAGTAAATGATCCTCTATCCACAATCTTTTATGTTCCCATTGGCAGAGAAATACATTGCTTGTCGTGGTATATATATAAAATTACACAATAATCTAATGAAAATATTATATTTCTAATTAGAAATAACTCAAAATATTAAGTGAATATACAACACGAGAATCACGTGAACAAACATGAGTGGTCCTTGCTCCACCAACCAAACTACTTGATCATGTGACGAAAAAGAGAATTGAAAACAAAAATGGCTCGAGATTTGATTTTGCTATTTTGAATCTCCCGAATAAACGAAAAAGGAGGATGTGAAAATAAAAAAATACATGTGTCGTACTATTAAAGTCTTGACGACGGATTAATTTGATAAAACAGATATTGTTATTCATGATAGTGATCCAGTTCAAGATCATCAAGAGGTAATTCATTCATTGAGTTTAATACAGACGACATATTTATCATCTCTAGATGATTAAATCTCGAGTTACTGCAAAGTAAAAGACCGATGAAATTATAGAAGTAAATATTCTTGCATTTATGCTACGGCACCATTCAGTCTAGCTCCCACAGCCTTTCTACTAATCAGCTAACATGATTAATTCGATTTAAAAAACTCAATCAAAAACTATAATCATCACATTACGAACAACTATAAGCTACCAAAAAAGGATTGTATATATATCATCAATTTGCCATCGCGATAATCGAATTCAAAGCGACAAAATAGAATGAAATATACAATAATGGAATGTTATCTTCGTGAAAATGAAAAAAAAAAAAAAAAAAAGAAAAAAGAAAAAACCTAAGGAAGAATGCCTGCATAGAAAGCTGGAACAGGAGCAGTATTGGAATGATCTGCAGATCTTGTTTGATGAATAACCGAGCCGACTGCTTCGAAGAAGACGATCAAGAATTCGATGGCGAGCTTCAACGCTTCTATGCACATTTCCAGCTTCTGCATTCCTTCAAATTTCTATATCTGTATATACTTTGATTTTTCCTATTTTTGATTGGAAGATTTTCTTCTATTTTCCGCGTCTGTGGTTGGAGAATAAATGGAGATTTTATATGTATTTATACTAGCAATTACATGCATATGAATTCCGATAGGAAGAAGATAAATCTGACCTTTTGAACTCCCAAGAGCCAGATTGATTATAGATAAAAGGCGTTTTATAATTTTAGGATAACGAAATTATTGTATGTCACATTTATGTATACTATGAAAAATCTTCTTTAATTTTTCTAGACTCAATTTATGTATGTACCCTAAATTGAACAATGAGGACCATAATTTTTACCTTGGGAGAGCATTTTGGGGCCCCCACGTGACATATCCTGTACTTGTGCTTCATAAATCTTATTTCAACTCATTCCATTCACAAACCGACATATATATATTTGAATTAATTTATCATTGAGAATTAAAAGGATAATTGTCATTTAAATCATGTATTTTCGTTAACTTACGATCAGTTTCATAACTTTTGAAATATTACTGAAACTACTATAGCATAATCATTACGACTGCAAAGCGATATCATTACATTTTGCATGTTGATGCTGATATATCTAAAACTACATGGTTATATCGTAATATCATATTAGTTTCGATTTTGACTATCATTAGACAATTGCAAAAAATTGAAAATTTATGATTTTATATTCCAATATCAAAAGATATATTAGGATCAATGTATAGTTTTATATGACAATTTCAAAATTATATGTCTATTTGGATTTAAATATGAATAATTATATAGTATGGTCATACTAATACTTTGGCAAAGACATACACCTTGAGCATAATTTACTCTGAATTTGGCTCCAATTATAAAAAACATCTACGAAAATCATCATTTAGGAGGCACTAAACATAAAATTTACAAGCTAAATGACACTAGCTAGCACTTTGGTGCTCGCTAAAGTGTCGCACACAAAATTTCATTAGCATATATCGTTGCTCGCGAAAACTTGTCTTTCGAATTGCAACATGATTCACGGAGGATTGGCCAATAATATTTGCTAGCACCACAATAATTGATGGTTGGTATGACAACCATGAATGTTGGGGATGGATAAGATTCAGACATTTGGAAATTATTTTAACTGGAAAATGTTGTAGACTGGTCTCCAAATATGATGGGGACATTGCTCTTGAGATGGGGTCTATAATAATCAAGTGCCTCATCTGTTTTTTATAATTTGGTCTGCATTTCTCTGTGTGTCACATTTTACCATGTATCTTGCCTTGATTGTGTATGTTATTCAAATGATAAAATTTAATTCCAATCATGTAGGGTTATATAACAAATAACAAATAAATACAAATTGGTACCATCTCATTGGTGGAATATTAAAAGATTTGTTACTTATTATATTTTCAAATGGGTGTTCATCCTACATCCCTCATTGGTCAAGAATCAAGAAGATTTTATCAGATTATTATATTTTCTAATGGGTCTTCATATTCCAAGTGTTAGGTTTTAAGAAATTATTTATTTTGCATGTGACATACGTGTAAGCGATGATTTGGTGTTAGGGATGATTACAAGCAATCAATCATTATATTTCAAAGCTGAATTACAATTTACACACTAGTACTATTTGATAATTTTCTTAAATATATGGTACGGACATTTTTTTTTTCGTTTACCAAATTATTATAGCTATTGTTGTCAATTGTCATGTACATATCATTGTTAAAAGGGAATCTAAGAAGAGTTTATTCTTATTACTTTAGACATTAACATTAAATCCGGTTACAGAATATCAAGATTAGTTTTAGATGATAAAGGAGTCTTCGTTAAGATTTTGATTAAAAACCTAATTAGGATCGCTACACCATTCGCATGTGAGAGACAAGCTCAAGAAAAATTCAAAGCAAGTTTAAAACGTAACACAAGAAAATAATTTTAAATGATTAGTTTAGATAATATAATACTACGTACTCTGTTTTCTAAAATTAGAAACTTTAGCAACGACACAAGTTTTTAATGCAAAATGATTAAAGTAAGAAAGATGAAAAAATAGCTGAATCAATATTAGTAGAGTTTATTTTCTAAAATAAAAAGTTATTATTTTTACGAAACTTAATAAAAAAGAAAAAAAAATTATTTTCAGTAAATGGAGAGGGGGAGTATTAATGGAGAGAGGGAGTATTAAGATATTGAATCCCATATTAATACATTGTTCCTGAGTTTATAGTTTGCGTAATCAAAGTGGGCAAGGTACCTTGAGCCCATTAAGATGTAAAAGCTATTGAAATTTTCTTGATAGGCTAAAAACGAACCTAGCCCAATTAGATTTATAGCTGTCATAAATTAGATTGAGAACATTCATAGAATATAATTACTAAATTTTATAGTATGATGGATTGATTAAAAGACATGAGGATAATTGTGAGGGTCACTCGTATAGGACAAAGAAAATACTCCCTATGTCTTTAAATGTCTAATTTTTCATTTTTGGTTCGTCTATCAAGAAATATTTCATCTTACTTTTACTGTTTTTGGTAAATGGACCTTACATTCATTTTCTTAATTTATTTCACTCACATTTTTATTATAAAAGTAATATATAAAAATCAAATCATTTTTCAAAATTCGAATCGACCAACTATGTGACTTTTAATTCTGGACCGAGGGAGTACGTGTTTAAAATATTGGGAAACTAAATTAGGAAGTATGACCATCATTTTGAAAGTGCTCTCAACCACTTCTGAAAGTGGAGAAGATCAAATATGCACATGTCTTCGTATGAATAGTTCTCTATATTTGGATTATTCTGTCTCTCTTTTTGAGCCAACGTTGTAATTTTCTTAATTCCTTTTGTTTGTTTATTTATTATTTTGTTACTATAATTTACTAATTTTCTTATTTTGTCCCAACTTTGAGAAGAACATAGTTTTATTATATAACGATGATATTGATAAATGTGCATTAGTATTGAACAAAAGAGTATAGTACAAAAAATAAGTTTCAAAAAATTAATTGAAAATAACTTGTGGGCTATCTATATTCACTAATATTGGGCCTTAATATTATAATTGGAAAAGAGAAAAGAGAGATAGGTTACAGACTAAAAGCCTTAATTTTTCAGAAAAGATCCCTCCGGTGCGTTCCCTACAATTCCACCCCATTTCAACTTATTCAACTACACGTTTCTATAAATTGAAATGCGAGTTTTAATAGCGGAAGACGACTAATTGATTGAACTCGAAGAAGCGGAGTATAAATTTTAACGGAAATGTTTAGCTTCACTTTCCGCAGTTCCTCAAGTTGAAACCTTACATTTTTCCTATATCTATCACGTTTGTTAGTTTGAAGAAAAGAGGATCGCAATTAGATGGGTTCACTGGCGTTTCTGCATTCAATCAGTAGCCCTCACGGCTGCTTCATCAAATACAAGGTATATGTGGCACTCATTTTCTGCAGCTTATTCATTTTAATTTTAGGGAATCGGTTCAAGTTTGTAGCTTTAAGCATTCTGGATTCTGGGTTTCTTTTTCTGAATATGGGTAATGATACGTTAATGCTTTTTTTTTTTTAAGGATGAAGTCAAGAATTCATCGGTTAAGAAGCTTTGTGTTAGAGCGTCTGTTGCTACTTCAGTGCCTCACAACTTACAGGTTGAAGAAAATCAAGGCAATAAATTGGAAAAGTTCCGAATTGGTGTGCTTGGGGCCAGTGGCTACACTGGTTCTGAGGTATGGCATTTCCTTTTGCCTACTTTTTTTTTTCTCCTTTTTAAATATTGTACTTATTCATTAGAATCTGTTGTTAGTAGTGTAGTACTTATAATAAAGGATGTGCAATTGTATGTACTTGCTTTGAGATGGAAAGTTTGATCTGTTTGTGTGCTTGTTTGATGTATTGAGAAGGGCTAGCGTATATAAGGTTCTTCTTCTCGCTGCAGATAATCAGGCTGTTGGCAAATCATCCAAACTATCAAATAACGTTGATGACAGCTGATAGAAAAGCCGGCCAGTCCATTGGATCAGTGTTTCCTCATTTGGTCAAGCAAGTATGTTTACTCACCCTCCTTTTGTAATTTGTATATAATGCTCCTAAAAGTGTCATTTGAGCATTAACCTCTTCCCTATCGCTGCATCTTTACAAGCACCTTAACTTTCCTACTATATGTTACTGATGTTATGCAGTAGTATGAGATTCTGAAAAGAATGTGATTCTATAGGATTTACCAGATATGGTTGCTGTTAAGGATGCCGATTTTTCGAATGTGGATGCTGTGTTCTGTTGTTTACCTCATGGCACAACTCAGGTTCCTTTTGATCTTCGTATGCCCTACTAATTTTACGGACAAAATTGATACATTCAGAGTTCATTTCTGGTTTGCATTTGCTTTCTTGTTACACGTTTCATACATTTGGCCTGTTGCTTCATGGTCATCGTAATGCGTCAACGAAAGTATTTACAACTTATTTTGGGCAGGAAATCATCAAAAGTCTACCAAGTAGCTTGAAGATAGTCGATCTCTCTGCGGTACTTCCTGATTCTTGATATATGATCTGTCTTTCTCATCCTATCTATCAGTGATATTCTTGAATACTACTAAGAGTACACACTATGACCATATGTAATTTATTTTGGGGAATTTGGCTTACACGTGTAGTCATTATACAGTCATGTTAATGGTTATGCAGGACTTTCGCCTTCGTGATGCCAATGAATATGAGGAATGGTACGGTCAGCCGCATAAGGCACTGGAACTGCAGGTCAATCTTTTGTTTCTTGATTAATGACTAAATATTCAATGTTCACGAGGTTCTGTTTTAAGCATGCTTCCATCATTTAACTCAAGTGGAGGTTGTTTACTGTCTGTGACCTCCTTTCAAACATTACAAAAAACGAAAAAGAGAGAAAAAAAAGAAAAGAAAAGAAAAGGGCATACACTATTTAATGAATTTTCTGTGCCTCATAAGTTACCTGTGCTGGCAAATGCAGAAAGAAGCTGTATATGGCTTGACTGAGATTTCTAGACCTGAGATCGAAAGCGCACGCCTAGTTGCGAATCCTGGCTGCTATCCAACTTCTATTCAGCTTCCACTTGTCCCATTGATAAAGGTTGGTTTACATACTTGGGTCTATGATTGATCATTTGCATATTGAATTTCTGTTTTATCAAGGATGTAAATATTCTGTGGTGCAATGCAATAGCCTAAGAATGACTTTTCACTATCTGGGATAGAAGTGTTAAATTCAATGGCCCGAGTCATTATCATGAAAAACTAATGCCTTGCCCGTGCTTTATTTTTCTACGCTAATGAGCTAATTCAAAGCATAGGAGATTAAGCTAGATGCATTGATCATGTTCCTTTTATGGTAGGGAGAGCTTGTATTATCTAGTCCAAGACAGGCAAGTTACACAACTGAGTTACTGATTTTTCTCTAACCTTTATGTGTTCACAGGCTAATCTCATTCGAGTTGAAAACATTATTATTGACGCCAAATCTGGTGTTAGTGGAGCAGGTTAAGCCACTGTGCACATCTCTTTTCTTTAAAAGTGAATTGATTTCAGCCTTATAGTGTGAGATTAATTGGTCCCTCCTATAACACAGGCCGTGGAGCTAAGGAGGCCAATCTGTACACAGAAATAGCAGAAGGAATGCATTCTTATGGTGTAACCAGGCACCGTCATGGTCAGTGACTAATTTTTGTATGTCCTATGGTAAACCTCGTGGCACGTTTATTACAATGGGAAATGAAATTTAGTTTCATTGCGATATTTTATGTGGGAAGTTGACCTGCCTTCTCTTACTGGTGTGTTATAGAAAGAACTGATCAGGGTTCATGCCAAATTTTGTATCTTCAACTAAAACCTTTTTCCAACGATCATTTATGCGCTATGAGGATTAATTTGTTTGCATTTGGTGACTTCCACTCCAGTGCCAGAAATTGAACAAGGACTATCTGAAGCAGCAAAATCGAAAGTTACTGTCAGCTTCACCCCACACTTGATGCCGATGGTATGACTGCTCTAGGATCAATATAATTGAATTTGACCATATAGAAAATTATTTATATCCACAATTATCTCCCCAGAGCCGTGGTATGCAATCAACTATTTATGTGGAAATGGCCTCTGGAGCATCTATTGAAGATTTACGCCAACATTTACGACATGTTTATGAGGTAAAATGACTTGTTTTTGGCACTGCATTAATAAACCTCTGATGGTCTGATACCATAGGTTTTTGTTAGTTTCACTTTTATACTTTATATTTCGACTGCCGGCTTAATAATAAGGTGCCAAAAGTGACGCGTTAGATTTGAAAAGAAAACCAATTTACTAGGTATGTTTTTATTATGAATGCACAAGTGGGAGAGGAACTGAGCTGCTGATCTGTTACATTTACAGAACGAAGAATTTGTTGTGTTGTTGGAAGACGGCCAGGTTCCTCACACTCGACATGTTAGAGGATCCAACTACTGCTTGATGAATGTATTTGCAGACCGAATCCCAGGAAGAGCAATAATCATCTCTGTTGTAAGTTTGAAATCAATTCTCTTGCAGATTACAATGAACGTAACATATGCTTACTTTGGTGTAACTCTGTGATGCAATGTAGATTGATAACCTTGTCAAAGGAGCTTCAGGGCAGGCTCTACAGAATCTGAACTTAATGATGGGAATTGCAGAGGATACGGGACTCCTTTCGCCACCTCTGTTTCCATAGAATGGTGAAATATGCTCAAACAAAGATAAAATTTGTTTGTAGCACGTCGAGACAATCTAATATTAGCTGTTTCTGTAGGTGGTTTGCATTTGATATCGAGACGGGAAGATCGTGAAGGTGTAACGTAGCTGGGTATGTGCTGAGCCGCTGGTTTCTTAGACTTCCAGAATTAGATATAACTCTCTTGTCTTGCAAAGGATTGGTGTTTTCTGCGTCTCATGTTGTTTTGATTAATGGAAATAATGTGTTCCTTGCAATCACATTATTAATTAAATAAAGAGAGAGTCTTTTTTTTTAATGGAACCTCCCTCACAAATTAATAAATTAAACAATCAAACTTGAATTTTTTTGTACTAAATATCTTTTTATCAAGATGAGACAATAATGAAACTTTTTGTTTCATGTATACGAGTAAAGAAATGAGAATATCTAACTATAAGGGCACGGGTGATAGCCCTGAAACAGCACTGTAGCAGAGTGTTTTCCACCGACTGGTACGCCTGAAATTATTCTTCCGACCCGGTAAAATGCAGCCGGGTTCACACCCCCATCTACTATTTTCAGTCAATTCATGTCAACTCTATCAGAGTTGAAGTGAGGTATTAGTTTCAAGGTGTGCTGAAAATACTCTTCAGGCCGTTTATACCCTCGCCCACTATTCGTTGGTCTCACGCCGCAGCTCCCGTCGGCCACCATTTTTGGAGTTCAATTCCGCCATAGGTTTATTCGAATTCTTCGATTCAAGCTTTTGATCTACTGGGTATGCGTAATTGATTCAATTCCGGCGACCACATTTTTTCTGTCATGTTTTTCCATTTTTTCCGTCAGGCCTTTTCCTTTTTCCGACGAGTTTCAGCCGGTTTCTGGGCGTCATTCTGCCGCTGCTGTGTTGGCGAAGCTTTGCGGAGTATTTTCGTCAAGTGTCGGTCTGTTTGGAGTCGGTTTTGGGTCTGTCCTTTTTTCCGTCAAGTTGTCCGGCGAGGGATGGTTTAGTCATTTCATCTATCTTTTCAAGGCTTGGTGGACTCAACCAAACACCACATAATGGGCGGCATAATTTTTATTTGATGTACCAAACACCCTATAGAGTTGTCCATGAAAGTGTGAAAAGCCCATATCTACAAAGTCATGAAACAAATTTTACAACCTACCACCCGAGCCCTAATTGTCCTATTAAGACAATTTTTTTTTTAATTGTCCTATTAAAATGACATACTACTACTAATTTTTAAAATAAAAATAATATTATTTTTACTTTTTTCTCTTACTTATTCCTTTTATTCTTTCTTTTTTTTATTAACTCACAAAATAACACTACATAAAAAAAAGATATTGGCATATAAAAACACAAAACTTTCAAAAACAACGCTTTTCCCACGAACTTTAAAAATGACAAATAATATTACGAACTTTATCCCGGGTTAGTTTTTTCCCACGAATGAAAAAATTCATGTTATTTCAATAGATTGAAAAACAATTTTGGAAAGTGTACTTCAAGAAAAACTATTTTCAAAGATTGAAAAACTTGAAACTCTCAAAATTGAAAATTGTTGTCGAGAAATTACGAAAAAAATTCGTATCATAATATCATTTGTGGAAATTTTTTCATTCGTGAGAATAAACAAATCCGGGTAAAGTTCATGATATTATTTGTCAATTTTAAAGTTTGTGGAAAAAATAAACTTTTTGAAAGTTTTGTAATATTAGATGACAATATCCAAAAAAAAAAAAATATAAGCATTTCGTATATAATTGAATCGGAAATGAAATGCAGATTATAAACTGTGTAGCGAAAAGAATTTTCTTCTTAAATTTTGTTGAAAAATGTTGTTGTATGATATTTTTAGCTAACTATCCACCCCAGAAGGCATGGCGCTCAAGCTCAATGCTTCGGCTGTGTACTCACTGCAGGTTCTTATTCTTCCTGAATTGCTTCATTGTTTATCAGAATATCGTCAAAATTTGTATGGAAGTTGGAGCGATTGGGTGTTTGTGCGACCTAATTTCATTTTCGAGGGTTTCAAATTTGTCTTCAATTATAATTGGGTGATTGTTTCATCTATCTTGCTTAGACAATAGACGGTGTGTTTTTAGTTTTTATGATAAATTATGTACTTATATTCTTGTGCTACTCTGCAAACCATTTGAATCAATGTAGATAATGAATTGAACAAGCTTCTCTTTTGCTGGTTAGCATTATAGTATTAGTAGTCTTACATTACAGTGTCAATTGTGTGTACAGAGCCTTCAGTTACGCCACAGAACTCAGAGCTGCTTATGGAGTTGCAAACCTAATCGATTGTATCGAAGAATTTCGTGCAGTATGGATATGGCTGCTAACCAGCCATGTGATCCTAAGAAATTGAGCATCAGTCATATTGTGGGCAAGGCAACAAGTTTGTGGGATACTTCTCCTCGGCCGCTCAAGACGTTTCCCTGGAACAAGACGTTAAATCACTTCATCCAACTCGTTGTCGACCTTGTGTTGGCAGTTATCAGAATCCTAGCCATTCCTGTGTTTTGTACAACATCAATCACTGAAATGTCTTATTGTGCACATGAAAGGAAGCTGTACCTTATCCCACTTCCGTTTCTAGTTGGTGTCGCTCTAGCCGGGGTGCTACACAATGCTGCCTTGGAGTCGTCTTCGTATCTCAAGGTTATTTTTTTACCCCCATCTTATGTAGTAATTGCTTTACATTGTAAAATGCTTGTATGAGAGTAAGGAAAACCAGATACATATTGATGGGACTGTGACCTAAGAAGGTGAATTTCCACCATTGTTTGCCTACGAAATGTGTACCTTCTACACCGAAAGGGAACGTGATATTTAGAGAATAATAGAACTCTTTATTGTTACAAAGGGAACGAAAATAAGTTTTTTGGTGTGTTTTCTGTTCGACAATCTGTGTGGTATTCGCTCCAAATAGTGATATCATGGCCTCGGAAGTTGAAAAGTTGCTCGTTTTTTTATATCATTTGCACAATCATCTATTAAGTACTTCATTATTTATGAGTTATTAACTCATGACTGGAGCAGGAACATCAAATGCCATAGTATTATGCGAACAACTCAACGGTTAAAAATGAACTATTACAGTGTTCTACTCAGAGACACCACTCTCGAACACACAACACTTTCTTTTGCTTTTGGCCTAAATTCTATTGCAGTATTTAGTAAGTGTTTGTGATGCATTTGTGTTTCTAAATGTTTGTATCACTTCTTTATTGTGACTGCAGTACGCAGAAGTCCCGTGGCATCTGATTGCTCTTCTAACATCCTTTGCACTGCTCAAGTTTCCTGGCCCTTATTACCCATATTGGGGCCGTATATTCATTCCTCACATGGCAAACGGAGCAATATTGAGGACCTTGTGGCTCTTGTTTCTATGGTTCCGAAAGCCCCAAAAGGCACCAGAAAATAACCACGGTGATTCCGTAGCCGACAGTCCTAAAATAGACATGGTCTCGTAGCATCATAAACCCTCAGCAGGTAATACACACGAACCTTGGCTTGTAGTATTGAATTTGGTAATGTCACCTAAGAAACAGAAAGGTAGTGTTTTGTCTGTAAATTATGTTACTCATTATGTTTTTATCCTAGGTTTGAAGGCATGGACAAATCTTGATTTATTTCTTGAATCTGTACACAGGTGTAGATGCAGTTTAGCACTTCGGCCATCAGCTCAACTATTTGGAAGAGGTTTTTAGGTTAATTGCAAAACAAATGTTTGATATAAGACTATATAAGAGAAGATAAGGATGAAGACCCTCTCTACTCTTTCACTATACTCGAATGAAATGCCAAATATCTACAACTTTCACTAGCAATTAAATTACATATTGAAGTCACATCTTATTGCACAAGCTAGTTTCATTGTACAAAATAAAATTCATCATTGTTTCATTGTTTAGTATGTCACGTAGGTAAAGAGTTAACGATGTTCATAGATATATAATGAAATGTTTTCAATTGGAACACGGACGGAAATTTTTTTGTATAATTTATACTAACTTCAAATATTTATGCTAGTATAAAACAAATGAAAATTATTTTGCATGAAATATGTAAAATAACAATATTGAAGAAATGCAATGGAAGTATTGAGCAAGAGAAGATATAAATGATAGGAATAGTAGTATAGTCGACAATTCTTTTATCTTGAAATTATGTTAAATATTTTTATTACTTACTACTACATGTTAAATCTAATAAAAACAACATGAATTGCTTTTTATTTTGGAAATAAATGAAGTGGATAAGATAAAAGATTATCTTTTTCGAAATGAATTGTCTACTCTTTAATTCATGATGCAACCACACTAGAATCCAAGCTAGAGAATCCTTCACGCATGCTCTAGAAATAAATGGTGCAAAAAGATACTAGTACTACTTATCACCCACCACAACGCCTTTTTTTTATTTGAAATCGATAAATTAAAATTTTCACTAAATCAAGTCCAACTTAATTAAATTGTAGGATTATAATCTTTATCAAATTACTGTCTATATATATAAAAACATAGGCCACGTCCCAAACATGTGAACGACTATGTAAAAATGAGTCATAAAAACTTCTTACCTTGTAAATAAAATACTCCTCCTCCTACCGTATGGTGATATGAGTGTCCAACTTTATCATCTTTGTTCATTCATCAATATGACCTTAGCTTATGCCAATTTTACTATAAATAGCAAAAAATAGGTTTTATATTTCATTTTTTTTATATTTTATTATAAAATTAAAATATAAAGATATGAGTCAGAAACAAACATGACAACTAATTAATCGTAGACGAAAGGAGTAATAATCGGGTCGAGGTCGCTATTTAGAAATTATAATAGGTAGAATAAAAGAGAACTTTACCATAACCAAAATGATTGCTTGTAATTACCATGCCTTAAAACAATATCAAAACATTGATTTTGATCAAATAGTTGCAGGCTTGGACTTTGTCTCAGTCATAAAGCATTTCATTATTATGAATTTATGATAGCATGTAAGATCTTGAATGATAAGTTTGAAGCCTTATATACATGCAATGATCCAACACAAATAGTGCTAATAATACCAAATAATTATCGTAGCACATCATTTAATTGGGGGAAAGATAGTATGTCGTTATAATTACCAATGTTTGGGGGGAACAAACATATATAATCATCAAGAATCAATGTATTTTCATGCAACACTAATTAGTTCAAATGCGACATATCATATTGACCGAATTAAATATTAATCGTAGCATTCACTTTATCAAAATTTCAACCTTTTTCTTGTCATTGGATATTTATATATACTTTAATATTTTAATAAGGATGAAACCCCAAAATAGCTTTTTTAGTGGAAAAGTAGTTGAAATGAAAAAAAAAATATCGTAAGAAATCAAAACTAACGTTTCTAGTGAATGGAGAAAACAAGTGATTTCCCACGTGAAATTTTATTTGATGGGTCCAAAGCTAAATTTGCCTTTCAATATCGTAGAAAACTCTTCCAATCCACCAATCACATAAATAAAGAATCAGTTTTTTTCTTTTTAGTAGATAAGCAGGAACAGTATTGGAGTTATATCATCTGTGATATTGTTCGTTACATCTATATGGCATTGATGATAACCTTTTTTTTTTTTTTTTGCTATTACAGTATTTTGATTAGATAATATAAAGTTTGAATTTATTTATCTTTTTTAGGTAACTAAAAAGGGGGGGAATGATTGATGGCGTGAGCCTAGTCCACATGGAGAGGGAAGGCTTTTCGGTTTTCAAGGGTGTGTTTGGCCCAACTCAAAATACTAGGTTTTGGGGGAAACAAAAGTATAGGGTGTCAGTGGATTTATGTTTTTTTGTTAAATTCAGTGGATTTATGTTGTTCAGTGCCATACTTATTTGAACTAGTACTCCAGCATTTTTGCAATTTTAAGTTCGTATTTTCCATTAAAGCTGTGGTAATAAAGATATTCGTTAAAATTAGAGTAGTAGAAAAGAAAAAAATGGAAAAAGAATATAGAAAGTGGAAAGGGCAATCAAATTCAGGAACGCTTGAAAGATATGCGACGATTCGTCTTTCCATTACCGAATATAGACACCATATTTTTGTGGGTCCCACCACCCAAATATTTTTAATTTGTTACACTATTTTTTCCATGTATCCGCAGCGGTCGTCCTTGCCGACGTACGCCATCCTTGTCGTTGGCAAGGACGCAGCTGCATGTTGTTCGTCCATGCCAGCGACAGAGCGGTGCTCTTAAATAAGAGTACGTCCGTGCCTCTGAGAAGGCTTACGTGGTGGGCTGCGATTGGCCAACAGCATAGCAGTTTGGCAATTTTGTTTTTTTCTTTTTAAGAAAAAAAATTCAAAATAAATTAAAAAAATCATTTTTAAATAAAAAAATATTTTCCCACTTCCCAATAAATTCCGTTCTCTACACACTTTTAATTTATTTTACCCAATTATATGCGTAATTTTATTTTTTAGGATATTAATTATGTATTTTTATTTTTTAGGATTTTAATTATGTAATTTTTATTTTTTAGGATTTAATTATGTATTTTTTATATTTTAATATATTTTTATATTGTAGAAATGTTTTTAGTAATTGAAGTATTTAAATTGAATAATAGAATGGTGAGACCCTTGAGCTTGTCCTTACGGAAGAGCATGAATGTGAGTGTTGTACTCTTGCCTAAGGACAAGGAGTAAAAGTGGATCCGGCCCATCTCCATGCTCTTATTTAAGAGCACGAATGGGGATGCTCTAATGTTGCTTGATAGATAGTATTACAAATTGCCACGAATTTGAAGAAATATAAGTGTATTTTATATATAAAAAATAATTAGAATGAGTTAGTATAATCAAGAATATTTTATTAAATATAATAAAAATAAATCTATCATTATTGAATAACTATATCACCTTAATATGAGAAAAATACTACCCTATACATATACTCCCTCTGTCCCAAGGTAGTTGAGTCATAGTATTTCCTTCTGGGTTGTCCCAAATTAGTTGAGTCATTTCCTTTACGGACAAAAAATTTATCTTTTTTCATACTTTACTCTCTTTTTATTTCTCTTATTTTATTTTCTCTTTTACTTTACCCTCTACACTTTAACCTTTTTTTATATAATCAAAAGGCTCAACCGAGAAATAGTGAGCAGGCAAAAAAAAAACAACACAGTCCAAAGTACCAGAAGTCTAAAACCAAAGCTAAACTAACAACCAACCAAACAGAGGCACACAGGCCTCAAAAAGAGCACACAAACGATAACCACAAGCATGCCCGCACAACAAAGCACAAAACAAGTTAAGTAAAAGAAGGTCACCTCCTCAATGATCTTTTATTGCATTCTTGGTCCTAAGCATGTAGCCCGACCATCTTCTAATCTTGACCAATTTCTCGTACATTTGCCTTGGTAGGAAGGGAAAATTTGGATACCACCTTTGATTCACGACCCTAGTCTTTAAAGTAGTAACCTTTTCTCCATTTCCCAATTCGGGACCATCTACACTTTAACCTTTAACACATTAATTTCTTAAATCTCGTATCCAAAAGAAATTTCTCAACAATTTAGGGATGGAGGAGTATAATTTAAAACCAAGATCTTTCACATAAAATAAAGTTTTTGTTACTTCAATTTTGCCACATAAGTTAGATGTGGTCGCCTCACGCATGTATTCTTTACTTTACAAGTACATATTACTTCCACGATGACTAAATTATAGTAGTACTATACTACTATTTATTTTCTCACTTAGTGATGATCAACCTTTTAATTTTTATTTGACCTTTTATTTTATTGTCTTTTATATACTTATTACTTTATTATCTATTCGCTTAACTTGCTAATCATCATTTTTTTAAATTATCCACAAAAAATACTCACTTATCACTGTACAAGAATTTGTAATTAACTAATAAGTATATATGTTAACAAAATGAAACAATGAGTAGTATTTTCCTTTTTTTATCAATAGATCTAGTTTAGAGTACTAAAGAAACACACCCTTGGCATATTTTCCAGCTACACTTCTTTCATATCCAGTCTTAAAATAATAACATGAAGACAAAATATTTCTTTATATTGAAGACCACAATATTGGAGAAGGATGGAGGGAGAGAGATACCCTAGTGACAAGGGAAAGGCATAATGCGATCACGTGAAAGATGCTTTAGGGAGTGAAGGGATTGTCTGGTGTCGTTTCTCAAATACCGTTCATTTTAGGTATCTATCATTTTTATTCTCACTCACACACACACACACACACACACACTTGGATTGAACTTTATTATCTCCTGGTTGCAAGTTAGTTATATGAATTTTAGGTTTTCCTTGGTAGAAATTTAGTAGTACTAATATGTTGACAATTTGCCAACTATAAAGTCTCTCTTTTTTCAATTTGAATCATGAGTATGGAATGACAATAATTAAAATATTCTCCCAATTGTAAATTCAGATATCACGAGTCAATTAATGTATATTCATGTGATTCGTGATTATAAATAAATAAATCAAATGTCATTTGGGCAAGTACTACGAAAATCTTTAAATTGGGTGGAAATTTTGTTCACCTAAGCTAAACATGAAATGCAGATATTCTTGGATTCTTCTAAAAGCAATCATGGTGTGAAATGGAGACCAAGATACCATTCCTTGGATTCTTGGAAAAGGTATTAAAATGCTAAAATAATTAATAAAGTCTTACCGAAATATAATAATGAATTTGTACCCTAAAAATTATTTAATTGATGGATTCTTGATTCCCATTGGCACTATTAATGTGAAGAAATCGCAACTACTAATATTCTTCCGCATGAAAATGCGCTAACAAATTGATGCATCTTTCTCGACTGCCAAAAACGTGTGTTTCTTTGACGTGCCCAACTTCCAATTCCAATCAATTATTGTAATTCAAAACACTATTAGAAGGAATCTAATGTTTATTTTTTACCACATAGTACAATAAATTTAATAATCATTATTTTGTTTGTCCTATTTCATTTCTAAGTCAAGCAACTTACTTTAATTGTTAGTTTTACATAGGTAGATAGGTGTGATACATGTATATTCCATGTGATTTTGTAACAAAAAATAATACTAATAGTAATATGACAACAAAATGGT
Source organism: Salvia hispanica (assembly GCF_023119035.1). NCBI lineage: Eukaryota > Viridiplantae > Streptophyta > Magnoliopsida > Lamiales > Lamiaceae > Salvia > Salvia hispanica. The sequence continues at coordinate 9,843,816 of NC_062967.1, read as the reverse complement.
GGAGGGATAACTTTATCTCGAAGCACTTAAATATAGATGCATGAATGTGAATATTCACGCTATCGCACATGAATAGTTCATTTGTTAAAGATTCCTTTTTTAGGTTCATGCCATCAATGGGTCTAACCTAGAAATAAAAACCCCTCATTTGTTATTGTATCTAATTACAGCTTTCCATGTTAAGAAATTTAGTTATCAATTAATTTATTTCTAATTTTGGTAAAATGGTTATCAACGTATCAAGGCAAAGAACACAAACAGATTAGAGCCACGTCTAAATTACAATCAATAACACAATCTTTATAGATGAATGCAAAAACTGTCAAAATAAGAATTTAGCAAGACAATCCAAACAGTAACAAAACTAACACAACATTAAAAAACACACGTATATAAATTTACAAATAATAAAATCAACTAACAAACAACAACACACATCAAAATCAGACTCACATATCCCTTTTAGGTTTTAGCAAATTAAAAATGAACGGTACATATTATACTCACACTATATGTCAAGAAAATTATACTATCTACAATTTTATTCATATTTGATCATAGTATAAATAGTATGAAGAAGACAATCCTCATATTCCAATCAACCGAAAAATGTAGCTTCCATGTTTAAAAAGAATTATTTAAAATGAAAATAATTAGCTAAGAATAATATAAAATGGGGAATCTCTCTCTCTCTCTGATGCTCTCGCTTTCTTAGTTAGAGAATAGAGATGAGCAATACAGCACAGTTTACCCCACCAGATTCCTTATCTCTAAGCACCAGAAAACAGAACCAGATTGGTTGTACCACACGCATTATTATCTGTTCGTCGCGCCACATTTCCTATCCTTGTCAATTTTCCAACTCTTTAATTGTACTCCTAATTCATTCAAATTCTACCATTATACATCAATTTAAACGTCCAATTTAATTGTAGAGATATTTCTACGTTGTAGTGTATTATATTTTGCTTAAATTTTGAATTTGATTTATGTTCGTAACTAATACTCCAAGTCACACTTTTTTTCTTTTTTGGTCATTTCGCTCTTATCTACAATATTTATTCTTTTGTAGAGGTACTTTGTTACTCTGGTATATGGTTTTATTTTACACTACTATATAGTAGTAGTACTAATATTACTACAAGTCTACAACTTTAGAAATATGTGATGAAGTAAAATTTATTTACTATTTATTTATTGTTTTGTCTTGACTTGCTGTGGTCCAGATGATTTGTAATTTTTGCAATTGTAGTATTCATTGTACGATTAAATAAAACGGGGGAATTGAAGCTAATATCTTAAAAGTTAGGATTACATTTATTGTGTCATGTGAAATGTCCTTGCTAGGATAACACATTTGAAATAGTTCACAAACTTATAAATGCTGTCGACCCAAAAATGTGCATCTCCCTGTTTTTATTTGACTTTGGTGTCATATGTATTAATTCGAGCATGCAATTTATCTCACAAGTACGCCTCTAAAATCTACTTAATTTTCAATTATCATTTATTTAAAATTTTATCATTGAGATAAAATGTAAAGAGAAATGAATAAAGTAATGAACGGCTCACATGCGTCTTGGCCTTCTTTTTCTCTCTTGGGAAGGAATAATGCACTAAGGAATCTAACGTCTACGGTTTCAAATAAATCAAACTATTTAATGTCGTTTAGGTAAAAGAGTTGAAACATTTGAATTATTCCATGTATTTGTGTTATTATTCTTCATCTTATCTACCTATCTCCACGCCACTTACTTCATATACCCACAATGTAGGGACTGCTTTTTTTCTATAACAATCTCTGTCTATTACATTAATATAGTTCAAAATATACAATATTGGTCATTTTTCTTATTAATATTTGATTCCCATCATTTGTAAATTTCAGTCAAACAAAATATTCTATATAGTAAATACATCTGCAGTTGATAAGCGAGAGGTTTGAGTATCAAACTTCATTGCATCTAAATAACTATATTTTAAAAATAAAAAATAATAATAAAATATTGGTACTACAGAATTAGGGACTGTGAAATTGAAATTGGAGCCGCTAATTCTAAATTCAATATTTAGTATCACAAAAATATTTAGATTTGAAATTATTTATCAATTTAACAAAAAATTTCAAATAGTTACTGTATAAAATTAGATACATTCAAATTCAATATACATCCATAACACACACACACAATAATGTGGGTTGTGAGTGTTTAATGTGTATTTTGGTTGTGAGTGTTTAATGTGTATTTTATGTGTACGGTGTATATTTTTGTGTGTGTGCCCGCACAATGAATATTACTGTGTGCCTTAAGTGAATATGTGCACTGTGTGTATTGTATGTTGTGTGTGTGTTATATATTGTGTGTGCGCATATAATTTTTTAAAATTTAATTTATAGTATCAATTACTCTCTTCGTCCATGATTACAAGTACACATTTAATATGACATGGATTTTAAGAAATACTATAGTAGAAAGCGAGTGAGAAAAAGTTAATAAAATGTGAGTGAGATTAAGTTGGTGGAATATATTACCAAAAATGGACAAAAATAACAAAATAAAATGTGTATTGATGGGGAAGGAAATACTTTATTTTTTAATTTCTACTAATTCAATTCGAATTCTAATAGTATCAATTAAATTTCAATTGTATACTGGACCTATAGTATTCATACAACTTTGTTTGTAGAATAATAAAAATGTGCAGGAAGCAGGTCCATTGTATTCCCCCACACAGATTCTCTCACTTCAAATTAATGGAGAAAGAGAGATGAAATAGGAAGCAAGCAAAACGTTAAAATATTATGCGACGAATTGAAAAAGACTTTTTTTATTTCCAATTTATTCAAATAATTATCCATTCACAATAGGCATTAGGCATAAGGCATATTAGCCTCCCCTCTGTCAAAACTCGGCGTTGTTCAACAGAATCTTCATCTTCTCGCTCCACTTTCTCTCTCTAACCTCTTCCTCCTTCCGTCTTCCTTTATATATAGCCCCCATCGCTCACAGATATCAAGATCTGTGAACAGAATGGGATCGTTGATCGCGCAGGGCCTCACCTTAGATTGCACTCCGCCGTCCAAAGCTTGGACTCCGAGATCCACCACCGAATTCCTCGCTCAAGTGTCGAGGCTGGATAACGTAACCGAGAAGATTTCCAAGCTCGATGATTACGTGAATCGGCTGCAGGATGAGATGAAGAAGATCGATGCGTTCAAGCGCGAGCTGCCTCTGTGCATGTTCCTCCTCAATGACGGTGCCTACTTTTAATTTCCCCTAATTCACGAAATTGAATTTCTCGTTTTTGTAATTCTGATGATGTGATTAATTGCAGCGATTGCGAGGATCAAGGAGGAGATAATGCGGTGCCAGAGCTCCAATTGTGAACCGATTTTGGAGGAGTTCATACCGCTGAAGAAAAGTAGCTCCGATGATGAGAAAGCCGGTGAACAAGTGAAGGAAACGGACATTGTGGATAGGAGAGAGAAAATGAATTGGATGAGCTCTGTGCAGTTATGGAACGCCGATAGCAATAAAAAGGTAACTCAAGTTGTATTTAAAAATTACTCCTAGTAAAAATGAAATCGGATTGAGATTGTTGATTTACGGATTTGTTGATGAACAGAGGAAGGAGGAATCGGTTGATCGGGCGGCGATCGAGGAGCTCTTCCGGAGCGGTAAAAGCAGCAGGGCGGCGGGGAAGGCGTTCTCCCCTTTCAAAGGCTGCAGTAATTTTCTGGCGATGGCGGTGGGGAAAGAGGGGAGGGATGAATTTCCGGCAGCGCCGTCGCTCTCGCTTCGCACCCCTGAGATTAAGAGTTCCACTGAGGAGATTTTTCGCAACAATTTCAGCTCCAAATCGAGCTCCAGCAGGTCCGGATCATCGTGCGGAGCCAACAGCCAAACGAGTTTCAAGGCCGATTCGCAGCAAAACGGCAGGAAGCAGCGGCGGTGCTGGTCGCCGGAGCTCCATCGCCGCTTTGTTAGCGCCCTGCAACAGCTAGGAGGCGCTCAAGGTTTGATGAATTCCAAAAATTTGGATCAGTTTGCTTCAATTGATCATAGATCTGACTTGAATTTTGTGTGTGATCAATCGCAGCTGCAACTCCTAAACAGATCAGAGAGCTGATGCAAGTCGACGGCCTCACCAACGACGAAGTGAAGAGTCATTTGCAGGTGCGATTCTCTCATGATCACTTCCAATTCATCAATCAATTTTCAAATTTCTCATCGAATTCACATTTCAGAAATACCGGCTTCACACGCGGAGAGTTCCTCCGGCGACGAACGCATCCGCCGCCGTGCTATGGGCGTCGCAAGAGCAATGCGGCGAGTCGTCGAAGCCGAGCAATTCGCAATCGAGCTCGCCGCAGGGCCCCCTCCACCTGTCGTCGAGGGGGGGCGACAGCGTGGAAGAGGAAGACGACGACAACAAATCAGAGAGCCGCAGCTGGAAGAGAGAGAGCCATGTATAGAAGAAGGAAGCATAATAGAGTTTTTGCAGATACAGAGAGGACCTTCATAAAATATTTCAAATTTTTATCATGTACAATAACATAGGAAAACCACCATCTCTCTATGAAATTTTGAACTTCATCTTTAAATTTAGTACTATCTTCAAGTTATTGTTCATATCTGGGAGATGTCAAGTTATGAGAATTCATGCCCAAATTAATTATCCAATTCCTTTGATATGAAGACTGAAGAATGTTACTCCATCTTGGATATTTCAAGATTGGCCAACACCAAAACAACCTTTTGTCTAGCAGAAGACAAATGGTTGGTTGAAATCTATGATCACTAATTATATATTTTGGGTGGCAATGTTACTTGGAGTAATCTGATTTAAGGATAGGTGGTGGAGATTGAGACATATTGACAAATTATTGGAGTACATATTTATGCCTTTTTTTTTTTTTCCTTGCCATTTTCAAGGCATATGTTTAGATTCTACTCGAATCGCATTTGAACAGAATTTTTAATCTCATCTTACCTTTAGCAGTTGAGGTTACTTTTGTCTTTTGATATTTATTGATATTATAAAAATTAATGATGTGTGACCAATAAAAATGATGATACTTCGAACTTTTTCGAAAGGTTGATAAACAGACAAGATTCCTACTTATCTCATCTGATAATACCAAGATCTTGCTGTTTCTATTATTTATTGCCGCCGCATAATATGAATGAATAGTTAATTATACTAGTAATATATTAACAATACAAAATTTATCTGCAGTTATATTAGTTGTCATAATAAATGCTATATACAATAATAAGAAAAAAAAAAACATGACACCTATTGGAGGGAGTATAAGAGCATCCACTATAGGTGGACAAGTTTTGGTGGACAACTTTTTTTTTTTGTCCATAGCCCCATTTTATTTGTCCACAGCCCCAAAAAAAAGTGTCCGCAGCAATAGTGGACACTTTTTGGTGGACAACTTTCACTTTATTTTTCTTGTTGTATTTTTTAATTCAATTTTACAATTAAAATTATCGGACTAAAAATAATTAAAGAACAAGACAATAAATAATAAAATTAAAAAGTGCGATGAGACTAAATATTCGTTGTATTCATGGATACCGGAAAATTACACAACGAACATTTAAAAAGTGAAATCTTCGTCTCTCCCGTGCATCTCGGTAAAATCTAGGGTTTAGGGTTGTGAAATTGGGGGTGGAGTGAAAATGGGTGTGGAGTGGAAGACAAATTGGTGGGTATTTAATTTAAATGGGTGTGGAGTGGAATAAATTAAATAAAAAATCGAAATTTTTTAAAAAAAAAAAAAAAAGGCGGAACCGGCGGTCCGCCGCGGCGGTGTCGCCGCGCAATAGGTAGGCGCGGCAACCGCCGCTTTTCTCTCTCCAGCGGCTCGTCCTCACCGCAAAGCCGGCGCTACCCCTTCCGCCCCAACAAATTCGTCCGCCCCCGGGGCGGACGCGTCCGCCACTATACGCCGCCGCGGCGTAGCCGGGAAGGGGGCGGCCGGCGCGCTGCCCCTATAGTGGATGCCCTAAACTGTGGTTTGGCAACTGTTCAGAAAAAGTAATAGTTTAATTATTCGTTAAATAAAGATATTCCTTTTCTTCTAAATATAATTCATTGTTTTTGGAATAAAATGTTGCTTCTTGAAACATTTTTCTTCTTCATTTCTTCCTTATATTTTATCGTTCCTTTATCCCATATCTTTTTCATTGAAAAGCAATAAGTTCTAATTTTAGTTGAAGAGATTAAAAGTTATAAGCGATTATTTTATTGGACCATGCAATTTTTTAATTAAACAAATTATTCAATTATGCATTAGGGTACAACCCATAAAAAAAAGACATTATTCATGAAAAATTCAGTCTCACATAGTTTAAGCAATTTAATAAATGAAGAGGTAAATTGTAACGTAATTCATACTATAAGATGAAGTAGTTGATAGTAATATTCAACTATTCAAAATTCATATTCATATAGTTGTTGAATGAATTAAATTAGGTTATAATGTAGCACGCAGATTCCGTGTTGTTGCTCCTGCCATCTGTATTCCAAATAAAGGCAATGTTCGAGAATCAAAAAGTTGAAAAAAATAATTCTTTGCTTGATTTGTTGGAATCTTAAGGCAGAAAATTATAAAATATCAAATGTGAATAAATGGTACACAGATAGACAAAAGGACGAGAATCTTGCTATGTTCAAACACGAGTTCTCACCTAAAAAAAGAAAATGAAAAAAAATAAAAAAACAAAAACTTTTCAATCCCTTTTGCGCCAATCCATCATTATTCAGCTAATCACCCTCTTAATTGCCAATTTAGCCCCTAATCTTTGTCTTTATGGGAAGTACGACTTTTTTTTTTGAATTAATAATAGTACCGATTTCCGCTCTTGACCTTGCAAACACACTTTTGGAATATTAGAGTGGACGTTAACCTTTATAATTTTATTGCACAAGTTATTCAAATTTCTAGGAGTTTAGCCTTGGCTACATGGAGTAGTATACAAGTTTAACAAAACCATTGATTGTTTTCCATCTTCTATTTACTTTCGTGTTATAATTAAATAAATAGCACTCCTTCCACTTTGATCGGGGTGAAGTTTAAAAAATATATGAAAGAAAAAAATTTAGCTAAAAAAATTAATGAAAATATGACTCTACTTTTATACTCCTATTCTCTATTTTCTATAAAAGAAAGATGTCTAACATTCCTTTTTATAAACTAATAAAGATATTTTTTTTATTTAAAAAAAAAATTCACTTTCATAGTTTTATAAAAATTATATTTTCTCCACATAAAAATTAAATTTTCTAAAAGTTTATCTTTTTTGAAAAATGTAACATCTTTTGCGAGAAGAAAAATATATTAGTTTCATAACATGAACATGGGGTGTAAGTGCGTGGTCTACTTATTCTAAATGCACAAAAGTAAATAGGGAAGTAAGTTGTTGATTGAGATATGGTTTTAGCTTAATGACGTGTAAGTGAGTATTTTTACTAGATAACTACGAAATTCAATGAAATTAGTGGCGTGTTAGACTTTGAGGGAATAATTTACTTTGACCAAATTAGTGAATCGGTAAAATAATGGTATTTGTTAAAAAATAGCCGTATCTAAAAAGAATAAACAATCACTTTAAATTAAGCTGTCCGAAAAATATATTATTCAAGCATGGCCAAAAAACAAAATTATCCTAATGACTTAAATCTATATACATATATTAAAACATATCACTCCACTTTTACGTCAATGGCTAGAAAGATTATTAATTTCATATGCAAAAATAATGGAGGGAGAATCTTGGGGGCAGATATAATGACTGAGACAATGTAGATATGCATTAAATATTGGCCAAGAAAATTGCTAGGTGAATTGTTTTTTAGTTGAAAAGGGTGGAATCACCTAATTTTTGCTTTTCATAGTTCTCAAGGGTTCTTGTTTATTTATTTCAACTCATTTTTGTTGCTTTTCCAAATCTTGTCCCCTATTTGATTAGATTCCATTTTAAAAATCAGCCAATTCCCAAAATTGAACATTGTATTGGAAAAGAGAATCTGATACTATGATGCATATGACTTGCATCCAACGTGCCCATATCATGTTCATAATATTCCTAACAAATGTTTACCTATTATTGGCTTGCAATTGATGCCCTCACAAATAATATGCCCAATTCAAACAACTTTGCAACTATGTATATCCCCATAATTAAATAATGCATCTACCGCTTTAAATTATAGGGTAAATTACTATCTGAATCACGACAAATGGTCAAATTCTGATCAATCGCACATTTTTTTTTAAATCTAAAAGTTAAATAATAAAAAATGAAGACTTCTCAATTATCCCATAAGTCAAATTTCTGGCGAAATATGTGATGATGTCTATTTGAAGTCTTCCAACACATTATTGTTTTAGTCAAAAGAATTCTTCCAAAATAGCTAAAACTGAAGGAATCAGAATCATGGCTGCATCAATGGGCTTTTTTTGGGCCAGCCCATTACCTTTACCCTTTTAATGGGCTAAATGTGATATAAGCCATGAAACAAAAGTATTTCTTGTAGTATAATTAGGGATGCCAATGTAGCCTGCAATCCATGGATCGGCCGAAATAGACCGTTAAATTTACAGGGTTAGGGCTGAAAATTTCTAGCACGATAAAATTACAGCCCGATTAGCCCGCACCCCGTTAGGGCCAGACCCGAAAACTCGATTGGCTGGCCTAAAAACCCGAAAAATTTCTATCGTTCTATTTATTCAACTCTAATTCGACACTTCATTGATTATTTTATAATATAGATTACTTAAAAAATTAATTTCAATTTTATATATTAAATATATGAATTATATAGTAAATTTCTATTAACATAATTATAGATATATAAATTAGAAACTTCAAATTCACTAAAAAATATATTTAAATTTTTAAATCATGCTTTAAAATATATTGATGTTTATGTTTTATTTTTTATAAATCTCAAATATTAGTATTTGATTATGTTTATGTTTGAGTTTAAGCATATATCTCAAATTTATCATAATTAAATATTTTACATTTTATAAATATAACTAATTTTCACCATTATTTTTTGAATTGATCGCATGTTAATTTTATCGATAGCAACCCGAATAGCCCGCTGGGCTAGCCCGAAACCCGAGCTTTTAGAGTTAGGGTTGAACTTTTATAATCCGAACAGATCACAGCCCAATTAGCCCGCACCCGATTGACCTGCAACCAGAATAGGGCTGGCCCGATTGACATCCCTAAGTATAATTGAGTTGCGATTTTTTATTTTTATTTTAATTTAATTGAGCTGCGAAATTTTTGGGCATTTGCTTTGCTCTATTCCAACGCCACTATTATCTCTAAATAAATTCAAAATACATACAAATAACAAATACCACGAACTTCCAAAACATACAAATAATTTGGGTCAAAACTAAAAATCAGGAGAAAACAACAAACATCCCCACAAATTCCAACCTCTCATACTATGCGATCTGCATTAACAAAATAGGAGTAATTCATTTATTTGTATTTTTCCCTTTATATTTTTAACAAAAAAAAGGATCATTCCCATCTAACAAAAAAAAAAAAGGTTACAAATAAAATGGCGCAAATGAACGAATATGATTATGCTCGAGAAAAAGAAGAATCCGAGCGGCAGAGCAGCAGCAGCGGCGGCGGCAGTGGGTCGTTCAAATTCAACGTGGCGGCGCCGGAGTTCGTCCCCGCCCCCGCCGCCCCCATAACCGGCTACTTCTACCCGTGCTTCCCGTCTATCGACGGCGGCACGGGCAGCTGGATTTACGTCTCTGATCCAGAAATGCCAATCCCTTTGGCCGTTCAGCCTCGGCCTAACGGCAAAGGCGCCGCCTCCGCCCACATTTCTCCGCACCACCACCCTAAAGAAGCCGCTCTCTCTGAGGAGCTCAAGCAGAAGATCATCAAACAAGTATGTCTATTATCTCTCCATTTAATCATTTTTTTTGGAAAAAAAAATGATTTGATTGTGTTGATCAGGCGGAATACATGTTCAGCGACATGAGCATGCTCGCGAACGAAACCCTCGTAAAACACGTGAATAAGGATCCGGAAGGCTACGGTGAGAGTTTTCGAAATTAAATCTGTAAAATTGAGTATGTAATATGTTTCCATGTCGAATCGACAGTGCCTATAAATTTCGTGTCGACGCTGAAGAAGCTGAAATCGTTGAACGTGAACAATCAGATGGTGGCGCAGGCTATCCGTTTCTCGACCAAACTGGTAATGATTTAATGAGGAAAGGAAATGATTGGGTTGGTTTGTTTGTTGATGTGTTGGTTATGTCTAATGTGTGTAGATCGTGAGCAGTGATGCGAAGAAGGTTAAACGAAAGCATCCGTTCACGGAGAAAGAAAAAGAGGAGCTGCAGTTGAGAACTGTCATTGCTGAAAATCTCCCTGATGATCACTCTCATCAGAAAATCGAGAAAATGTTCAATGTGGTCGGAAAGTAGGAGGCTTAATTAATCTGTGTTTGCTTGCTTGATTGATCATTCTGTTGTAGAGAATAGATTGCTTAGTAATGTATGCATGGATGTATGTATGCAGTATAAAGTCGATCCGCATTTGCCAACCACAGGAGCACAGTTCGTCGCGGTCTTCAAAGGGCGATATAGTTATCAGCAACAAGGTAAAAAGTAGAAGCAACCAAAGATTGTGACTTGTGAGCCCATTTCTTAGCTTATCTCCTTGTTTGTGATGGTGTAGCTTCACGCCCTGGTGGAGTATGAGAATGCAGAGACAGCGGAGAGAGCAGTAGGTATTGTGTGGGAGGATTAATGTAGTTTTAATTATATGTGGTAACTCATAGAATGAAAAAAACTCCTCAGGCAGAGAAGCTCAACGACGAAAGGAACTGGAGAAAGGGGATGCGAGTTAGGGTCATGCTCAAGCGCTCGGTGCGTACGCCTAATTCAAACTCCCATCAATGATCACCCATTACTGTTTAACATTCATTCCTATTTATGTTTATTGATTTGCAGCCTAAGTCTGTGCTCAAGTGCCGCAAGTCAGAATTCGACGTGTCTTTTGAAGACGAAGATTCCTCCTCCCGCCTAAGCAACTCAGAAACTGAGGTACATCTTTGTCTATTACTATTAGTACTCCGTATTTCTTTTTGGATTGTCTATTTGAGTCTTTTCTTTTTTCTTTTTACAAAAATTTTATTTTGTTTCTTACTTTACTTTTTCTTTCTGATGATGTACAGGCGGATGAGAATGGAGCGACGCTGAAGAGGAGCTGGTCGAAAAACAGAGGAAAGGGGAAGCAGCCGCAGCTGCAGGCGACGCGTAGTCTGCCAGCAACATCGTCGCACTTTGGCAACAACTTCCCGGCTAAGGGGCCGAGGATGCCCGATGGGACTCGAGGTTTCACCATGGGGCGGGGAAAGCCGCTTGCCATCCAAGTTTGAATCACAGGATTTCAATTCATTATAGATAGGACCAAGCTTGATCCTTTTTCAAGCAAAGAATGTTTGCTTTTTAGGTAAAATAGATGGCTAGGTTTTGCTTGCAAGAGACCACCTTATGTTTTCATTAACTTAATACTCCTACTTTTCATATTTGTATTTATTTGTTTATACATTTTTTTTGTTCAGTGGATATATATACTATATATGTTTCATTCTGTGGATTATTTATATTCGGTAAATGTTCAGAAAAAAATTACTCCAAATAATTCTGTAAAATGAAATTAGGTCCATTTCAGTGAGCTTGCCCGATTTAGGCGAAACATATATAAAGATCCTAACATTTTGATTTTGATTTTGTGTTTCGATGAATTGGTCATTCTACAACTTTCTTTCCGTATTATTAGCTCCTTGCCTCCTACTTGAATGATTTGATTTCAACTGAAATTTTCAAATTAGAATCTCTTTTTTCCCCCCCCCAATAAATATAGTGAAGACGATACACATAAACATAACCTATTAGAAAAAAAAACGATCCGTTTGCTATGAGACATCCGGATTTAAATGCCAAAACATTTAAATATTTTGGGTTTGTTTTAGTACCTCCTATTTTTTGTTTTTTCTTATGGCCCTTTTCTATATTGGGTAGGAGTATTATTTAACAAGAAAGATTGGATTTTTCCAGTGTACCAACTAAAAGCTGGCTATTGTTCCAAAGCAATTTCTTAACAAAATCAATCCATACACATGAACACGACGACAGCCTTGGATAAATCTACGCTATACGCTTCCTCCAACGTCATAAATCTAATATTTTAATCTACCCTCAAAATTATGGCTCCAACATTTCTTCACTCCAATTAATTACCAGACTTGACTGATTTGTCTAATAAAAATTAATTAATTATGATACACCAAGTAAATTTCCACTTACTATATGGAGTAGTACTTTTGGATGAGCTAACTAATTACTACCTCCGTCCTCCAAAAGTTGCTATACTTTGACCCGACACGGGTTTTAAAAAATGTAATGGAAAGTGAGTTGAAAAAGTTGGTGGAATGTAAGTCCTACTTTTAAAGTATTAGTTTTATAATAAAATGTGAGTATGAATGAGTTAGTAGAATATGAGGTCTACTACCAAAAATAGTAAAAGTGAAGTATATCAAATTTTAAGGGACGGACCGAAATGGTAAACTGTATTAAATTTTCGGAAACAGAGGCAGCAGTACAGAAGATAAGTAGTACTACTACTATATCTGATTTCTTATTAAATGTGATCCGGCTCATTTTCTAATTATCCTACTTAATTTTCTTATTAGCAATTTAAAACTATTAAACAAAAATTACTAATACAACAACTAAGGGCCGAAAAATAATTAATAACTTTATACATGCGGCGCAAGTTAGCTAGAGGCAGTAGATGATTGAATAGGAAAGAAACAGACTTAGGGTTTAATCAATTTGACTCTTCCAGATTCTTCTTCTGTGAAACGACACACAGTCAACGTGCACTGTGAGTGAAGAAGGGGAGCAATCATGGGTGGCAGGCCTCGCTGTTTTTTGGACATTACCATCGGAGATGAGCTGGAGGGGAGGATCATCGTCGAACTCTACAATGATGTAGTCCCCAAAACCGCTGAGAATTTCAGAGCTCTTTGTACTGGAGAGAAGGGCATTGGCCCCAACACCGCCGTTCCCCTGCATTACAAGGTTTCTACCTCTCGTGTTTTTCCCACACATAAGTTTTTCAATGTTTTTTTTTTTTTTAATTTGATTGATCATTTGGAATTTCTGTTTGGTGGAAGTGTGGCGTAACTGACTGTTTGGATGATTTTATTTGTTTTCTGATGATATTTTGTTTCGGTGGAAATGATTGGATTGGGCCATCGATGTCTCGTTTGTATGAATTTCTACTGTAGAGTTGTTGTAGAACATGAATGTGGAAGGAATGATGGTTGTTTGAGGTTAATTGCTGCCTCTGTTTCATGGATTTTTCACTGAGTTTGTTTTGTTTTATTTTAGGTTTGCAATCTGTGCAGAATAGATTGAGGCTTTTCTGATTGGATTAAGCAATTGGTTAATTTTGTGATAGTTTCTTATGATTGTTTTTGGTTCATTTTAGGGGTCACGTTTTCATCGTGTCATTAAAAGTTTTATGGTACAAGGTGGCGATATATCTGCTGGGGATGGAACCGGCGGGGAGTCCATTTACGGGCTGAAGTTCGAAGATGAGAATTTCGAACTAAAACATGAAAGGAAGGGTATGTTGTCCATGGCCAATGCTGGGCCCAATACTAATGGTTCCCAGTTTTTCATCACCACGACTCGGACATCACATCTGGATGGAAAGCACGTTGTGTTTGGGAAGGTCATCAAAGGCATGGGAGTTGTTCGTTCTGTTGAGCATGCCACTATTGGTGAAAATGATTGTCCCACAGTTGATGTTGTTATATCTGATTGTGGAGAAATTCCAGAGGGAGCTGATGATGGCACGGCAAATTTCTTCAACGATGGTGATTTGTTTCCTGACTGGCCTGCTGACCTTGATGAGAATTCTAGTGACCTATCCTGGTGGGTGACAGCTGTAGAATCAATAAAAGGATATGGAAATGAGCATTTTAAGGTGAAGAGTACATTGAATCAGTAATTGATAAGAATACTTTGCCCTCTTTCGTTATCGCTCCTATTGAATTGTCATTTCATAGTTTTATATGTCTGGTGTTTGTAGAAGCAAGACTACAAGATGGCTCTTCGGAAGTACCGCAAGGCTCTCCGCTATTTGGATGTGTCCTGGGAAAAGGAAGAGATTGATCAAGGTGGTCAGAATATTCCCATCTTTTCCATTTAAAAGTAGCATCTTCATTTTATACTTCCTTCTCTTTTTAGGGATGATTTCATTATTGTTCCTTTTTTTTGAGACAGATAAGAGCCAAATTTTGAGAAAGCTGAAGGGACAGATATTCACCAATAGTTCTGTGAGTTCCCTTTTTTTTTAATTGCCATCACTTCCTTACAATTTTTTAGATTTTTCTTTTTCTTCCTGGAATGAATTTTAATTAACAGGAAAGCTTTGACCTAACTCAAGTGCGTACTTGCAACTTAAGTGCTGAGTTGCTTTACCCACATGTATAGGGGAAACTGTTCAAGACTTCAAGCAATATGATGATGGATTTGTATGATTAATGCCACTTAGTTCTGCTTCCTACTATTCTGCATATGTTGTTTGGTTTGAGTGAGTTATAGCATGTTCCTATTCACCCATGTGCATTGGGTGGTCCATATCCTTTATTTGCTTCATTTTTAATGGCACACCAGATTACAAGGGGAGTTTTTGACAACTACTAGATGTAACAGGGTCATATAGAAATGTTAATGTTCAACATTTTCCCATGAGTTTTTCATGTGCGTGCACTCGCACTCATGCATGCACACACTCATTATGTGTAGCAAGATATTTTTTTGAATATGCTTATCAGTTACCAGTTCAACATGCATTGGTTTCAAGCGTTTAGCTTAGCAGTGCACTTGCACTCATGCATGCACACGCTCATTATGTGTAGCAAGATATTTTTCGAATAGGCTTATCAGTTACCAGTTCAACATGTAGTCATGCATTGGTTTCAAGCGTTTAGCTTAGCAGCAGTTACGTTACTAGCTTGCTTGAATTAGTTCAAAATTTAAATGATTATTCTGTAAACATTTTCTGTCTCATTTGGTAATTATGGCACTGTATTTGACTATATGTTTTTGCTGAATTATCATTTGAGAGAGTTCTCTATTGCTCCTTACTTACAATTGTCTTTCTCTAGGCATGTAAACTAAAACTAGGAGACTTGAAGGGAGCACTTTTGGACACAGATTTTGCGATGCGTGATGGTGGAGACAATGCCAAGGCATTGTTCCGGCAGGGCCAGGTTGGTACTCCCATCAATCGTGAACACCTCTGATGCATTCGCACTTTTTTTCCCTTATGTGTCCTGTGATAGTTGACTTGGTTGTTATCATAGTAAATGGACATTTTACCTTAACTTGATTGGGCACCTCACATTTCAATTTGGAACGTCTAATATTGTAATTTTGTTCTTAAAAGAAAACTCATTATGTGAGTGTCCTGTTACCTTTTATGATGTTTGTGTTTCAATCAATTGACAATGAGTCTCAGCCCTTTACCCCTTGTAAAAAGTAATGACCCAACCTGATACGACCAAGGTCAGCATGTGATAATTTTTTGTAGTTTTTTGGTGATGTTGTGCATTATGCTTAAGATGCAGACAAAAGGATTTAATACTGCTTCTGGTATAACTTGTGCATAAAACATAGGTTTTGGAAGGGAAATGCCTGAGAATGAGTTGATAGTTGTGAAAATACAGCATGAATACAGATTGCAATTTCATACATGACTTAGACTTTTCTTTAGCTTCAGCAAAATTTGCATGTCTAATGCATGAACAGATGAACTATATACTTATTGTGTGAACTAGATCAGTTTATTCTAGTGGTACCTTGTCAGTCGAAAGTTGATTTTGATATACGGTAATTTTCACTTACTCTTGAGAGGTTGGACTTTTCTCTAGTTTTTCGTTGAAGTGTGCCTACATCTTAAATTTTGTTGCACACACCTTTAAGTGATTCGCTGAGAGCCTGTTTAGATCATATGGAATCTGGTCTTTGTATTTTGAAATGATGTCATTTTTTTTTTGGTGCACATTCATTTCTTCTTTTTTCAAGCTATGTCATTGATTGCCCCCGCCAGGCATTGCAGCATAACTATTCTCGCTGCTTCTCATCGTTTATGATACTGATAACTTGTATACTCATCCCCTAAATTGTCTAGGCACATGTGGCTCTCAATGATATCGATTCAGCAGTCGAAAGCTTTAGGAAGGCATTGGAATTGGAACCAAATGATGGTTAACGACCAATCTCCTCTCTCTCTCTCTCTACTCACTCAGATTCACATGTGTTTGTGCATGTTTACGATCTTTCCATAACTATCTTTACTGTGTTTGCTGTAGGATCAATAAAAAAGGAGTATGCTGCTGCAAAGAAGAAGGTGACGACCTGTCTTTGAGATTTTGTAATCATTGAAATGTCACCAACGCTAGTGCAGTGTGCTAAATATTTGCTATTACTGGAATAATAGGTTGCAGATAGGCGCAATCAGGAGAAAAAAGCATACTCCAAGATGTTCCTATAGTGATAGAGTAAGAACTTCATAACATAATTTTTACATCTCTATATCCATGCCTAGATATCAACGATCTGTCTGTTTATTGAATACTTTGTTTCTATCTGGTTTCTTAGGGTGATTGGTTCAGGCCTGTTTTTGTTGTTCTCGAGTCACCTAAGGGGTCTAAAGGTATTGAACTTGTCATGAAAGATCTACACGTTTGCAGAAGATTTCGGCACCTGACTGTAGGTATTTGTTTTTTCACTTTCATGTATCAGTGGCTGAATTTCTACAGATGAAAATAAGTTGCTTATGTTTAAGAGTTTTTACAGATTTTGAAGATGAGACTTGAGAAACCAGACCCCTTTTTGGTAAACACCACAGTACTATATTATGCCTGGACCATTCTTAAAGGCAGTAAGCTTTTTTTGTATTGTTGCAGTCTACTGTACTTTATTTTGCACTTCCATTGAAAAGTTCAGACTTTCGTGCTTTACTATTCGAATTTTCGAACTTTTTGTACTCCACTGTGTTTTCTCATCTTTCAGTTGGTAGCCTTTTTTTAGGCTGAGAATTTATCGTTTGTTACTCACTCCGTCTCATCGAAATGACTCACTTTCCTTTTTTATTTGTCGCAACCGAGATAATTCATTACTAAACTGAAACACTTTTATTTCTACTTCATTCTTCTTTTCTTATTTTACTCTCCACACTTAACATATAAAATAAAACTGCATAAATCGTTGAGTTGTCCAAAAAAATGATATCTTTCTTGGGACGGAGGGAGTATTTTTCGTCTGAATAAAAATAAGAAGTTTAGTGCTAAAAAATGACGCTGAAAACTGAAAATAAGAAGAACAAAGAAATATGGGATTTAAATGGTATCATTTCATTTTTTCCTTGAGCTCCAATAAAAAAAAAGTCAAATACAAACAATGTGTAGGTTTAACGTGCTATTAAATGATGTCATGACAACATCACCAAATTAATGATTTACAAATCGCAAGTTGCCAAACGTAGACGACCTTCCATTTTCAGGCAAAAGCGCACTTTGCTAAACTACTTATTCTGCAACTTTTTACTATTAATTAATTAAAAATTACACAGTAGTTTTAGACTTTCGACATTTTTGAGGTACTGAATAAAAAATCTGAAAATGGTGGTCACGACCGAGTCGATTCTTTTGACCTATAAGTTGACTATATTATTGTCAACATTTTCAACTTCTCTTAGTACTTAGTAAGGATTGTAAAGGCAATTTTATATTGGCTACAATATTTTCCAAGTTGTACATTTTATATACTCCATTAACTATGCATACTCCCATGAGTATTTACAATAATTTTAATGAGTTTCTTCATCCCACGGAATGAAAACGCCATGCTTAAACAGAAAACTCACGTGGGAAATAACCAAGAAAACTTGGAAAAATTAAGATGGGGCTAGACCAAATAAATCCTTTTCACACCTTTATAAATTTTACAATGCAATTTTACCATCCACCAACGAGAAAAAGAGAGTGGATTACAAACTAAATGAAGCCTCTCGATATCTATATAAATCCAATCTCTTTCCTTCCAACAAACACCATCAAATACCACAATTCATATTAATCCTTTAAACATTCATCCATACCACTTCACTTAATTGCACAAAGAAATGGGTGCGAAATTCGGAGGTGCATTTCTTCTTCTTCTTCTTGTCGTTGTGGTTGCAGCAACATCGACATTAGATGCTGCTTCAGCAAACAAAGAGTGGAGCACCGTAGCCGGAAACTGGAACAAGAGGCCGCACCCAAATGCAACCGAGGCTGCCTCCAAGAGATTCACGGTAGGTGGAGATCAAAACTGGCGTTTCGGGTTCAACTACACTAGCTGGGCCATCAACAGCGCGCCATTCTTCTTAAACGACACCTTAGGTAACACTCCCTTCGTCCCATGTTAAGTGAACTGTATATTTTTTTTGAGACATCCCCTGTTAAGTGCTAATAATTACTTTATTCAATTTCCACTTAACTAAAATATTCACGACAAAAATCTCGCCAATTACTAGCGGATTTCACCAGGAGATAAAAGTCTAACACTATTAGTAGCGAATTATATTGGGAATGTTAGTAGCAGATATTCATTAATTTTTGGTAACATAATAGCGCGCCATAATTAGTGGTGCGGTTGGTAACAGTTCAACGTCCGCTACTAATTAGCAACAAATACATCCGCTATTATTAATTACCACTCTATTTCTTTGTTAAAAAATAAAAATTATAAAAATAAATAACACTTTCTTAAATCTCGTGCTAAAAAAATTGATATAAATATACATGCATGAATGCAGTGTTCAAGTACGATCCACCAAACGACACCACGTTTCCTCACAGTGTTTACCTGCTGCCGGATTTGCGGAGCTTCCAAAACTGTGATCTGAGAAGAGCGAGGAAGATCGGAGACGTGAGTGCAGGCGGTGGCGATGGCTTGGAGTTCGTGTTGAAGAGGTGGCAGCCATACTATTTCGCATGTGGCGAGCACGAGGGCATCCACTGCAAAGATGGCCTCATGAAATTCGCGGTCTGGCCCTTGATCCGTTGGTTCTATTGAACAAACACTACCCATTTTCGTTCTTATTTGAGTTGTTGTTTTTGGTTTGTTTGCGTGTGATTTTGTTATTCGTTTCTAGAAAGTTTTTAACATGTTTTGTTACTCATATCTTGCTATGTACGGGCATGGGTCATAAAGCAATATTTGTAACAACAGATTTGAGTTGTTTTGAGTTTGTATTCATCACTTTGAATTTCAATAAATGAATGTTATTTGATCAAATAGTGACATAGCTCCAATAAACAAATCTAATTAACAAAATAATAATAGGAAAAATCATAAATTTTGGTCTTAGTTCTACAATTTTAAAATTGGATGATACATTATGTGTCTTAACTTTTTTCTCAAATTTTTCATAACATGTTGCCTATTTGCAATATGTAATTGATGTTGCATACTTGTATTTAAAATTGATCACATAACTGAGTTATATGCTAAGTGTGTTGAACAAATGTATAATTTTTCCGGACGCTACGTCAGACAATTTCACCCAGATTCGTGCGAAATTTGAGAAGAATGTTAAAATTTATTTTTATTGCTGATTACTTATAAAATTGTGAGAAAGATTAACACATATGGTCCTCCATTTTATTCTCTTTTTACCGATTCCTCAATGAATGAAATTATTTACTCAATATAACACGAATGTGACGAGGCATGTGTTTTCGTTCAAATTCGTGTGCTTAGTAACGAATTTGTATGTTGTGTCTTGACGGTTTAAAAACTGATACTCCCTTCATCCCCTAATAATTGTCTATTTTGATTTTGGCACTGATTTTAAAAAATTGTAAAGGGAAGTGAGTTGAAAAGGTTTGTAGAATATAAGTCACACTTATATATATTAGTTTTAAAGTAATAAAATGTGAGTGGAATGAGTTAGTGGAATATCTCCAGCCTACTTACCATTTATAGTAAAAAGTGAAAGTGGACAATTAATGGGGGACGGAGGGAGTAGTATATTTTCTTTGTAAGCCAAATAAATAATAAATTTAAAAGCCGCACCATGATAGAGTCAAACTCGAAACTTTTGGCATCCATTAGGCCAACTCACACACACAATTAATAAATTTGTTGTTTGAAAAAAGAGCCCCCATTTTTCTCACCATAATCTCATCTAAATAATTATGAATTTACTATTTAACCTTATAGTCCATAGCCCCCAAATTAGAGGCAAATAAATCATTTATCACTTTACGGCTAGCTTATTCATTGTAGCGTTGAAGGAAAATGAAGTAGAGGTTAAAAATTCAAATTTCAAGTGTTCAATGCAAAGAACGGACAAACTCTCTATTTTTAGTTGTCCATAGCAAGAATCGTAAAATTTAACAAAATCCAATACATAATACTCCATTCCATTCTAGCAATTGAGATTTTGTTGAACACGTTTTTGAAATAAAGTTGAATTCCAGTGCAAATGACTAGATGCAAATTCATATCAACTATACCTAAAATTGATGGATTATTTCTTCCTCGTTTGACTTTTGTTTAGTTGAAAACTACTACTGTTAATTTATTCCAAAGACTGGGCCATTTTTGGGTTTACATTGACTCGGTCTTTTTATCCCTTTTGTTGATAGGTATAGGACCTATCCTTCGTCCCAACGAACGGTAATGATATCAAATCGCTCTCGAGTATGATTGAATAATAAAAAAAATAAAAATAAATCAACCGTTGAAAAAACTCAATTTTCTAAATCTCATTTATTAAATAGTCCATAAACAACCATTCAAACTAACAATAAAACCTTATATATTATTAATTGCAAACAAATGATAATTTAATCTCTTAAACAAATATAATTATATTCAAACTAACTTCTAGTTTACTGCGAATAAATTCAGTCCCATTAAATAGACAGATTTGACACAAACAATTATAATAATTGAATTTAAATCCAAATTAGAAAACAAGGTAGACAATGGTTTGCTCTATTCACGGGGCCAATTGCATATCACTAGTTTTTTATTCAACATTTTAATTTCACTAGTTTCTCTATGCTTTCCGACCAATTGCATTTATCCATTCTTACACACACTCCAACCCACACAAATAAAAACAATTAGAATTAAGTGACATAATCGGCAAAACGCGATGTATAATAATCATGACATTAAGTGGATGACTTGGAAAATAATTCCAAGAAAAATAAACCCGCCAAACCTTAATAATTCTCCGATATGCAAATTTACCAACCAACTAAAGAAAAAAAAAAGACACATAACAAAAATAACAAGTATATAAACCCTAAACCCCTCCCTCCTTGAAACACTCAATCTTAAGCTAACAACCCTTCAATTAGCTCAAAACAAAAGAAAAAATGGCAGCAAAATGCACTCTTCTTGTTCTTGTTCTCATATCGACATCGATCTTGAGCATTGCCGATGCTAACAAGAACTGGGGCAACGGCGGCGCAGGTGGTTTCTGGGGCTACAGCCCCAGAAACATGACCTACACCTCCAACACATTGGTCGTTGGCGGATCCCAAAACTGGCGCTTCGGCTTCAACTACACCGACTGGTCCATCAAGAATGCCCCCTTCTTCTTGAATGACACCTTAGGTACCTAACATAACTACAATCTCTCTTTGTTTGTCTGTGTTTGTTCTGATCGTTAGAAATGAACTACTCACCCCCTTAAAAGGCCTTATAAGAGGAAGGTGGTTATCCACTCATTTATAAAGTAGTCAGGATCATTATTTTGTCGATGTGACTGATAAAAGTATATATGATTACCGAATACGCAACGACACCACATTCCCACATAGTGTTTACATGGGGTAGTCCTTTATATATGTAAAATGTTAATTGCAATTGCATAAAATGTTCATAGTTTTTTGTCATGCATATGATATTGTTTTATTTTAACGCACCCCTATATATGAATATGCAGTGTTCAAGTACGACCCGCCAAACGACACCACATTCCCACACAGTGTTTACCTGCTGAGCGATTTCCAGAGTTTCCAAAACTGTGATCTGAGGAGAGCCAAGAAGATTGGGGATGTGAATGAGGGAGGAGGAGACGGCTTCCGGTTCGTGTTGAAGAGGTGGCAGCCGTACTACTTTGCATGCGGGCAGCACCACGGCATCCACTGCAAAGTTGGGCTTATGAAATTCGCAGTCTGGCCCTTGATCCGCTCCTTCTATTGATCCAAACACACTAATTTTGTAACAAACAATAATTATACATCATTAATTATGTTTTGTATGCCCTTTTTGCTTTTGTTTCTTTCCCTCCATTTTGTAGCTCAAGATTCTTGTTCAATTTGTATTCGCTCTACAATTCAAAATAAATTTATATAGTTATACCTCCTTAATTAGTGAAGGGTGGCAGTAGATCCAAAATTTTATTCTTATCCATAACTTAATTTAACTAATTGTTTCATTTTGGTATATGAAGTTAAGAGTTGTCATAATTATTGTTTTCATTTGGCCACATTTTGATACATTCCGTCATCGGTGTTTCACAACGTCAGTTTTTACCTAAATTGCATCCGAATCATCGGCTTAATTAAATTATCTGATAATTACACCATCATACAAAAGTTTCACCATTATTAATTACACGTTGATACTAAAATATTCAAGTTGACTTAATTGAAACAAAATGTTTTATCTGTACGATGTTTGACGATGTCAATATTTGTGTGTCTACATGACATCCAAGTCATGCTTAAATGACAAACATAATTTTATCCCCTAATTTCCAATTCATAAAGTAAGGGCTATGTTACCCTCAAATTGTTGTTGCAAAAAAATTTGTAGTTGGTGGAATAAAGTTAACCTTACACATGAACAAATGAACAAAAATACAAAAAGTTATTTCTATGTATATGGCTGATAGTTTAAGTGCATGCATTGTTTTACGCATTCGTCACCCAGAAAAAGAGAAGGAAAATAGAAGAAAATTTTATAAGAAATTAAATACTATAAATACTTTTATAGAACGAATAAAGTAGTAGTAGTAGTACCTAATTAATAAGGTATGCCTAAAGAAGAAGAAGAATTTCTTTTAGAAGAATTTCTTTTGAGTAATTGTGGTACTAGAACAATAATTAAGACGAGATATATGGTGTAGTTCAATGTGAATAAAATTGGCTATTTAAGAGGATAGTTACAGTGACGCAGCACCGAATTGTTTTTATTTGTATAGTTGTACATGTACGTATAATTTTGTCTCACTATAATTAATAGCTATTTTTTGTTAAATTTGTTTTATTATACTCAATCCTACTATGTATTTAGTTGGATGAAAGTTACGTGTTTTGCCTTAATTTTCAATTTTAACTTTGATGCTTTTAATCAAGAAGTTAAGAGTTGTACAGTAATAATTATTGTTTCATTTGGCCTCATCTTGATACATTCTGTCATCGGTGTTTTAAAATTATTTTGTACAAATTTGAAACATTAGTGAAACCTTTTGTATGCATGATGTAATTAGAAGAATTGGTGTTAGTAGGGCCTTGACGGAATGTATTATTTTGGTACACTAAGTAAATTAGGCTGATTTTTTTGGTACTATATTCAAATAGTAGTATATGAAACCAATCATTTGTTGCCATATTTGATATTTGGACAGACTTATAGTACTAGTACTACTTTTCTTGTATGATTTCAATCAAGAGTAGTGTTGATAAATTATTGAGCACTATTATTCATCACAGATTGCATAAATATTGAATCAAGGACAAGATGTGCAACACTTGTTACTATAGTAGTGCTAATACATTTGATCATGTCTTAGACTAAGACAGAGATGGAGGAAGCTTCCCCTCCAAGAACGAAGTGAAGACTGTTAGAGCACGCTCCGGCTGGTAACTAGGCACCATGTGTCCGGCTCCTCTCACGGTCACAAACGTTATATTCTCATACTCCACAACGTATCCTCCCACCTCTTCTTGGATGTACCAAGGGTACCATGGAGTCTTCACCGGTACCCCCATCTTCGCCATTGAATACATCGTGGCTGTCACTGGCACCACGCTGTCCGTGTCTCCACTGCACACACACACACACCCCAAGATCATCATCCATTTCTTTTACTACACACTTTTTTCCATGAATACATACCTAAATATCCACACTCTAAGCCCCTCAGACATCAACTCCTTGATGGTAGATAACACTGTGAATGGTGAGTCATTCCAATCATCCCCACTGCACAAATGCAACATTATTGAAATTATGTTGCAAGATGTTGTGACTTGTGGTGAGTGTGAGAAGGTTTTAGTACCTGCATTCGGTCCAAGATACGGGGATCGCTGTCACATGAAGGGCTGTCTGAACTTGAGGGGTGTTTAGGTATAACTCGACATATATATCAGAGCACGGATCAAATCCTGATGGTATCTACACATGAAAAGACATGCTTGTCAACACAAGAATCACTAGATTCAAGAGACGGCCGAGGTTTTTTACCGAGGAAGAGGAGGAGAAGGAGGATGAACACCAGGAAGCATAGATGTTATAAGGGAAGATACGGCCTTCTGAATCTAAAGCCTCAGATAAGTAATCATAGCACTCATCTGATTTAGTCCCATTTAAACTAAAATCACAACTTTTCAAGATTCCTTGATGAGTTTCATTGGATATGAGAGCATGTCTCCCTAGAAAATCATAATAACCTTTCTGGTAATCCTCCAAATCAATCAGTGCATTGCCAATCTGCAAACCAACACTCACATTTTTGTCATACATGGTGAATATTTTTAGTTCAAAATCAAACTAACTCACAGCAATTCCTTTCAAGTTGATGGAAGTTTGATTGGTGATTTTGTTGTTCTGTATGATGAGTGAAGCCAGCTGAGGCACGTAGTGGCCGGCATAGCTCGCTCCGGTTATGTACATCTCCCGGGCTTTGTACTCGGGGAACCTCTCCAGCCAGTTCACTAGGAAGGTGTAGGAATCTTGCGCTGTTTGCTCGTCCCCAGTGGTGTATTTCGATGTCCTGTTCGAGTAAGAAAATCCCACACCAGCCGGGGATTCGAGGAAGATCACATTTGCCACTGCACCAAATAGAGAGTCAGAGACCACAAATTAACATGAATCAATTCTCAGACACAAACAAGTTGGATTCAAAGTGATAAAATAACAAACCATTGTTCCAACTGTATTGATTGTACCAAAGAGTTTCCCCATCTGGATTCACTCTAAAAGGTCCCAATTCTGTCATTGCACCACCCCCTAAAGATGAGCAACCAGGCCCTACACCAACAACATTCATTCACTTAATCATTGGCAAAAAATAACACATCTTAAGAATGGTGGCATATATACTAATTACTTACCTCCATTGAGCCATAACACGAGAGGCGTGGTCGAGGGGTCTTGGGATTCAGCAAAGTAGTAGAAGAGAGCTCTACCGGCATCAGGGTCCACGGTCACATACCCCGAGTACTGAGAGAAGTTGACCTGTGGTTGGCCCGGCAAACTCGAAACCATGTCAGCCTTCTTGAGTCCCTCTTGAGGTCCAACATAAACAGGCTTGTATTCATCAGACACAACCTTGGTGGTGCCATAATTCTCCCATCCTTTTGCGGTTCGACCTTTGATGAATTTCGTAAGAGGATCGAACCCTTTAGTACCGCCATAGCACTGCGCACAAAGCGCAACACAGGCAAGAGAGAGCAGCAAAATGCTTTCACTTGCACTTACACTTACACTTGCACCCTTCATTTTGCTTTTTTTGTTTTTCTTTTGTGTTTGAATGGTGTAAAGAGGGAATGAAGATGGCCTCCTTATAAAGAGTGAATTCCCAAGAACTCATAGCAATGCAGCTGGCTTGCTTTTGTTTACAAGCTAAATTAGTCTAAATTATTGCAGCTGCCCTCTGCTTATTACAGCACCAGAATTCCTCTGTTTATAGGAAACTAGTTGTTGAGATAAAATTTTGAAAGATCTCCTAATCTCTTTCATTTTTGTTCATACTTTATTCATTGGAGATGTAGTAACTAATTTTGTCACTAGTTCAGTTGCCAATTTTATTTGATCAAATGATATTAATGACGATATTTCTGCTCTCTCACCAGCACAAAATAGTAATGCATTATAAGAATAATTCTTTGTTAAGATAAAATACACAAGTAACCGAAAAAGGAACATTTATAAATGAGCTAAAGCCAAGATCACATATCAAAAAGATTTAAAAGCAAGAACACACAGAATTAACACTGTGAACTATTAGAGCTGGAAAAAAGGAAGAAAATGAAAGGTGCGTGTTGTGCTCACTATCCGATTAAAGTTTTTTATTATTAATCTACAATTAAGGTTTATTTGTCTTAGTGTGGGTTTAATACTGATGGAGTTCATGCGTCCGAGTGATAATTGAAATTGGTCGGATCAGTTGAACCATAATTGAATATAGTTTCGTAGATTTGCTTATCGGTAGGTTTTCAAAACATTACCTAAATCTAATTGTCAAGGTTTCGTTTGAAAAACTTTTTATCCAAAGGTAAAACTAAATTGATTCTAAGTTCTCAGGCAAAGTTGTTCTTGAAGAAACAAGCCATTAATTACTAATCATACAATAAATTTATCATAACTTACTGAGTGATACATATATAGAAGGCACAGAAACAAACATTGTATTATACTGCCGAATCACAAATCAAGTGTTTATTTCTACCTTCAACCTTTCACCAACACAAACACAAAGTCAAAGACAATCTTGAACAAAAGAGGATTGGTTACATTCAAATAAACAATAAGAAAAGTTTTTAAGAAATTCACAAAACACATTTGGCCTAATTATTATTTCACTAGTAAGAAGTGTGAAAAGCACATAAGCAAAATATCAACTCATAAATCACAATATAACAAGCCATATATAATCCATAGTGAAATAAATTTAACACTGTCAGACCTACAAAGAATGAGTAAATTAACCAATTCCAGCAAACTTCCACACCAAAATTTTTAATCCCAATTAAAAAAAAAAACTCTCTGACTGGATAACTGGTTCTACAACATTGACCGTGGTGGTTGTATTAGGACTAGCTGACTGATTGCTCGCGGCTCCTGCTACCATTTGAAGAAGCCACCCAATAGCCTGGACCACCATAGCCAGGTCCGTTGTAACCTTGTCTTGCGTTCCACTGATTATAATCCCCTCTCGGCTGCCAAACACAAATTAACTGATAAAACATACCATGGGAGCCCTCTACATATATTTCAAAACCCTATACATTTCACTCGAACATAATTAGACAATTGCTATCCAGGACATTGGATTTACCTGCTTGTTGTTTAAACTCCGGCCCCAGGAAAGGCGAACCTTCTGTTTACCAATAACTGCCCCATTTAATCTGTGCATTGCATCCTCAGCATTGCTTCTGTTGAAATGCAAAATTATATAGGTCATTTTATTGCTTAGTGATTGAAAATCCATGTTTCCCACCCATAAAATAAAAAATGTAGTATAAGAAAAAAAGTCTCTTCACAAAACAGTATCTAACTGCTGGAAGAGACAATCCTTACATATATACATATCCATATAGTATTTAAATTATATCGCTCGGCACCATCTCCATATTCAAGAAATTCTTAAAGTAAC
Organism: Salvia hispanica; assembly: GCF_023119035.1. Classification (NCBI taxonomy): domain Eukaryota; kingdom Viridiplantae; phylum Streptophyta; class Magnoliopsida; order Lamiales; family Lamiaceae; genus Salvia; species Salvia hispanica. The sequence continues at coordinate 9,816,059 of NC_062967.1, read as the reverse complement.
TAAGAATGATTTCAGAAGTTGCAGTCACAAGCACAAAGAAACCACAAAACAATATTACCTTATTGCATATTGTACAAAACCACATCCCTTTCTAGCTGGTATTTTCACAGAGACAAGCTCACCAAATGGAGAAAAAGACTCTCTGAGCATATCATCAGTGACTTCAGAGTCGAGTCCTCCAACAAAAATCTACAACAGACACAGGTATATCAGCTTAATCATGAATTTTTTTCCCAATAACTAGTAATATCAGAGAGGTACTTACAGTTGTGCTGGATGACTCATATTCAGATTGACCTACACGTAGAGGATCATTTGAAGGACATCAACCAGTCGAGACAAAATAAGTCAGGATTCTTGAATAAATGTTAACTAATAAGAACAGATATAGCTCATATGGAAAATATATATAGAAAGAAGGAACTTTCCAAACAAAACAAAACAAAGAATAAAAAGCAAGGAAAGACTAAATTTTGGGTGAAATTTTTTATGCCATACGAAATATTAGAGTTAAAAGATGCAAAGTGACAAGTTTTCAAACTTAACTTTGTCACGGAGTACATGATATACGAAGTGAAGTGTAATTTAAATTAGAAACATATTCATGAACTTTATAACATGAATGGAACACAAGAGACCTGTGATAAAATAAAATTAAGAAACTAGCAGCAAGTCATTTATTGGCCCAAGACATATTTGAGGGGAAGAGACTTGTTAAAACATAATACTACTAATAACTAAAATATGGGAAGTTTTCTTGGCCCAAAAGTCACAGCAATATAATACTAGTACGAGAGACATTGCACCTTGAGAATAATGTTGTTGCTGAGATGAATACTTCTTGGGGGTTGCAACACCAACTCGCATAGGCCTATTAGAGCATTCAACACCATTCATTTCGTCCACTGCTTTAGACTTTTCATTTTCATCATTAAACCTGACAAATCCATAACCTCTCGAACGTCCAGTATTTATATCAACCACCACTTTTGCATCTTTGACAGATGGATACCTACTAGCAAAGGTTTCGTGCAACAGTTCATCATTAACTTCAGGTGCTAAATCTCCAACAAATATGGACAACTCAGAACCAGCTTCAGGGCGCCTATCACTAGTGCTAAAGGCAGCCCAGTTTAAGCGAAAAGGTTGATCTGCCTTAGGCATCTTGGCACCATTGTAGCTCTGCAGAACATTGTCTGCTGCATCGTGAGAACTGAACTCAATGAATCCATATCTATCTGATAGACCAGTCTGTCTATTGCGAATCATCTTTACAGAAATAACCTGCATGTTTCGATTTAATAAATCATATCAAATACTACCAATAACAAACATAAAGAAAATGACAATGACCGACAGCATAAAAATATGTTTTCTTGCAATACATGCTTTCCTAGTCGCAGACTCATAGATTGATACAGAGTATGCTTTTCATCTTTTAGGTTGCGAATTGTAGATACCCTATTTTTGGGTCCTGGACTGATAGAACACCTTTCTATGCTATCTCCACCTCTCTTCATCGTGGTGTAAAAGGAAAAAGACTTTACAGTGACAATCTAACGGTATGTGGTTTGCTTCACAAATCAATTCTTATCTGCATATTCCTTTAACTAATAGTAGTATATCTATCAATATTCAGCACTCTCTCTCCAACCAATGAATTTTTCACAAACAACATTTAGTTAGGATGATATAATAACCTAGTGATTAATATCAATTGAATCTTTTCCAATAATAAGTTGCCGAACTTTACATGAATTCTCCTTAGTTATAGTATTCAAATAAATTATAAGAGCGGCGGCGTGTGTCTGTGCACACATGATCTAAAACCTAATTCATCAAATCAAAGAATTCGAGATTACAATTTCGAATCCCTACGGCTAAAAAATATTCAAACAACGAACAATCTGGAGCAGGCAAAACGTGTAGAGAAGAGCAATAGGATCTACGCTTTCTGATGCGATACAATTCTCACCTCTCCGGTTGGAGAAAAACAGGATTGGAGATAATCCTCATCCATCCACGGCTGGAGATCTCCAATCCAGATTGTCTTGTTGTCCTCGGCAGAAGCCTGAATCTGATTGCGTTGCTTGGACGGGTACTGCTTAGGTTGTTGCTGGTGGGGGTAGTAGGGCAAGTAATGATGGTTATACATCATCTGCTGCTGGTGCATAGCCATGGTCGGGTACTGCACCGCCATCCACCATTGATGGTAGTGCTGCATCGCCGCCAATTGCTGCTGCTGCTGCTGCTGAAGCAGCATCTGCTGTTGCTGTTGCTGTTGCTGATTTGAATCTCCGCCGCTCATCCTCGAGTTTCGGTATGGACTCCTTGAGTCTTGAGAGCGAGATTTGCCTGAGTTTGGGTGTGGAGAAAAATATTTGGGGATTTATTTTAGGGTTGAAGGGATTTATTTTTAGGGTTGAATGGATTCCCTTCTTTTCCCAAATATAAGTATTTTTCTCTAGGATTTGGTATGCCGCTGTTTTATTCACAAGAAAAATGAAATTGGAAATTTTTATTTTAAATTGGAAGGGTTCTATTTGAGTCACATATCGATTTAAATTAAATTTAAAGTTTTTCCATACAAACAACCTTCCTAATAGGATGAGAGTTCCTAAAATAACTAAATAATCTAATAATCGGATGTATTATTTGTAAATATTATGCTCGAATACTATCATTTTAATAAATTAAAAATTGTTATTACAATTTTCATTAAAGTTTTGATACAGATTATTAATATGGCCAATTGGTAGAGGAGGCTAGTATAGTTGATGGAAGAGTTCTTGATTTTCTTGATTGCCTATATCACTGTCGAGAGGTATTTTAATTTAAAGCTCAACACGAATGCTTTTCTAAAAAGAGGTTCAGTACATATTCTTGGTAGGGAATTATTTCGTCATGACTTTGGAACTTGGAGGAATGAATTTGTCGCTAGCGTTGGAAAATGTTTCATTCTCACTGCTGAACATTGATGCAATTTATATGATGTTCTGCTAGCAAAAGATTTGGATTTTAGGAAATTAAAAGTCGAGAGTAACAATTTTATTGGGATATCGATGATTTTGGGATGTTATGACGTTTTTATTAGTAGTCCGAACATTGTGTAAAAGTATCCATCAAGTACATAGGGTAGAGAATCTTGCTATCAATAATTTATCACACTTCGTCTAAGGTTTCACAAAGATTTCCACGCATTAGAGATGACATCATGGATATCTGTAATAAGTTTTTTCACGATAGATTATGTATTTCTTTTATTCTTTAATTTTTTATTTCCACCTTTTATTACCAAAAAGAAAAGAATGAACTCGTAGTTGAGGTTGAATTCAATGTATCGTTATATCTGTGCAAGAAGACAAAGTAACAAAGTCAATATTATATACATATAACGACCAAAACTATTGGTATTACCCCAAAAAGTGAAGGATCAACTTTTTTATTCTAGTCTCACACGCTAAATTGTCATATGGCCAAGCTAGAAGATATGGAGCATATCATACGACATTCGTATTAATCTAACTTGAAGTAACTTAACCCAATCTAGTTTGTATGGAACACATCATATGGTTTTACATGAAGTAATTCGATTATTTGGTTGTTTTTCCTTATCACGTTGGATCATAATTAAGTGATATATTTGGACTGAGTTAATGAATTCTCTCGGTTTCGCGACGCATTATTGTTTTGGAAGCAACGATACTTTTTTCATTTTTAATTAATTGGTAGTGTTTTTGTATAGTTTTTTAGAAAACGGGATCTCATATTTCGGAATATATCATGAAAAATGCCAAAATAAGTAGAAAATCGATTTATTAATTTGGTAGAGCAAAGTAACATGCACACCGTCGATGTATATATCTCAAATAAATTCTTATGATAGTTGACAGAGATTGCTGAAAATTTAAGCTTATCACTTTTGGTCTCTATTCTCTAAGTTATCCTTTCACCCACACCATCCTCATCTCATAACTATTGGACAAGTATTTAAATGCAAAATAATTACTTTAAAAAATAAAAATAAAAACAAATTAAATTTTCAGTGGAGGAGAATGATAATGCATTGATATCGGCACCGCGGAATCTAGACCGTTGGATTGCTCTTTAACTGGAAAGGGGAACAACTAACAACTGAGATCGATTGCGGCGGCTTATTATCATTTATTAGCATTGGTTTCTATCAGATCTATCTATCCTTTTTATTGGTTTGGTTAGGTTGACTAACAAAATTAATATTTATTATTTTAAACAGTAAATTCAACTTATTTTGACCAGCAAAAATTAAGAATTGAACTAAGATTTTTAACTGATGTGAACACGTTAGTTGCTACATTGAATATCTAAGTATATCCATTCCACACGAGGCCATTTGAAAGGGGGGTCAACGATTCAATTTTGATTGTTACTAGTACTAGTAGTATTTTCTGAAAGCACACAAATTTTCAAAAGAAAAAAAGTAAAAGTAAGAGAGTTTCAGCCGGTGTGTATTCATATGAGAACAATATCTTACACCTTTTACCCCATTTTTTTTAATACTAGCATGAACTATTTTATTAAATTATGCACCCGCAATTTTGATTCATAAGTTTACTAATTCGATAGAAATTGGGATATAGATGAAATGAGGGGAAAAAAAGACCCTCCACTATTGTTGGTTGCGCGATGCCAACCATCTTAAGATAAATAAGTAGGAGCAATAAACTTATCAAGTGGAGTACTAGATAAGGTTCGTTAGCATAAACTTGTCACGGTTTAAAATGACATACATTGGGACTTTGTTTGTGATTTGATCCTATTTTACTCGAATGTTATTTATTTCTACTCCTTGGTTGGTATATATAATGTACTCCATATTAACAAACATAATTAAATGTGCTCAAACAAACACACTATTACTCCTTTACGATAACTAAGATTACATAAATTAAACTTTCGCAAATTCCATTAACATTTTGTAGATCAACAACCTCCTAAACTAACACTATTCTCAAAAAACTTGTATAACTAGCCAAGGCCCTATGGCCCGCTTGATTTTCGGCCCAGGCCCATTGTCTCAAAAAACTTGTACGACTAAGATGAAGCGTTTGTTATTCTTATTCTATCTTCTTCGTATTATTCTCTTTTTACTGTACTATTTTTTCACTTTAATTATTTATAATTTTATTTTTTAAATGAGTACAAGAAAATTAAACGACTTTACTATTTTGTAACAGATGAAGTATTATATCCTTTATTTTTCTCATTTATATTTATATTTATATTTTATTGAAATATTATAATCATTTTTAAGGTTAAAAAATATGGCGATTTGTACATATATAAGACAGTTAAGAAAAACTAAAACTCCATAATTTTAATATTCCAATTTCAAAGTTCATGGAACAAATTAAAATTTGACCAAATTTCATGATATAAATGACTATCAATCCGTTTTGAATTGATGGACTGCCCAATCTTTTATTTTTATTTTTTTATCTCAATTGGCCGGCCAATTGGTTGGTGGTATTTTAGACTTTAGACCAAGTTGAGATACATTTTATTTAAAGTTAATTTTAATCTAAATACTACAATCTATATAGATCTAATACTTTAAATTGCATATTCTTACTAAGCAACACTCCAATTGGTTTATTTACGATAACAAATCTCACATAAATTAAACTATCCAAAATTCCATTAACAATTTGTAGACCAACCAACTCTTTAGTTAACATTAATGTCAAAAACCTCACCACTTAATTCCGATCCAATATCCTGGGTATATTGATAATGTGATACTACAACACACCATCCGTAAGACCGTAACTACAGCCTTAATCTTCAGAAACTCCACATTCTCAGCAAAGCAATCCTGTTGTTATACATCCCATAGCTCTTACCCGGCCACTCAGTACTCATAGCCGTCACCCTCTCCTTCTCCGGCCTTCTTCTCAGCCTTCGCGATGAGCATCTTCTCCTCGACCCACACCCTAACATCCTCCTTGGTCAGGCACACTAAATATATGTGCTTGGTAATTTCCGAGCACATGACCCGTGCTCAGATGAAAACATTGCAATCGAGTACTCGTGTGATTTGAAAGTTACTCATACAATACTCAAAAAATTTTACCGCCAAAACATATTCCAAGCACGTTGACTGTGCTCAGAATTTGTTCGGTAAATACATTTTTTTTTCAATCTCTGCAATTACTTTTTCATGCGCTCGAAGGGTTCTCCAAAATTGTTGAAATTGCACTCCTCATAAATTGTTTATTCTGCCTTTTGTGACTATTTTAATTCATTATTTCTCACTCACCGAATCAGTTTAAAAAATATACCATGATAATTTACTGGGAACACGTAGATCAATTCTAGTAGTATTATTTAAGTTTACAAAATTAAATTATTCGTTACTTATACGACTCGGTCGAACTGCGTTGACCTGTCTTAGATTCCAACAAATTAATCTTGTCATTAATTGTCATTGTGCCAACTGTTTCAATAATACTACCAATATTTTACTCCGTTATCATCGAAGAAATAGTCCATAAAGGCATAAACCGTGAACATGTGCACCCACCTCGCTCCTTGTCATATTCAAATAATTAGCAGAGATAAAAAATGATCCCAATAAATTGTTCCAATCATGTATTCCCTTCGTCCTATAGACATAGGTTATATTTCTTTTTTTTTGTCTCATACAAATAATCCATATTTATTTATGGTAAACATTTTCTCCTTTTCTTTACTTTATTATTTATAGGTCCCACTATCCACTACACATTTTCAACTGTTTTCTTTCCTTCTCTCTTACTTTACAAATGACTCCCTCCATTTCTGAAAAATAGGGACGTTTAAAACGGCACGGGTTTTTAATGCAAAATTTGGTAAAGTAAGAGAGAGGAGAGAGGAGAGAAAAAAAAGTAATTGAATTAATGTTAGTGGATTGTAGAGCCCACTTTATTAGGGAGGTGTAAATAGTATAAGTGGTAAATAAATTGATGTACAAGGATGTAAAGATTTCCAAATATGGAAAGTTTGAAAGCTGTTATTTTTAAGAAACGGACTAAAAATGAAAGAGTTGTTATTTTTAAGAAACAGATGGAGTATACATTAAAACTCGTGCTCATATCAAATGGCCTATTTTTATGGGACGGAGTCACGGAGGAAGTATATAAATTCAAAACCTTTAAATTTTAAATTATTAAATTACTAAAGTTGACAACTCTTCCCAACTATTTATCCCAACTAATTATCCCAACTATGTTATTATAAATTCAGAACCTCTAATTTTAATGATTTTTATCACGTCAACATTTCATTTAAAAATTTTAATTACTTAGATGCCAATATATAATACTACTAAACTTGTAGTAGTGATGTACTAGAAGAAAAGCAATAGGTAGAATGGAGATTGAAACAAAGGTAATCTCAATTGAAACCATCAAACCATCTTCTCCAACCCCAAAATCCATGCAAAAACACCAACTCTCATTCATTGATCAAATATTTGCACCTGTCTTGATGCCCATTGTCTACTTCTACCCATCAAACTCCAAATTCCCCACATCCCTAATCTCAAACCACCTCAAAAAATCCCTATCGAAAACCCTCTCCATTTACTACCCCCTCGCCGGCCGCCTCGTCGGCAACCTCCACGTCGACTGCAATGACGCCGGCATCCCATTCGCTGAAGCCGAAGCAAACTGCACTATCTCTCGAGCCGTCACCAATCCAGACCCCAAAAACACCTACAAATTTGCAATCTCCCCCAAAACCCTAGGCCTATGCATGGCGGTTCAACTCACCTACTTCCGCTGCGGCGGCGTCTCATTCTCGCACAAACTGGGCGACGCTTTAAGCGCCTTCATGATCGCCAAGACCTGGTCCACCACCGCCGCCGCCGGTGACACACTGCCGAAGTTTAACGCGGCCGCCTATTTTCCGCCACGGGATAATATCCCCGTGGACCGGGCCATCCCGGAACCGTCAATGGGAGAAGATCTCGTGGCGGGAATATTTTCGTTCCCGGAGTCCGAGATCGCGGCTCTCCAGGAAAGATACTCCTCTGTGGGGGACGGGTGGAGGCCTTGACGGCTTTTATATGGACCCGGTTCATGGGCGTGAGATCCGAACCGGTTAAAAAGTGTGCGTTGTTGCATTTAGTGAACGTGCGGGCGCAGGTGGACCCGCCGATGTCGAAACATAACTTTGGGAACGTGATATGGCAATCGAGGGCGAACCCGGGGGCCGGGGACGACGGCGCTGAGGTTGTTCGGAAAATGAGGGATGCGGTGAACGCGGTCGACGGAGGGTATGTGGCTGGGTTGAAGGGTGGTGATAATTTTATGGAGGAGAATGCCGGTCTGGTTTGTGATGAGGGGGTGGTTTGTTTGGGTTTCACGAGCTTGGTTGGGTTTCCCTTTCATGAGGTGGATTTCGAGTTTGGAAAGCCGGTTTGGGTCGGGCTGGGCTGGTTTCCGTTGATGAATACGGTTTATTTTCGGGATGCCAACTTTGGTGGAATAGAGGTATTGATTGTATTGAGTAAACATGATATGGAGAAATTTCAAGAGTCATTTTTTATGAGTAAGTTGTAAGTAAAATGCACATTATGTTTATGCCAATGTATGCACACCCCACACATGTTTATTTCCTTTGTTATGGTTTTTGTATTATTGTATATGTTTCAATGCTTAGTATTATAAATGATTGTGTTTTCATGTTTTCTATTTCTAAATTTATTTCAATCTCAAGTTGTAATAAAGAATGTCAACTTTGATTGAGAATACAAACATATTTTTGGAATATACAATCTTCGTCTCACAATAGGTGTCTCATTTTACCATTTCGATCCGTACCATAATGAGAGTCACATTTCACTTTTACCATAAATGATAAATAACTCTTACATTCCATCAACCAATTTTACTCATATTTCATTATAAAACTAAGATATATAAGTGGAACTCATAATCCACTAACTTATTCAACCCACTTTTATTTATATTTCTTAAAATTTTTGTTCGTATTGAACGTGACATTTAATGTGAGATAGAGATAGAGGTAGTACTATAAATTAACGAATTAAAAAAGTAAGTGAAAGTGAATAGTTAATGCTATGAATATGAATATTAACGATTATAAACCTACACACGAAAGGGAGTCGAAGCCCACGAATAATTGCTACGAGCCTACGACTAGTATTTTCTTTTCAAATGAGAAAACAATTAAAAACAAGATGGAAAAGCGAGTTTTTCAACCAAACAGCGCTTTCAAGCATAACCGCCAAAAATCAGAAAAACGTCAACTGTAGAGGAACACTAGTCCACTTCACCTTCATTATCCTCATTCACACCTCTCTCTGTCACTCACTCTCTCTCTCCATCAAAACATGGCAGCTCGCCGGAATCTCTCCCTCATCTTCTTCCTAGCATTCTCCACTCTCCACTCCCTCTCCCTCTCCCTCTCCCAATCACAGTCCGACCCCACCATCCTCTACGACATCTACCCATTCATCCGAGTCTACAAAAACGGCACAATCCAGCGATTCATCGGCCAGGACTTCTCCCCTCCCTCCACCGATCCCGCCACCGGCGTCCAATCCAAAGACGTCCACTTCTCCCACCTCTCCGCCCGCCTCTACCTCCCTACGAACCCCTCCGCCAAACTCCCCCTCCTCATCTACTTCCACGGCGGCGGCTTCTTCACCGAGTCCGCCTTCTCCCCGACCTACCACCGCCACCTCACCTCCCTCGTCGCCGCCGCCAAAATCGCCGCCGTCTCCGTCAATTACCGATTAGCCCCCGAGCACCCCCTCCCCGCCGCCTACAGCGACGCGTGGCTCGCCCTCCAATGGACATTCTCCCGCTCCGATCCGTGGATCAAAAACCACGCCGATTTGGGGAAAATTTACCTAGGCGGAGACAGCGCCGGGGCGAATATAGCCCACCGCATGTCCATCCGGGTCGGGTCGGGTGATCCAGCCCCGGGAATTAATCTGCGAGGGATGTTTCTGAATTGCCCGTATTTTCTGGGGAAGAAGGAGATCGGGAATGAATCGGGAGATGCGTATACGGAGGAGCAGATGCGGAAGCTGTGGGTGTACGCTTACCCGGGTTCGGAGGCGGGTCTGGACAACCCGCTGGTGAACCCGGGTATGGATCCGGGGCTGAGGAGGGTGGGGTGCGGGAGGGTGCTGGTGTACGTGGCGGGGAAGGATGTGTTGAGGTTTAGGGGGAAGTACTACGCGGCGGCGCTGAGGCGGAGCGGGTGGAAGGGGGGGGTGAAAGTGGTGGAGGTGGAAGGGGAGAGCCACGTGTTCAATTTGATCAACCCGAATACGCCCAAGGCTGCCGCCATGATTCGAGTGTTGGCTGCGTTTCTCAACCACTCGTGATTTTAGTATTATCTTTTTCTTTTTCTTTTTATTATCAGCAAATATTAAAACCGCGTTTGTTATCCTCTTTGTCTGGACTCTGGATCTAAACTAATCAGTTGGCGCCAGCTTGTCGGTCTACACTCTGGTAAATTGCATGTCAACCAATTGCTATGTTTAATACTCCTACTACTTCTTGCTTCAATCATTTATGGTCATTGTGTTATATTTAATGAAATACATTATACTATAATAATTTTGTCCTAGGAGAAGCTACGGAAACATAATTCCTGAATTTATGTTAGTAACTGATTTCAGTTTGTATTGGTTTTGGTGTGACATTAACGTAGCACCCATATAGACAGACAATAAGAATGTAAAACTATGTAAAATGATCAGCTTTATTTTAAATTCTACTCCTAATGGTCTCAATTACTCGATAAATAAATGAGCAAAGATTACATGATAGTAGTAGATAAGTTGATCTATAGATTAATTCAAATGGCACCGATTCATCCTTCCCACCAAAAACAAATCATTGCTTTTTAAGTCTTAACTGTGCATGTCTGTGTCATTTACAATACATTTAGGGAGCATATCACCAATATTTATTAATTACTCGTACCTCTTTTAGGATAGGAATCGAATATTATCAATTTCTCAATTAATAGACTAAACTAATAATTACAAGAGCAAAGAAGAGCAAGATACAACAACAACTTAAGCTACACTTAGATCTCGACTTGATCTAAAGCCCAAACCATTCACAAGTATCACCGGCACACTCAATAACACACAAGTTAGTTTGTAACAAAGCTAACAGTGAATAAAAACATGTAAAAACGTAGAAGATGTCGATGCCTCAGTCCGTACTTACACATGTCACTCGAACCTCCCATTTCACCGAATATCATATTCGCAAGGGAAGCTAGTGAAAAATACCCGAAGTACTCGTTACAAAAAATTTAGGTCGAACCGACTATCACATGACGGTCACCGCTACAACACAAAACCGCAGTACCGCTCTCACACTCTCATTAAACTCATAAGTCAGAATGTAAGACTATGGCAAAATGAAATAAACCAAAATATAAACATAGAGACAAAATGAAATTACGAAAAGAATCATAAAGATCCCAATGTACTCAATAGGTAAGGGGGCTGGGGGCCTAAGGGTATCCACAATGGTAGAGCCCGTGGCCCTGAGCCAAGCCACAAAACTTGGCAGGGCCACCAAAAATACTTATTCACACTATAGTGGACAAGTCCAAGCCACCAAATTAATTATTTTTTTTATTTTTTGTATATTTTAATTTAAGTAGAATAGAAATTATCTGACTATAATAATTATAAAAAAATTAAAAATTTATAAACAATTTTCGAAAATATTAAAATTGTGTGTGAGGTGAAAATGTGTGGAATGAGGTATTTATAAATAATTTTTGAAATTATTAAAGAATAAAAAAAAAATCAAAATTGGGCTGAGCCCCTGCTCTCGGCCGCCACAATAGGGAGCCGCGGCCGAGCTGCCGCCGTGGCTCTCCCATGGCGAGCGCCCACGCTCCACGGCCTTCTATGGCTCTCGTAATAGGGAGCCGCGACCGAGCCGCGAGCCGCAGCTCTCATATTGTGAACACTCTAAGGCTTATTAACTCAAATGCTACTAATTTGATCCTTTACACCTAAGATTATTTATTGCTCACAAATGTACACAATGTAAATAATAATAAGGCAAAAGATGACTAGTGAGATAAACTAAAATGGAAAGTAAGAGCTTTTACTTGTAACGGAGCTATCAGAATTTTTCAACTTCATTACTTTAGAATAGTAGCAGTAGAAAAAAAAAGAGTATAAAATGGAGTATCAAAATATTTTCAATGATTTCACTCCTAAGTTTTGTTGTTGGGATATTAATGAAGTTGGATTTTGTGTGTATCGACGCAAGCATTCAACTCTATCAGTTACGGAAATGACGAAAGTAGCCCTAAACAATCTGAATATGAATCCCCACCACGAGAGCTAATACGAATCTCTCTCTGTCTCTCTCATCACAGTCCATGAAATAATCTTCAATTATTCTGATTTTGGAGATGAGCAGCAGCGGGAGCTACTACTGGGCGCAGAATTGCGGCAACGACTTTCAAGCCAAGGGAATTGTCGTGGTTTTCGCCTGGGTGCCCTTCTGCGAACCTCTGTTGAATGATTGCATCGCCTTCTACTCTTCTCTCGGATGGAACTCTCTGGTTTGCCGCTCCAAATATCTCAACCCGTAACGCTCTATTTTTTTTACCATTTCCCAACTATTTTTTGTGATTCAGTTTTGTAGCTTTTTGAAATCAATTTTAGGTTATACTCGTTGCGTGGTTCAATTGAAAGCGGCGTGAGTTACAATTTGGTGCTATATGTCTCTTTATAGTGGAAGAAATATTTAGTTAATTTCGTCTCTTAAAGAAAAGAGGATGACCTTGTTTGCAACTTTAGGTCCTAATATGAATTGCAGATATCGTTATGGAGTATATGAAATCAGCCTTTTAATTAGCCCGTATCTTTATGTGGTAAATGGTCATACCAAATCAGCAATATCAAGTATGATTACTGCACTTTCTTATGGAGTAGATGTTTTGTGAGCTTATTGATGAATTAGGACTCAATTCAGAACAGGATTTGACATTCTGCTTTTCCTGTAGTTTCTTTCCGGAGAGAGCTACATCACTTGCTTTTGCTGTCCTAGATGAGCTTATCAAGGTCAGTATTGCATCGTTTTTTTGTACTCTCGGCATGTTAGTATATATTGAAGATTATACTTCTTAAAGGTTTTCCCTTAAATCATGCATTCATGATTTGTTTATTGGGTTGCTTGAAAATCATTTGAGTTATCCAGCAAAGTAGTTTTTCCCCAGTTAGCCTAGAGTGAATTGTTTGCTTTCCAGATATAGTTTGGTGAAAATAATAAGCTGCTCTTCTTGTATGTGTAGGAGCTCAAAGGTGGCTTATGTCCTGTAGTACTTGCAGCTTTTGCTGGTGGTTCAAAAGCATGCATGTATAAGGTTTTACAGGTAATGCAAATGCATTAGAATTGTCGTAATGAGTCTTTGTGTTTGTTGACCTATTCACATGTTATGTTATTAGGCTCTTTGGTTCAGAACTTTGTCCTGCATTTGCATCAATTAAGCCTTAAACTGACTCTGAGTAAGTTATATTTTCTTAGTCAGTAAAAGAAACAAACTCAAAATAATTAACTGCATAACATCAAGATACACACAGATCAGCTTAGAGCAGTGTGTTTGCGAAACTTGCTCCTTGCTTATTCTGGCTGTAGCATGCTAGTAATTCATTTCCCGATTGATGCAGATTATTGAAGGCTGTTCTGAAGTTGAACTCAATATGGTAAGTTTAGACAGTGATTGTCGGTGGTGGATTGGTAAACCGTAAACCTGCTTTTAGTTATCAATTTGTTTTACATGAAGGAGGACCGTAGGTTGGTTGCAAGCTGCATCTCTGGACAGATCTATGATTCCGACCCCATCGATTTTACAACCGACTTGGGTGCTCGATTTGCGCTGCATCGCTCCGTCCTCAAAGTTCCTGGTGCAGCTAAGCTAGCATCATTTTTAGCAAAAGGTGTTACTTTGAGCTTGGATGCTTTATTTCTCACGAGATTCGGTTCCCAACAGGCTGAATACTTGCAAACTCTTTATTCTTCTGTGGTGAGTCACCAACTGTATTCTGGATTTCCAATAATATCCTTCCTTTTATATCTTTTTCATCCTTCTTCCCCTTCTGTGTTTTTGCTGGTAGCGTTTGGGGGCCCCCTTTCTCATTCTATGCCCAGAAAATGAAGACACAATTCCTTTTTCAACCCTATGTACCTTTGCAAAGCATTTACTGGATGTGGGCGGTACTGTCAAAATTATAAAGAGATCTACCTCTTCTCATCTAGGTTAGTTTCTAATAGCTTGACTTTTTTCTATCTTGCAGCTTATGCCGAATTTCTTTTTTAAGATGACCTATGATTTCGCCAAGTCTAACTGGATGAAAATTGACCTGGGAACTAATAGTTTGTTATCTTCGTAAACAAATAATCCTCTGTTGTAATTTCTACAATCTCACTAGTGCCTGCAGCTTATCATGGTATTCTTTCTGCTTCATTAATATCAATAAATCTCAATTAGATTTTATAGATTGAGGTAGGGCAAAACATTACACTGAATCAATTATTGCATCTCGCTAGATTCTTCAGGAAAGATGAGGCTCAACTGAACAAACAAGTTAGTAATTTTCATTAGAATGCCTCCTTGAATATTAACCTGATGTTAGTTCAGAGATCAAGTGTGTGGACATTTCTCAAACTCCGATGTGCAACTTACTTCTGTTGAATGGTTTATTAAATGGAGACATTTTAGCATGCAGCTGCTTTAGTTCTCTTTTGAGTATGATTTATCCCCTGTGTGCGTTTGGCAACTAGCATGATACAATTGGCAATTTCTCTTATGTGATCTGCCTTCCATTTTTTAGAAAAAGAACATTAGGTCGAAGTGAATCAAACCATACACTACATACAGTTTTTGTGACACTAATTAGTTAGAAGTGAAACAATTGAAAATTTCTTTAAACTTTAGTATCTTATATACACATCTTGGTCCTCTTTGTATTTCTTGTTTGTTAGAGCCTTATCATAATTAATGGTCCTCGGATATGCTTAATTCTATATTTAGCACTTTTACTGATATGTCCATATTTGGTTTATTTCATATAGTTTTTGAAGCACTATTTTCATGTCGTTCTCTTTCTGCTATCCCGATTGATTTGTCATTTGCCTTTCACAGGCCGTCATCAGCACCAATCAACGCAGTGCATAGCTATAACCAAGTTACTTGAGCAGGCCGTTTCAATTTTCTCAGAAAAAATTCAGAAACTTGGAGAAAAATCGAACATGGAAGATATGCATGATGTTATCTCCCCCATAAGATATAATCTCCAGAATTCAGCAGTTCTCTCAAATACAAATGACCACTTCCTCCTGCCATGTTCATCAGAATATGAAAAGAGCAGACAGCTAAAAGAGAGGTCATCTCATCGGTCTAGCCCTCGTATGTGCACAAATACTGTTCTTGGCCAAGTTCTGTTCGATGCTTGTGTTCCAAAAAATGTCGAAGGTTGGGATATTAAGTTCTCAGGGAGTTTGAATGGAGAACCGTTTGCTTCTGTACGGAGACGCTCCCCCTTTTGTGCAATGAAACAGAGATCAAGATTATAAAGAACTCAGGCTACTGTAAATAGATGTCACTGTAGTTCCTGCAGTGATTTTTGTCTGTGCTAACATTTTGTAAATTATTTCATTCACTATTGTAACTTGTAATAATCTTCAACCTCTAGTTGTGAAGAGAGAAATAATATTAACCATGTATTATAAAAAGTTTTCGACTAATTTTAAGTTATTTAATCATATTATAAAGTACTCAATTATACAATGCACATCATTTCGCCTCTTGAGAAACTCCTCCTTGTAATCAAAGTTGGTTGATCTACGATCGATTAAGTATATCTTATATTCTTTAGTTGGTTTGTATTCCGCTTTAGCCTATTGTATGTACGTTTTGCTTATACCATTACAAGAATATTTAAGCCCTTGTCTTGTGTTTCAGTCTCGTATTTTATTCTTCTTGTTGAGATTACAGTGACTCTTGGAAATAGAAGACTCCATATGTTAGATAACAGAAAAGGAGAACAAAATCTACGTCAAATTTCTAATGTCATCAATCAGCAACATCCAAAACTAACAAATCAGCACAATTTACAACAAAAATCAGACTATTTTTACAAAATACATGATCATTTCTTCTTGCTAAAAACACCCATCTCTGAGGCCTTCATCTCATCTATACTTCCCAAACTCTTGTGTGTTCTCTTCAGTCCAAACCTCTCCCTCCATCGGCTCGTGCCCTTTGCCCTCCGAGACGAAACATCCTCACAGTCACAGCCATCGTCACTAGAAAGGAGCTCGTCTCTGAGGGTTTTCGCCTTCGTGAAGCTCTCCCTCGATGGCAGCATTTTGCCATCCAAGAAAACTTCGTCTGCTGAGATCATAGAGTAGTTCCGGACAGAGAACTCAAAATCCGAGGACACAGGGGCCTCTCTGTAGCTCTTCTCCAGCTTCACCGGCTCAAGAAAATCACTTGAAAACGAGATTCTTGGCCCTGCATTCGTGCTGTACAAGGCTTGATCGTTGCTCGACATGTTCAAGCATGCCATTGTAGAATAGAAGCAAGATCAAAACTCAAATCTTGTTTGCTTTATTGTTGGAGTTGCCATGCAATGTGTTAGAGCCCTCTTTATATAGGACTATTTCAAATTTTTTGAGCAGTTGAAAAATGTGGATGTGACCCTTTATGCTGATGAAGAGAAGAAATGTGATGAGCATATAATAATGATATCATAGATCTGTGTATATCAAATATTAAATCATGTAGCATGACAAATTTTAAGTATTTTTGTTTGCTTTCTCACTAGTAAAAGCTGGCATAGTAATGTGGTGAAAGGGTTATAAGAGCATCTTAATCTTGGAGGAAACAGTTGGATTAAGCTAAAGATAAACTAAATAAAACAATCAAATAAGTCTTAATTCATCTCTCATGCTTAAAATAATTTTATGTGTATCTCACCTAGATTTTTTTGTGGTTGTTGAACTGGACTTAAGCTGTCTTCATTAAAGAGTAAGATCCAAAAGCCATGAGCTACTTCTAGGAAATTTCTTAAAACCAAGTATCAAATATCATTAATTACCAGTCAGTTTAGTCAAATGATTCTGTTAAAATCCAGCTTGTGTCATATTTTAATTTGCTCATTTCAACAGCTGTATACTCTTTTTTGTCAAGAAACTAAATTCAGATCTATTTATATGCAAAATACTATGGTAAAATTTTTGTTTTGAATGGAGGAATCCAAACCTGATTACATATGTTCAATGAATCACAATAATTCATTCATATTTTGTCTTATTCTTAAATTAAGTGTACATGGTAAATCAGAAATATTAAACTTTTTTTCAATGGTGAGAGCAATGAGGTCATTCCCTTCCCCATGTGAAATTTAAAGATTGGTTATAATACATAATAACCATAGTAGTAGTATTTTTTTATACATATAAACTACATCAATTAGTGCAACCTTTGGACATCTGTAGAGGTCCTATGTAACAATTTAACACAGGCAATTTTATCAACATGGGGTTATTTAAATTGAGTTCATCTTTGGTCTTGCTTCAACTGAAACTATTGCACATTATAAACCTAGGCATTTTTTTCTCTGCAAACAAAACTTTGATTGTATAATCAACAAATATTTATCTATGATAATTCTCATACTCCACTAAAATTCTCTAGACAAAATTATTATACTTTATGACTCAAACAATTACTTTATGGCACATTAGACTTCACCTTAAATCATGTGTGCATGAGATTTTCACATGTGAAGTTGATTTAACTTTAGTATTGAATCTTGACTAACAATAAAATAAAAATCTTGTTTTTTCCTTTGTCTTGTTCTGTAGATAAATAAGTGAAAAGGATTCTATAAAGATTAGAATTAGAGTCACACTGTAATTGTAGAGTGTGCAATATATTATCTCTAGTGAAATTACGATGCAAGAAATGGACAAGAATTCGTGAATAAAAAGTGGAGTGAACTTAGGTTTTGTGTCTGTTTTGGTTTCCCATCAGGTAACAAGCATTGTTTTTAAACTCCTATTTGTATGTTGTCTTCTTTTGTTCTAGTAATCCTTTTGGACACAGTTTAATTTTTTAATACTAGTTCCTTTTGTATTTTATACCTTCATTGCCGATAAATCATATCACGGGCTTTGTCCAATTATTGCTTGAAAAGTGAGAATTTTGTATTCTTAAAATTGGATACTTTAGTTGAAAGTTTTAAATCGAATAACATGAGTTTTTAGTTGCAAAAGCTCACCAAAACATAGAAATTTATTTTTTTCTTTTTTAAGATTCATGGTATTTAATAGTAGTACTACTAGTTTTGGTTCAATTAAAATTTGGTTATGTAAGATGACAGAGGGAAACAAACAAGAACACCGCACAGCCATACTAATATTCTGTTTTAAAAAATTTAAGAACGAATATTGCAACTTGATTGAGTTGTGATACAAGAAATAAAAACATGAGAAAAATGATTTTACAACTTGTGAATATTGTACGGAAATAAGTAAAATTTAAATTAAAAAATATTGATCGCGCCAAATAGGAGACGAACCGACGACATTAGCTACAGGCCCCTTCTTGAATGTAATTCAAGATTTTTAATTTCATAATTATAATAATCTATACTTAATCAAAACAATCAATTAATCTCTAAAAGAGCAGAGAACAAACCATTTAATTTAAGAATGATCTTGATATTGGTTCATCAACCATAAATATGAAATTAAGGCATTGAATAGCCTCCAAGATAACAAGAAGCGCCTGTAGCTCAGTGGATAGAGCGTCTGTTTCCTAAGCAGAAAGTCGTAGGTTCGACCCCTACCTGGCGCGAATATATCAATTCTCTATTTAATGAATTTTTTTCAAATACAGTTTTTGTATCAACATAATGTAACAAGATGACAAGAAATGTAATTTATATTTTGGTGTGAAAAACAAATTCCTAATGATATGGTAGTTTATTATTCTCTCGAAATAGTGTTAGTTACATGTCTAATGGAGTAATAGCATAGGAAGTATTTACAACAACTTTTGTAACCATAGTCGCACTAGTCCCAAAACAATACATTCACTTGCCTGGAATTAAATTCACAATACCACACAAGAAAATTCTACCAAGTTTTTTCCTTCTCTTTAAATGCAAGAATCCCCTATCTAACCCTACTAGTCTACTACAACAATGGAGAATACGAGTCACGAAAGTTCTGCTGAACAAACCTTCATCGAACAATCCATATTTTCACAAGCGGGGTCATCTCCAACCTAACCTAGCCATCAATCATCATCTTCGCTGTCTGTACATACATACATACATACATATGCAAGTATTAGTAGCAACACAAAACTCACTGAAATATTATTTGGTTTTTTATGGAGAAAGGCGTAGTTGATGAATGAGCACCTATCACTAATCCAAACTGAAGGCAGAATTTCAAAATCGAATTTCTTGCCATATTTTAAGCACAGTTGTCGAAGCATTTCAAATAGCATGTAGGATTAAACGTGCATTCAAACACTTCATAGGAATAATAAATGGTTATGCGTATCTCTAGAATCAAAAGACTCACCTGATCGTATGTCTTCCCCAACCTTTCCACTATTGTTTAGTTGTTTTGTTATCATTGAACATATGAGGAACCACCAGTAAATGTGGAAAACCAGCAGAGTGATTAACATTGTGTTGAAGATATAGTACATTATTGCATGGGACGTCTGTGACAGGTTCAGGACTTGACACAAATAGTAGCTATGGGAACAGTAACCAGAAAAGGATTAGTTGGAATATAACAATCCAACATTAAGATAATTCGAGCTAAAATCATTTAAAAACCCACCTCGATGACCTGATGACCCAAAATGGGAAGTATATAAGCCTTAGCGCGAGCCATGATATGGCAAACAAACCAAAAAATGCACTAGCTCCTAGCTCTTTTCCTGAGTATTTAAAAATTTTAGCACCTTCAAGGAATACATCGCTTGCATCATGCAATGCAAGAATTACAATTCCTATCTGGAAGAACCTACACATAGTAAATAGAAACAGTCCATTAATAAGTTACTCTTTATCAATTGTGCGTGTGTGTGTGTGTGTTTTCTCATGCATGCATTTATAATTAACTCATCATTGAGATGGCATGGATAGGCTTTTAGAGTTTGTAAGAGAATTCCATCTTTCATTGTTAACAAGGAAACATGGGTGTAAATTGCTCACCTCAATTTGGCAACAAAATTTTCCAAGCGTTTAGGATTTAGATGGAAACTAGTATATGTGGCAATTAAGCACGTTCATTCAAACAAATGAATCATACAGCCACTAATTTACCAGAGAGAATAGTAGAGTTTAGAATTAAAGTTATCATAAACCTTTGACTATATGTCACACTTTTTATGACTTTTAAGTACTCAAATGTGTAAAAATTGAACTTCAGGACAAGCTTAAGAAAACTCAAGATTGTTCATGCAAAAACATTACCAAACATCTCAACTATACGTGCATATTAGGATTAACAAGGCAATACATAAGAAAAGCCATACATGGAAAGAGCAGAAAGGATCACACACCATCCTGGCAATTTTTCTAGCTAATTTGTAAATTGACTAGCTAAGTGTAGCACTTGCTGATCTTTATAAAAAAAATTACAGATCTGCATTCAGACAATCCAAAATCAGATAAGAGTACAAAATTTTCTTTGGCCTACTAAGGATAGCAGTAGTTCATGAACTTCCTCTATGTACTTTATAAAATTGTTCTCTGTGCAATGTAATTGACCAAAAATTACATAAACAAAGTGAAAAAAGTACCTTGTCATGTATGAATAAGAAATTAGGATGACGGTCACGATATGATGTGACATCATGACAGAGAAATCCTTCCTTCGAGTTTCCCAGGTAAGGAGGGCAGCAATGCTATAGAGGTAGAATCCACACTGGCACATATAGATAAGTTTCACAGAAAGCCTGAAACATTAACAAAGGCTACTTTATGCACATCATAAGGCATTTCAAGACATGTAATATCGTGGGGTTTTAAACAGCCATGTTCCACATAGAGAGAATATAGAAGCAAAACATAATGCAAACAATACGTGAAAGAGCTTCATGAAAAATCAAATAGGATACTGCCTTGGCAGCATCTTTAACAATTTGAGATGTGGTGTTACAGGGGAATAACTGTTTCATCAGAAAGGCAGGCAAGCTTGCCAGCAGTAACAAGAAAACTGAAGCATTTCAAGTTGCTTGATTAGTACAGGGACCAGTTTTCAGAACTCTTCATATGAGAAGGTGCAGCATACAAATTGCAACAGACTACACTTCATCGGAGGTTTACACATATTTTGGAAACCCTGAACCCATATTTGCCCCTAATAACATCAAATCAATTGTTAAGGCGCTCTATACCTAGACTCCAGCAATATTTTATGGATTTATCATGAAAATTCAATCACAGTAGTTAAAGAGAATAATTGTGAAGATCGGACTTACTTAAGTTCTTGATCAGGCCAGCCTGTAAAGTATTCTTTCACATCTGTAAACCATGGTTCCTGGTAATTAGCTGCCAAAACACAAAACTCAACAGTACCATAGTACGCAAACTTCCACATGGACTCCGCACATTTGGCGATCTTTGTGCTCGTCTCCTTACTCCATTTCGACTGACCAGTACCTCTGGTCACCAACCTCACTGCCAGTCTCTGAAATACATGGATCACTTAGTGAGAAAGGAAAATCATGACATAAATAAGGCTAATGTTGAACCATGATCTTGTGTCTTCTCTTTCTACAAATATACCTATTTTCTATAAGATTAACCAGAGTTTATTTCTAAGTCACAAAATGTTAATAGGATGGAAAAAGTAGATACCAAATTTGTGAAGATTGACTCATTCCACATTCAGTCCTATCATATTCACATAGTATAAAAAATAACTTCAAATAAATCTCTGGAATATTTTAATTCTCCTCTACGGTCAAGAAACCTAATCTCGGAATTGTACAACAGTCAGTAAGTTTCAGCCATTTCATGGCCAAAAACTTGGAATCAAGAGATTCAAAACTTAATTTACATCAGAATTGTTCAAATCGTAGTGAATATAGCAAAGTAAGTCTAATAATATTATATTCCACCAGCTCGGTCTGCAGGAAAAATAAAATGAAAGAAGAGGAATTATGCAACGAATCGTAAGATTTATCGATCAAGCAAGTAAAACCACAATGATAGATTCTCAGCATACATCCACAATTAATTACACATTCTCCAAATCAATTCACAGCCAAAAATTGGAAAATTAACTTACGCGAAAAATGAATCTGTCGAGGAAAGCCCTTGCGGCGAAGAAGACGAAGACGAAGCAGAAAGCGACGGCAAAATGAGAAACGTCGGGGACGCCATTGGCCGTCCAGAACGATTCCATCAGAGAATTGGGAAGCAATGAGGCATGAACCGATGGAGAAACGCGAGATTGAAATGTTGAATGTAGACGATCAATTGAAGCGGTAGCTGAAGAAAAGGCGAATGCAATTTGGCAGGCGGTGGGAAATCTGGGCCAATTGAAACGCGAGGTATGAGGAAGAAGAGAGAAAATATAGGGAGAAGAGAGGATTGAGGGATGCAGCAGTAAAAACTAAATAGGGAAGGCTGAGGAATTTCTTGGGCGCTTCCTTCAATTATTTCACTCTTTTTGATTCTGCTGCTTCCAAAACACGATCTGCTTCGGATCTAAATTTCTAATTAAATAATTTCATTTTTCCTTATTTGGTTTAATTAGTCAATGGTTATATAATCCTAGTAGTTAATTAAATGTAGAAAACAAATGGCAGCTCTAAAGATGAACATCATTTTTGTTCTTTAATAACATCAATAGTTTGTAGTAGTACTATTATGGAATCATGAAACTTATCATGGTTACAAAAATTCTTTAAAAAATAAAAAATGAAATTGTTCTAAGTTTGCATTAAGAGTTCATAAAATTTACTATCATGGTTACAAAATCCATTAATTTAAATTCAAATTGTTTAAATTTGTACTCTATCGTTGTATTAGGGGTTCATGGAATTTATCATGATTACAAAATTCTCTAAAAATCTAAAATCAAATTGGCCAAGTTTGTATTAGGTGTTCATGAAATTTATCATGCTTACAAAAATTCTTTAAGAATCTAATTTCAAATTGAATGTGTAATTGACTGTATAATTATAATAATCAAATGCTTGAATGTGTAATTGATAGTAGTAACTCGTATATTAAGGTTATATACTCCGTCAACGAAATAATCCCCTTTTCATTTGATTAATTTTCCATATTTAACAAATTTTTTCTTATTCTATCTTTTTTTTACCAATTACACATTAGGAAGGTGATCAAATGCAAAAACTCTAAATATGGTAAAAACTTTAAACTATGATCTGGACAGTTAGAAAATATCTACACATGATAAAATAATAGCAATAAAAAATGTCAACACAATATCAACGATTAATACTGTGTTGACATTAAAATCTTAAAATTTTACACTGTTGACATTGTGTTGACGCTATGTTGAAAATTTTTGAGTTTGTATAATATATGAGTTTATATTTTATCACTACCTTTAAGGATTAATAGTCATGCAATCCACAAATATGACTATTTTTTATGATTAGATGGAGCAGTATACAAAGTTCTATAAAAAGCTATATAAAAAGTAAAATCATAGAGTATTTAATTGTAAAATAAGTACAAATATCCAGATATTGTATTTGTTTGCTCCATACTTATCTGACTTGAAATAGTGGACCCTTGATGCTTGAACTCTCAATCATCCAAAAAGATATCTTAGGATAGATTTTTTTGGAAGAATAAAAAGGATAATACTATTTTAGTAGTGTAATTTGTGATATGTGGGGGCGGAATATTTAATATTTAATATTTATGAAGAATACAAAAATATAAAATGGTTTCTTGCCTCCAGATATACTCCATATTATACATATTCTTGAACTAGTACCACGTAGTACTACTACTTCACAACTAGCTAGAATCAGAATATAGTCTTACTTTTACATCCAAACTCATCCAATAATCTTATAAACAAATAGGAGTACAAGATATATTATCACGGAGAACTTTTAAACAAACCTGGAGCTGTCATCTGTTTCTCTATAGTTGATGAAGATCTCAAAGGGTTCCTCAGTTCACGACGCGATATAATTAACCTACAACACTAGAGCTGTCATCTGTTTGAGACATTTCTCTATAGTTGATGTGCTTGCTGCCTGGATCAAGAAGATATAGAAGAGTTACTTCTGTACATGAAACTGGGAATACAAGTGCCCTGTAACTCAATCTTGACTAATCCGGTGGTGAGAAAGCCTTTGTTCTTTTTGCGGTATTTGAGTTTGATTCATGTTGTTCATCAACAAAATTCTGGCCTGTACCCTCTGCAAGAATCCAATAACTCATTAGTCAGCACAATAGAAAGTGATACATTTTAGAGCATGGTTTGCAATGGACTCAGCAACAGATTAACTGGGATCTTTTTCTGAAGGATATTGTATGCATTAGATACCAAACAACAAACCATATCACGATAGAACTGGCCAGTCTCATTCAAGAATGTATTTAAATCACCTCTTTTGGAGTCACAGTATTTGGTACTGGCAGAATTTTGATGTGAAGAACAAGTATCCGATCCATGAGGCTGTGGCGTACGAGCAGGACGCTTCATCCCGATGCGCTTATTACGATACAACCGCTGGCTCTCAATATGACCAACAGAATCAGCTAAAACATTGGAAAGAAGACAACCCCTATTGCACTTGATCTTTTTGCAACAACCATGAGGCTGCACAACACACAAGTATCATCAACAGTTAGTCAGGCGGGAGAATTACATATATGTTCCATCAAGAGAGTTTGACAAAATGAAATACTGGGGGTAAATGATGCCTCGAGTCTCAACCTGCGCATCGTTTATTTGATGTATTTGTGAAATGCTTCTTTCTCCCTCGTCCTGATCTGAACACTTGTCAAGCAAACTGATTGACTGGTGCAGCTGTTTAACAAATGAGACTTCCAAATGTTCAAGGTATATGTTGTGCTTCTCATCAGTCCACATTGTGCTGCAGGAAGAAGGAGCATTTCAAACCAGCTGTGACTATGAAGCCATACATTGTTGGACGATATACTCAAATCACAAGAACACAGAAATATCTAGGATATCTTATAGCTACCCATATCATATCATATTTTGTACAGATATCTAATAAGATTAGGATTATGTCGCACTTGTAACCCCAAATATCCATCAGCACCCAAATATCTAGGCTTAATGCGTCTGTCAATTGTTCATCATCAATATATAGTCCATGTCCCAAAAAAGGAGAAAATATACGTTAGCAGAATTGCAGAGATAGAGTTGTTTGTCACATCTATAACACACAATCACATATTCACATAAAAAATCTAAAACAAACTCAGAAAACCTACTTCAAAATGGAACTACACATACTTAACAATTCAACATAAACTTCACCAGAGAATAATCCTATACATTTTCTCACAAGTACTACTTGATAGAAAATCACAATAACGAAAAAAAAATGCGGAAGAAGAAAGACAAATCTGGAGAGGGAAAAATCGAGAAGGAATATACGCAATTGATGCTACGAAATATCTTCGCAGATCTGACTTCAAGTCATTAGCACAACAAATATCCAGCGATGGCGGCGGATACAGTTTCCGCTTGTATTTGTAATCGTTGAAGAGAGAAGAGAAAGAAGCGGTGAGCGAGAAAGTGCAGTTACCATGGTGACACCTATGCTTAAAAGGAGGAATGCTGCCACGTCAGATTTAAAGATCTTCAGCAGTTGTCAGCCAGATATTTATTTACGCCGCGTCGGATACACGCCCATTTGGAGGCGTGTGCTGATATATGATAAGGCTTTAATTCTTTTTTTTAAATTCATTTGATATTTTCTTCCGACAAAATTATCCATCCGTATTTTATTTTTTTACAACTAGATAGTGGTTCAATTACTTATCTTTATTTTTTTTGGAAAAATTGCCTAAAGAGTCATGAACTTTGGAGAAAGTTTGGTTTTTTCCACAAACTATAAAAGTTGCGCCTAAAGTCACGAACTTTGTCGGATCGTGCAAATTTCCCAAACTATCCGACCTGACGACATATTTCCGTTAAAAACTTATCTCGCGTGGCATACCGGAGGCGTGACTTGGCAAAGTTTCTGACTGTGCACAAAATGATGTCGTTTTATGCTTTTTTTTATTGAATCTTCTTTACACATCGACGATTTCAATCTTGTCGATTACGTTTTCCGTCGATTGAATTAGGGTTTCGCTTTCGAAATCAGCCAAAAAGAGGTTATATTACCTGAATTTAGGGTTAAGCCAGTAATTTTGCCAAGTCATGCCTTCGGCAGATCACGTGGGATAAGTTTTTAATGGAAATATACTGCCGAGTCGAGTAGTTTGGGAAATTTGCATGATCCGGTCAAGTTCATGACTTTAGGCACAATTTTTATAGTTAATGGAAAAAATCAAACTTTCCTAAACTTTGTGACTTATTTTTGCCCTTATTTTTGTGTATTTCATGGTAGGTCATATTTTTAAGTAATTTAGCTGTACTGTATTTAGTCAATTTTAAATATAACCAGCATTTAATGAATTAAAATATTTATAGTGAAATTTATTATCCGTACATCATATATTGCATGGATTTATTTGACCAAAAAGTATGGAATTTGAATTGTGCAATAAAAAAAAGTTACATTGGGACGTGATATCATATTCATACACAAAATAAAATATCTATATTTTGAAAGGCGTTGATATTGAGACTTGGATTTAGTATCAGTATCGATTCATATGATTTAGATAATAAGACGTGTTTGTTAGGACATCAAATCCTTCACCAAATTTTGAGCAAAGTTTTCCAATACGCAATCACGGTTAGGCTTATCCAAACCGTGTAGCCTTATAATTCGCGGTAGTTATCCGTTGGTACATAGGCCAGCAATAGGCCAGCAATAGGCTAGCCATTCTCTCCCCTGCCATGTCAGCAACACTAAAAAATCCACCTGTCACATCAGATTTAGGTCAGCCATAGGCTAGCCATAGGCCAGTCGTAATAAAAATAATTCAAAATATACTACATTTACGGAATTAAAATCACGATTAAATTACCGAATTAAATTTACGAGACATATACGGGAAAATTAATTAATTTTATTTTTAAAAAAATGTACATTAACTAAAAATAAAAAAAATTGCATAATAATAAAAAATCCGGGCTTCCACACACGAGCCACCGCCCCACTCTACTCCTCACTAATTTATTAAAAAAATACATAAAAAAATGTTAGTATGCCTTGAATCCGTTATAATTTGCCGCTAGCCGAACGGGGTAATAAAAAAAAATTAAAAAAAAAAATTAAAAAATAGCGCTGGCCGATCGGGCCGCCACAATGGCGGCTAGCCGATCGGCCAGCGCTTCGGCCAGCGACGAGCGATCGGCCAGCCCACGCCAATTTCGTCCTCGCCGGTTACAATGCATGGTTCGGCTAGCCGATCGGCTAGCGCGACGACGAATCGGCTAGCCGGTCGCTAGCCGACCATTGCGGATGCTCTTATAATGGAGTGTGGATTCGTTTTCAATTTTAAAATTATAAATAATGAATTAAAATATATATTAAACACTGTTTTGAGAAAACTAATTACGGCCCCCAGTCAGCCGAGTATAAATGAAATAATATCTTAATATACAAAGTAACTAAAATAGATTTTTTATTTGGTACCGTACAAAATTTCATTTTGTATTGCTACACGAATATCAGAAAATAAAGTAATAAAGATGAAAAAATTTAAAATGATATTATTTTTATTTTTAATGAGATATATCTATTGATTTCATATCAATACTTTTTACCCTCATAATTTCATTTCAAGGGTTCGTGCAATCATGACATGATCGTGTATGACCTATTATTATTTTGTGTATATACTATAATATTATATACCTAATATTTTATTTTAAAGGTAGCAAATGAATAAATTTTATAAATTAAAGATATTAAGATATAGTGAATATAATTACTAAAAGCTGTGATCTAATTGATAAATTTCGAAAGATTGTCATGAATTCAATCATTAATAAAAAAAATTATATACATTAAGGTTGTATATAATTTCATTAATTATCTCTAAAGATTTGAAGCTTATCTTAATTTTTAGAACGTAGTATCAATCATGTACTAATCTTTCAGAACTTATATTTAATTTTCTAGAAAACGAATCTATTAAAAGTCATTTGATAATAGTATATGTTAGGGAGTACTACTAATTTCAAAGGTTTTGATTGAATAGATAAAATTACATTCGATAAAATTAATAAGAAATAGTATTGAATTACACTTAATATACACTTCCACGACAACGAACATGTTTAATTTGGCAGAGAAACACAACACATGCGATGCAACAAAAGAAAAACCAATTCCCTATTTATTCCTTATATTTTATGTGTTCAGTAGTTCCCTATTTATCAATCAAACAAGCCAACGGCCCTACATTAATTTGCTCGAACGTTGTAGAAAAAAACATTACATTGAATTTATTGGTCTTATCTCATATGTAATCAATAAACTTCTCATATTCAATTCGTAAATACGTTGAGTAAATAAAATATAAACCACCATAAATAAACAACATCCAGTTTTCTTCCTCATACGGCAAATAGCCACCATTCATAACTCGATTATAATGATCAACGTTCAATTTATTTATTAAAAACCAACCGTGAATAACCAGATCAAGATAACATTAAATAAGCTTATTATATTTCATATAATATAATGTAAAACAAACAAATAAAATTAAAAAGTAGGTCAATTGGACTAATACAAGAGGTCAAGAATTTATTGACCATTTGAGACTTTGAAAGTTAGAACGAACCTAACACCAAAATAATTAATACTAAGTCTAATTTGTAATGTTGTCACGGCGGCCAGGTTAAAATTTGAATTCAATGTTTTGCTAAACCGGTTGGCAAAATCAGATTACATTTTTTTTTTTTTTTTGTTTAGAAAATGGTCAGTTTGAATTTTCAAAAATAATTGTTTTGTTTATGAGAGGGTGTTGGAAAATCACAATTGAATGTGAATTAAATGTGTTCGTCTGTCTTAGATAATCCAATTAGGATGCGTTCTATTTGGTTGTATTTTTATTGTGGAAATTTTCATACTATCAGAGAACACACCATTAACACTTTCTAATAATGATATATTTGGATTAAAATATGTACAACATATTAACTAATAATGGCAATAAATGTACCATAAGGAAATTTGTGATTTGTTTAGGGAGAACTGCACCTATATTATTTGCTTATTGAATAAGTAATAAGCTAATGGTTCTTAAACGAGGTAGACGAAAAAGAATCATAGAAAGTGCAAATATAATAGAGATCAAAATTCAATACTTGCAAAATTAAGTGCAAAACTACCCTCATACGTTCCGCATGTTGAGTTTCATTTTAGATGTCCCATAGTATTTAAATTATTTTTCTTTATGACATAAAAATAAAACATAAATCTGTTTTATACTTACTTTGTTTGTTCTTTAATTTCTTTCCACTTAATCTACTATACAGTTACGGATACAATTTTTTAAATCTGTAACCAAAACATTGACTAAAATAAGCTTGAAATAGAAGAAATATTACATAAATAAAACGACGCCATCGTTTAAATGAAGTGGTATTACGTCAACTAGAATACTCCATTTAATCTGTAAAATTTCATGAGTTACAACATTCCCAATGTTTCTCCGTTTAGTAGGAGTAGTTTTTAAAAGCCGTGGAAACTCCCTAACTTATTTATTAATCATAAACAAGATGGATACTTATCTATACAAATTGTCAAATATTTTATATCAATATGAAACAAATGCTCCTTAAATAATGAATTAGAATGTAAGTTCTCTCAATAAGTATGGTAGATCAAAATTCGAGATAATTACATGATTAATACATAAAACTTCAATGATATTTCATATTAGTACAAAAAAATTAATTTTATATAATCATATAATATTTGCATAGATTATAAAGCAGTTTCGTATTTCAATTCTATCATAGTTGTTTGGACCATTTATCTATATATATAGCATAGAAATCACAAAATAATGATAAAAAAATTTATACCAATTTAAATACTCATATTAAAATCCTTTTATATTGCAAGAGTTGAGGTAAAAAATTCTTTTGTTCAAAAACATGTATTCCTAGTAAATTGTAAAGTCTAAAAATTAAAAAAAAATTGATTAATTTATTTCTTCACAACTCTCCTTCTTCCCTAAACAGCAATCTGAATCGCAAAGAATTGGTGAAGAATGGCGCAACGAACACGCCACCACCTGCGCCCATTGCCGCAGCCTTGCCTTCACAGTCTCCGGCTCATCACCTGTTTTTTCAATCAAAAACAACACAACTTCAGTTCAATTGCATCCCCAAACCCTATTCCCAATTCCGTAACTCGCAAATTGCAAAAGCAGGTAATTAATTGAAGTTGAACCATACCTGGAGCAACAATGAAATCGGCGGCCGAATCGGAATCGGAAAACGTCGCCGATGAAGTTCGCGACAAGCTGTTGGAGTAGTTCCGGTTGACAGCGCGGTACAGCTCGAGCGCAGGAAAAGTAGACGAAAGCTTGGGATCCAAATCGGCTGAATCGAAGCCGAAACCTAATTCGAAGCAGGCGCGGAGCTCCTCGAGGTCGTCTTCGGTGCAGCTGCGGCCACGGTGGAGCCTGTGATTCTTCCGGCGGCTGGTCCAGGCCTCGTCACGGATGATGTCCGGCGACCACGAGTTCTGCTTGTAGAGGGGGGAGGGGGCTCGGCGCGGTTGCGCCATGGAGATTGCGCCGCCGTGGAGCAATAATTGGTTGGGTTCGTTAAAATTGAATTGGGCGAGTTGGAAGAGGACACGGGTTTTGGGGGTTTTATTCGGTAGGTTGAGTTGTCAGGATTTTGGGCCCACCTCGCTTTCTTATTAAAAATTGCTCCCCGAGTGTGCGTTTATCTCGTCATAGTCTCTTGACTTTAAAAATATCGCTAGTAATCTTTTGACTAAGGGTTTATTTCGAATTTGGTCAATATTACATTATTTTAATGATGCATTAAATCTAATATTATTTCAAATCATCTTCTTCTTCCGTTTGCCATCCTTCACTTTGTTATTTATTTTAATATTAGATTTAATTTTATAAAATTAAATTTAAAATTTGGATTTTTAAATATCAATAAATTATTTTTAATTAAAATTATTACTTTATGTATTTATTATAAAAGAGTTGTTTGAATTGGCTGCATAGTTTTATTTCTATATATATAGCGATGAGATGAGAAAGAATATATAAATTAAAATTTTTTAAAATAATATATACATAAATTAATAATTTTAATTAAAAACAATTTATTGTTATTTAAAAATTTTAATTTTAAATTTAATTTTATAAAATTAAATCTAATATTGAATAAAAAAACAAAGTGAAGGATGACAAAGTAAAGAAGAAGATAATTTTGAAATAATATCAGATTTAGTATATCATTGAAATAATACCATATTAAAACAGTTAAAATGTGAAAAGGCGAAATTGCCGAATGTTCAAAAGGGCATTTTCAGAAAAAAAAAAAAAAAATAGCTAAAATGACCAATTTCAAAATAAATCCTTAGTCCATGTACTACTGACAATATTTTTAAAGTCCAGGGACTATGGACGAGATAAATATATAGTGTAGGAACCATTTCTATAGTTCACTCTATTTCATATTGATATAAAAATATCGTATTTATATATATTTTATTAATTTTATTTAGACAATGTCAATCTTTGATGTATAAAATGTATAATAAAAATAATGATGAATTTTTTATACTATGAATTTTTAGAATGTTAATAAAATATTTTGTACCAATAATGTCAAAACATTTTATACCGTGTGTGCACAAAATGTTGACATATAATATTAACATTTGTCATTTTGCTCCTACAAAATAATGTTCATATTTAGTAGTAATTTTCATTTTTGTTAATGGATTCCATTTTCCACTAACTCGTTACACTTGTTGAAAACGTGTGATAAATAAGAGGCTTTTGGCCTTTCATGTGGCTAAGTCCTTTGGCCTTTCATGTTCTTGTAACCTCCATTTGGTTTATGATGTCCTTTAATGCTAAGACCTTTGAGGTGGCCTTCCCTATCCGATAAATAGGTGGAGTTTGGAAGAGGGAAGATACACCAACAAAAGCATTACATCCTCTCTCAAGCTCTACATCATAGTGTGCATCATAGCTCGATTCTCGGAACTCCATCAAGTTCGCCGGTGCCTAGCGGGTTTGAGGTACTTCTACACGCTAGGAGGAAGTCGTTTTATCTTTGGGGGCAATACGTCATTCCGTGAGCACTAGCCGGGGCGTAATTTGTCTTGCGGAAAGAGGGCTTCCCTCAACTCGACTTATTGTTGGTTTGTTTTATTTTATTTCCGTTGTAATTTTCATTCCATTTATTGTTATTATCTTCCTTCGATTGTAATAGTTAGAGTACCGTCTGTAACGGCTTGGGAATTTTATCCCATTATTTCTAACAACACTTACATTCTATCATAAAATCAATAGTATATAAAATTCCGACTTATAGTACACTAATTTTTTCAACCGCTTCTCTTCATGTTTCTTAAAACTCGTATAAGTGGGATTTTAAATTATGAACAATGAGAGTAGTATTAAAATGAGTTGTGAATGAAACTATTTGTACTTATTTATGGAAATTTCATGAAATATTTTGTTGAATTAATGTATTAAACTCTTAAGGTGCGAGGATCAAATTTGGTCAAGACTGAATTGACTTCAAATTTTTCGCGATTAATTTATTACACTAGGATTGTTAGATTATTCTAACTTCCAATTTCGTCGTAGGTATGGCCATGGGTAAGTTACATGAACTCTTCTTGATTTGTTCCCTTGATTATGTTTCTTGGATATTCTAAGTTCGGTTATACTAAATGCTAATATGGGCGAGTTGGAAGAGGACATGGGTTTTGGGGGGGTTTATTCGTTGAGTTGTGCGGATTTTGGGCCCACAACGCTTTTTTTTTTTTTTTTTTTTAATTATATTTCATATTGATATTAAAAATCTAAAATTGATAAATAAAAGTTTATTAGCATATATTTTATTAATATCCAATTACATACACAATCAGCAATTATTTAATAGAAAACCCCAGAAACTCAAAGACAAACCACTGCAAAATTACTTGAAATCTAATGCCAACTGAGAAAAAAGGGCCCTTTTTAAGAGGAGCTGAAGAAATTGGTGAGAAAATTCCGATGGGTTTTTCTTAAAACGAAATTCTTTTAATTTCATTATCACCTATTTTTAGATTCTTGAATATACAGTATGTCGGCGGGCAATGTTATTTATACGCATTTAAATAGCTGAATTAGTAATCATTTTATTTCTGAAGTTGCAAATTAGGCGAAATTCGAGAGCCTAGAAAGTTGAGGTCAGCCTCCTCCTCCACCCGGGGAAATGCAATTTCAATACAAATCTATGTTTGCATCCAAATTGATCTCGATATAACTGCGATATAATCCAACTCGTTTTACTCTTTAGATCCTCGCTTTTCTTTTCTGAATTATTTTGGTATAACAATATTTCAGGCGAGTAATTTATTGTTCGTTTTGGATGGGTTTAGGGGAAAAAATTGGATCTTGAATTGGTTTTTATTCGTTAGGCAAGAATATGATTAATATTTCTTCATGTAGATTCAATAATCGGTGGCTATTTAATTAGGTGTAGAGATATCTGCATCTGCATCTTCATCATGCACTTGTCTGAAATTTCATTCTAATACTTATTTACCTTCTGGAGCTGAAGCTCTTATGCTAATTTTATGCAATCTGTTTTGTGCATCCATTCAATGTTCGTTTTCCATAGTATCCTTTGATGCAGTATTTATTGGAGCCAATTTTATAGTATCCTCTGATGCAGTACTTAAAGGGATCTTGCTAATCTAAATTTATCTTGTACTCCCTATATAGTAATGTGTAGCCAATCTTAATCCGTCTTGTTTATAGTAGTAGTAATTGTTCTGGCTTGTACTAGACTTTTACAGGGTGTAGTTTTTAATTGGGTATCTTCGAATAATAATAAGGGTTTCTCTTCAGTTATATTCTGTCATTATTTTCTATGCAAAGTTATGCAATTTGAATTCTTCTGATCAAGAAAAGAATTTGGAATAGAATGAATTTGACACTTCATTTTTTTGCCAATGTGAATCAAGATTTGATAGTAGGCTCTGAAAGTTAATAAAAGGGCTAGTGCGTGGCGAGTGAGTGCTTGTGGTGAATCAATGTCGGGTATATGACTATATGTTAAGTCTAAGTACCCTTTTTTGTGTTGTTATACTCAATTCTGCAAATTATTCCACTTAATAAATCAATGGAGATTTATGGTCTATCCTTGTCACCAGGAAGGTAGAAGTAGTTTATCCATTTAAGTCTGTGATGTCGAGCTCAAATGCATCTACATTGCTGTTGCCATCGGAATGCTCAGGACATGCAAGGCAATTGGAAAGCTCAAATGGAAACCGTTATCAACCTCTGTTGCATCAAAGTTGGAGCTCCTCCCAGGGTCCTGTTGCTATTCTTTGGGACATGGAGAACTGCCCCGTGCCAAGTGATGTGCGATCTGAAGATGTGGCTGGTAACATTAGGATGGCTCTGCGGTTTCATCCTGTAATCGATGGAGCTGTAACAATGCTTTCTGCATACGGGGATTTTAATGCTTTCCCCAGACGACTAAGAGAAGGATGCCAGAGAACTGGTGTGAAGCTCATAGATGTCCCCAATGGACGTAAGGATGCAGCCGACAAGGCAATATTGATCGACATGTTCCTTTTTGCTCTTGATAATCCCCCACCTTCATCCATCATGCTGATCTCAGGAGATGTTGATTTTGCTCCTGCTCTCCATATTCTTGGTCAGCGAGGATATACCATAATTCTTGCTATTCCTTCTCGAGTGGGGGTGTCATCTGCCCTTTGCAATGCAGGTAGGTTTGTATGGGACTGGCCTAGTATTGCTCGTGGGGAAGGTTTTATGCCCCCGGCTAAAGCAATGATTCCATCTCGTGGAGGTGCAGGGGATATTGCAGGGTTCTTGGTGGGATGTCATATTAACAATAATGTGGATGTTGAGAATGAAGAGGAGTCGATAGTTTATAGGGGGGTCTCAAGAGGCTATTGCAGCACAAGAGATTTATCTTTGGTATCACAGTCTACATCTGAGCATAAAAGTAATCCAATTGCAATGCCCTCAGATCCTATGATTTCGCAATCTCTTAGCTTTCCATCTATTCTGTATGAAGTTTCATCAGGAAACCGTGTCCCATGCAAACAAAACGACACAACTTGGGTGCAGCCCAGAGATCTAAACGATTTAAAGGGCCAACTGGTAAGGTTGCTTGAATTGGCAGATGGAAATTTGCCTCTGACCCGACTTCCGGCAGAATACCAAAAATATTACGGGAAGCCTCTGTTTGTTTCTGAAGATGGGGCAGTTAAGCTTGCAAACCTTCTTAAGAAGATGGGTGATATGATTGCTATCCAGGGAAAAGGCCAAAAAAAGTTCGTCTGCCTCCATAACTCTAAATCTGGAGCAGCTGGTAATCCTGTAATATTGTCTAGGAGGGAGAAAAAAGAAAAAGAATCTCGGGAAGACAACGTTGATGCAACAGCTGGAAGTGGCTCCTCGGATGAGTTCTCAGGTGACGAAACAGCTGGGGGAGGAGGAAATGATGGTAGGCAAGAAGGAGAAAGTTCTTTTCTTGAGGTTGTTGGTCAATCTCAAATTGTTGACAAAAGCCTGAACAAATTTAAGTATGAGCTTCAAGAGATCATGGTGAGCTACTCTTGCCGGATATTACTTGGTTCTTTCGAGTCCTTATACCAACAAAGATACAAAAAACAACTGGATTATATAAGCTTTGGTGTGAATAATCTGGAGGAGCTGTTGGGGAAGGCGCGGGATGTGGTTCTGTTGCAAGAAGAACCCATAAGTAAAAGAAAGTATATGTTTGCTGTTTGTGGCTAAATGAAAATCTTGCTCCTGCTTTGTTCATTGCAGGAACATCTGCGTCACATGAGGTAGAGTCATTACTTCCTCAATCCTAGTCCTCAGTCTTTTGGCGTCGTCTTTTAATTTTCAACTAGAAATTAGGCAACATACGTCATAACTGTCTATACTGTGCCTACGTTTGTTTTATTCTAATTAGGTGCTTATGAAATGATCATTGGGACCCTCATCTAGGGATCTGAGTCTGATCAAACACAAATGGGAGTTCCTCTGTTTGTTTACTAATCTTTATGTTGACTCATGAATTCATGATGCTAAAAGTTACTACTATACTGAATTGCTATTTAATTAAGGAGATATTTGCTTCGTGATTGTGCTTTGTTTTATGTTAGAATTCTGGAAGTCAAATAAAACCTCTGGTTAGGTTCAATGCCAATGAAAGAAAGACCAAATTTAGTAAATTAAGCTTCATCCACTAGCAGATTCGAGGAGGGGCTCAAGCTAGCAAGAATTCATATAGTGCTAAGGGGAAGAATCCCTCCAAGAGTTCATAAAAAGTTAATTAATAAAAATAATAATAATAATACTCCCTCCATCCCCAAAGAGTATGAACTTTGGGTTCGACACGAGTTTCAATTCATTATTGGTAAAGCAAGAGAGAGATAGATAGAGGAAGTTTTTTAAGTATTGTTAGTGGAGAATGGGTCCCACCTCATTAGAGAGAGGAGAGTTTCCAAAATTGGAATGTTCATACTCTTTGAGGACGGACGAAAAAGGAAATATTGCATACTCTTCAGGGATGGAGGGAGTAATAATTTGCAGCCTTTATTTGATTTGGGTTAATGTTACGGTGAAGTTTAGTTTTGTTCACAATTGTTCCTTGTCCATTGTAGCATCTTTCCTTTATAATCATAAGAATTTATGGCTTCATATCAAAAGATCCCCATAAATAATTGATCCTGCTTCTGAAGATTCCATTTTTATGTACACAGTTCCATTTTTTTTATCATTAACGACACTGATGACTTTGCTCGGTTTTCAAATACGTCAAAGCTGTCCCATTAGTAACAGCAGCTTAGTTATAGTATTAGAATATTTCTATTTCAGTATGAGCTAAATATCCTGTCAAAGCACATAGCGCCAGCGAATACAGGGCATGTAGATTTACACTCATCATTCTAGTTTCTTGGTTAACTATAAGGAGGGTAGGAGCCTCTGAGGAAGGTGATGAACAAACTCAATTATACGGGATCCATGCCCTACGATATGAAATCAAATCAAATCTATGGTGTTTGGTGTTATGAATGTCGAAACTTCTCATTTTGGTTACTCTTTTCTCTTACACCTCCAAAGCGTATTGTTTCTCAGGCTACCAAGTGGGAATCGCATGCCTAGGAAAGTGCTGCTCAAGAATGTCAATCGTCGGGATAAATGGGTAAGTTGCTAACTGCACATTGTGCTCTGTCATGAGAATTTTGAAGATCGATATTTTCAAATTATGCAGATGAAGTTAATTCTGCATTCTGTTTTATGGAAAGCATTGGATATTAAAGATCCTTTCATATCAGTAGGACTGCTGCTTCTCGACACTAGGGTTCATTTATACATTAGCATGCTACGAATGCTGTTCGTCTCGTTTGGAGTCCTTACTGCTGTTTTGCCTCCTGTTGAGGAGCCAATGAATCAGGTATTAACTCAGCTTTTGCTTGTAAGGCAACTGAGGTTTTAATTTATTGTCATTTGCAAACTAATTTCTGTGCTTTGAAGAATTGTGTATTATAGTAACAATTTTTAATGGTTCCATAGTAGAGTTGGTGGCTCCATGTGATTTTTGATTTATTGCTGTGTTTCTCATGTACTGAACTCTTCACTATAAATTATTCCCACCAACTATTTTCGACAATTCGCGTTAGGCTTTACGTTGTAGCAAATCTCAACTTTGCCAACGAAATGGAAAAAAAATTTAGTGGTAAAGACCTTTTTGCTACACGGTATGCCAATATTTTCTCTCCTTATTTTTCTCTTCCTTTTGTAATTATGATTGGCTGAACACACAATGGGGAATCATGTCAGGACCATTGATTTTTTACTCCACGAAATGATAATCAGAAATTGAAATAACTAATGTAACTAAACAGAATCATTATAATTGTTACATGGAATCATTTTTTCTTGAGACAGAAGTCTAATGCCGGGTCGAGTCCGTAGCGCCGCGGAGCAACAGCCGCGTCCGGATCTGATCTATTTACTCGGCAATTCATCCGGTGACTTCACGGTCGCCAAAGAAGCCCCAAGAAGCATCAAACATTTCCGATGAGATCCATGGAGCAACTCTTAGATAGCAAGCACTAGCTCCCGGTGCGACTTCATAAAAAGCAATCAAAGATAAGATCGTTGAATATTTTAAATGATTTTTGTGGGGTTAAAGGAAATGCTATGGTGCTAGTTGCTTGTGGCTAAGGTTTCCATTGTCTATATATTCTACAATAATGATGTAAAATTAAGACATATGAAGACTTAGGTGGATGCTGTCTCCACTTTGGCATAATTCAATATCATCAATAAATGTTTTTTTTTTGTTTTTTGTTTTTTGTTTTTTTGCTTATAAAAGAAATAAAGCATCAACATTTATACTAATACCAATCAACTGGACTGTGATATGAACCAACAATCCACACTTTTTAGTACGTTCATCTTTTTACAAAATTATTTTCCAACATAGAATTCATCATTTTCAATTTAAAATTCTTTTATGCCGCAGCCATTAGTTGATGAACTCACGAAAAATTCAGATAGTTTGTCATCTCTAACTTGTGTAGAATATTCTTTACTTAAAAGAGAGATAAATTCGTTATTCGAAATATGATTGCTGCAGTTGCAATCAAGAATATATTATAATTCTATGCAATTAGTTTATACTTAGGTTCTGATAGATAATCTGATCAGATTTTTGGGTCAATTAGGTAGAAATTCTCTAATGCTGATGTCAGTTTAGATCCATGAATTTTTGACCAGTTAATGAATCTATTCTATATATTGTTCTATTATTCCACCCTAAATGAATGTAAAAGTAAGATATCAATAACATGATAAAGTGAGAGCACCTAATATTAATTAAAATCTGAAATTATTGTCACAATTTAGGAAAGAAAAGAACTTTAAAAATTAGGCATATTCGCAAGCCGACTAGACTTTAATTTTTGGTATAGGTCGTCTCTATGATTCTATTATGTTTTTATGAATTTATATTTTATAGTACAAGATATATGGACTATTATATTTTTACTTTTTTTCACGAGTATCGTATAATGATGATAAAAGGCAAAAATATCAAAGAATTTGGAACACAATCAAATATCTTGATTCTTAGACTAGAGAAAGTAAAATCACCGAAGGTGACGATAGTGTGATTTGCACCCTACCCTAATCCACTATTGAAGAAAAGGTGGTGTGACATTTAATCAAAGATCACATGTCTTCGATTCTAAAACAAAACAGATACTAGCATGCAATTTGTGAATATGTTCGATAAGACATTAAATATGAAACGAGGTAGTTTTATATTAAGAAAGAATTAATAAGATGGAAAAAAGAAATAATAATTGAAATGAGAAGTATAACACACTAGAATTATTTAACTTATAATTTAACCACACTGTTTTGATGTTTACTACATGACATCGTTTTGGCTGGCGTTCAATAGTGTCACGCAAGTAAGTTATCAAGTAAGTTATCAAGTCATGCCAATGATCTCACTATCTCAGTTGTTTGCAAATTACTAACAAAATCAATAGTTCAATAATTAGCTAGATTTTAGGTGCACAACCAGAATTTGGCAGAAATAAGAAATCCAAGTACAAATGTACAATTGTGCAAATACCCCTTTACTATACGAAACATGATGACAAAATAAATGAAAAATAAAAATATCTCACGCCGATATAAAGGGAGAATCAAACACATAGTCTATAATATAAGCCTAATAAGTTTAAATAAATGAAAGTCTACACTAAATATACTAATACTCATATCATTACAAGGTGACACATCACACACTTAATATAACACACAGGGTGCGTTATATTGCTAACTATTTAAATTGCTAACTCTGCTAACTTGTCAATACAGTGTATCAAAAATGTCAATACGATAACATTAAAATGTCAACACATAATATATCAACATATTATATTGAAGTTCAACAAAATTATGTGTTGACATTTTAAATATACAAAATCGATAAATTAGCAAATTAACAATTAAAAAAAGTTAGTAATTAATCACATCCCTATAACGCTACTGTATACAAATACTCATGACATGACAATGGGAATCAAAGGCCGAGGATTTACGGCTTGGTATGAAATTAAATATCGAGTGGGGTTTGGCGTTCAACTTTTACTTTTTGGACTATGTATTTATGAGATAATTTAATTTCTCAATTCTCATTGTGACTATAATAATACTCATATGAAAACAAAAAAAATTAGTTTTCAGAAATTTCGGCTGGAACAAACCAAACCAAACTAACTACGCGTTTTGGCCTACACAAAACGAAATTGATTAAATTGTTACTTAACTTTTTAATCAAACATTAGCTTATTGAAAGAATTTATGATTAAATTCTCAATTATTCATTACGTTACAATGAAATACTAAGATGATGCATTTTGTATATTTTACAAATGGATATCTACAAATATTATTATGAAGACAAAACGCATCAGATATATGGCAAAAGGGCGAAGACAATAATAAGATTAGAATGTGATTAATTATAAGTTGATGTAATGTTAGAACAACCCACTCTTGTTACATCATTGTAGCCACTAGCCACCTCATTTTAGGTTGGAAAATTGTCCTAAAAGTTAGTAAAACATCTCCACAATTTTATTTCCCCCTTTTCTAAATTTCTCATTTCCTACCCTTAATTGGATGATTTAATTTTCGAGATTAAAGTTAGTAAACCATTAATGTAGTAGTAGTTAAAATTCTCATTTGAGTAGTTTTTTACAACGTTAACGATGTGACATACTGTATTTACTAGTTTAATTTCTCAATAAATCCATCTTAATTTGATAAGAAATTACTATCGGAAAAGGTTGAATGACAAGTCGGCAATGTGTGTTGCTGGACTTTAGCTGGGTGCACATGCATGTCTTCGATTCTCATATTTGGTCAATTATATCAAACAACGTGATCAACTAATATTAAGTACTCCTCTATTACTAATTAATTAGAGTTTAATGAGTTACAGTTAAAAGTTAATTGAGATAATATATAGCGCTATATATAAATGTAATTATTCTTTTCCAGACTTATGTTTGGTAATAATGAGAAATGGAGGAGTACTACTTTTGGACAATAAAAAGATGATAGTCGGTTGTTGCAGCTGTAGCAGTTCCAATTGCCTCTATTTGTTTTCTAAACCCGAAATATATTTGATAGGAATGATACGAATTCAAATGGTGTATTCCCTCAGTTCCATAATAGTGGAGTCGTTTCTTTTCAACATGTAATTTAAGAAAAATTGTATTAAATTAGTTAAATAATGATGAATAAAGTAGAAAATGAAAAAAATAGAGATGGAGAGAGAATAAAGTAAGCGCGATTAAACATGTTGACTTTTACTAAAAATGTAAATGATTTCACTACTACAGAACGTACCCAAATAGCAAAATAACTTTATTATTATGGAACAAGAGAGTACATTTGAATTTAGTTCATTTATATCTACATGCCAAATATAATAAGATGACATAAAGTGAAATAACTCAAGTAAGTATTATAAAGTTATGAAAAAATTACGTCTCAACTAAGAACATGAGAGTTTAACTTTAGCTATTGAAATCGATTATTGGGAATTTGGGTCATGATTATCCATTAGAAATACTGTATTTAAATATTGTGAAGTGAAAATATAAAAATGAGTGATGATAGAGAAAGTATGACAAGCTGTCGGCTGCACATTCCTCTATTCATATTTGACCGTTGACCGTTTGTCACTTCCATCAACAGCAGTCAACAGCAGACCCAAAACACTGAACAGAATCATAAACTTTCGGCCTACTGTTAATAAATAATTAAACTAATTTTTCTCCTTGATTTATAACTGTAAAACAATTTACATTATTATTTCTGTTTGATAAATATTAGTAACATAATCCATATTAAAATTATTTCTTTTAGTTTTTATATTGTACTTGAGAGAAAAAAATGTTGAGGCAGTTTACTTGAGAAACATTTAAGTTTGCTATTTAAATCAACAGGTAATCCTACAAATTTTTTCACATGATTTTGAATTTATACATCCATAACCGTTGAGTATTTACATTTTTCACCTACATTTTCATTTCAAATCTTTTCATTCTTTATTATTTACTATAATTTTTAATTAAATTAATTATAAATAAATATAAAAATTTTAATAAAACAATGAGATTACATAATGGAAATAAACGAAAAAAACACATAATCAAACTATAGCATGGAAATAAACGAAAATTTTTTTGCATAATCAAACTATAGCATAAAAAAGTAAGAATGAATGGATTTATTGACGAAAATTAAGAGTAAAAATCAATAAAATAGGAGTAGCATATTTTTTTATCATGAAAAAAATTGAATAATACCGCGTGACAGTCTTTGATTGGGTAAGTGGTGTGTGCTCTGACACGCGCGATGCAGCGTGCTCAACGGGCCACAACATCGGTACATATATACTCGAGAACTGATCAATTTACGCGCAATTGTGAATGGCCTTATAAAATTATTTTCCCTCCTAATAACTTTGATGCATGCATGTAGCAGGTAAAATCCGAACAAACATATTCGAACACAATTCAATAATTGACAAAATCCAAATTTTATATTGAACGACAAAGAGAACGTCCTTGCTTTAATCACAAAGTTCAACAACTCTAGAGAATATGGAAAAACAACTCTCTATAAGAGACAATTGTGTTGAATATTAAAGATTAATAACAAACTAACTAAGGAATTTATATTTAAGAAGAAGTAGGAGACTGAAATAAGTAACTTATAAATAAATTGAGCGCCTGACTTGTCCACCACAAGGCATCGTCATCGCCACTAAATTTATATGTTTAATCAATATTAATGGCACAAATGAAGAATTTATATAAAATAACAAAGGAGGGATGATTATATAAAATAATAAAACTACATAATCAAGAAGCGTAATTTTTTATTAGTACTAACTAGCTAATTGCTCTATCCAAACTATGATGTCGACACACAAGTGAAAAGAAAGCAATGCCACGATACCTCTTAATAACAACAAACAATAAGAAATCAAGAATGGTGTAGTAACAGCTCAACAATATTTTTACTTGACCGCCGAGAAAGTTATCGATACATGGTATCATAATAAATAATTACAAAATTAGGATTCATTTACTGTTAAATAAAATATATAATAATATTAGATGTCGAAATATCTTAAATATAATAGTAACAGATTAAAATTTATGAATCCAAATTACGTTATTAAATAATTATCTACTTCTCTTCTTTTTAGTATCAAGATTAATGCAACTCATATCATAGCTGGTTGATTCTACTAGCTTCATTTTTTTTTTCAAAAATCGGTTCAACTATTGACCGTTTCACGATACACTGTGGTTGTCTTTTATGCTTTTTTTTTTTTTTTTTTTATTTTAAATTAACTCCTATATGTAAACTTCAATAGGAAGGAGTAAATTACAACTGATATCAAGAGGGCCCGACACCTCATACAATAATGTCTAAGTTCCTTGCCACTTGGACAACGGCTCTGGACTTATCTTGTATGCTTAATGGTCTAACTATTCAGTGACATCTATATCCAAACTGGCATAGAATAGTTCGATTAATACT
The DNA here is from genome assembly GCF_023119035.1 of Salvia hispanica. Lineage (NCBI taxonomy): Eukaryota > Viridiplantae > Streptophyta > Magnoliopsida > Lamiales > Lamiaceae > Salvia > Salvia hispanica. The sequence goes on along the minus strand of NC_062967.1, from coordinate 9,771,982 downwards.
AAGTAAAACTTTTGAAATTCCAAATTCTGATCCGAACCAAACCAAAATTTATAATCCAGTTTAGATTTTTGGATATGATAAATTTTTACGCAATTTCGGATTTTACAGATCGGATCGTATTTCATAATTCAAAATTTGGAATTTTGGATGAGATCACATTCATTTTTGATAAAATCTGATCCGAAATTTTAATGCTCATCCACTGGGTCGATTTCCGAATCACTATATGGCAATGTTGTAAAATGAAAAGAAAGTAAGTATTTGAAGAGCAAATCAAAAGACAGTCATCTCCAAAATTATGTGTAAAGTAGAAAAATGGAATCATAAAAGAATAAAAAAGAATTAATATAGTAAGATGCATGCGCGTGTGCGGTGTGTTGATGCTGGTTCCAGCGATCACAATTTGAAAGCAATGAATGAATATAATTGACAGAAGAGGTGGGCTTTGGATGTCCACACTCACTCACATCACATTCCCTTTGACCACTAACCCAACCCTGGTTAACCAAACCCAACCCTTGAACCACACGTGTGGCGGATACATAATGCAACAAATTACAAATCCGTCAGAATATAAATGTCCCTCTGTTCTCCCCTGCTCTCTTCCCAATTCCTATATATATCCACCAATTTTACACTCCATTTCTCATCTTCATCAACATGCCTGCAACCTTCAATTTAGAGCCGTTGGATATCTCGCTGCACATCCCTCACCATTTCCGCTGCCCGATCTCGCTCGAGCTCATGCGCGACCCGGTCACCGTCTCCACCGGTCAGACCTACGACCGATCAAGCATCGAGGCCTGGGTGGCCACCGGCAACACCACCTGCCCCGTCACAAGGCAGCCGCTCACGGATTTCAATCTCATCCCCAACCACACGCTCCGCCGTTTGATTCAGGATTGGTGCGTCGCTAACCGCTCCTTCGGAGTCGAGCGGATCCCCACTCCGAAGCAGCCTGCCGAGCCGATTTTGGTTCGGAGTTTGCTTCGCCAGGCTGCTTCGGGTCCGTACGGCGTCAGAGCTTCGTCGCTGAGGAAGTTGAGATCGCTGGCGCGTGAATCGGATAAGAACAGGATTGTGATCGCGGCGAATAATGCTCGCGAGGTGATGATGTCGATTGCGTTTGCCGATGTAGGATCGGATCTGCGGCACGATTCGCTCGCCGTGCTCTCGGTGTTGGCTTTGACGGAGGAGGAGTGCGTGAGCGTTGGATCGGATCCGGATCGGATCGGATTTCTGGTGAATTCACTGTTCCATTCGTCGATTGATGTGAGGGTTAATTCCGCGGCGGTGATCGAGAGCGTGGTGGCGGGGATCCGATCGCCGGAGCTGAGGGCGGAGATCAGCGGCGCGGAGGGGATTTTCGACGGAATCGTAGGGATTTTGAATTATCCGTTCATCCATCCGCGCGGGGTGAAGGTCGGGATCAAGGCGCTGTTCGCGCTGTGTCTGGCGAAGCAGCACCGGGGGAGGGCGGTGGCGGCGGGGGCGGTGGAGGCGCTGGTGGAGAGGCTGGCGGAGGTGGAGAATTGCGGCGACGCGGAGAGGGCGCTGGCGACGGTGGAGCTGCTGTGCCGGATTCCGGCGGGGTGCGCGGCGTTCGAGGCGCACGCGCTGACGGTGCCGCTGCTGGTGAAGGTGACGCTGAAGGTGTCGGGGCGGGCGACGGAGTACGCGGCGGGGGCGCTGCTGGCGCTGTGCTCGGCGTCGGAGAGGGCGCAGAGGGACGCGGTGGCGGCGGGGGTGGTGACGCAGCTGCTGCTGGTGGTGCAGAGCGACTGCACGGAGAGGGCGAAGAGGAAGGCGCAGATGCTGCTCAAGTTGCTGCGGAACTCATGGCCTGATGCGTACGTCGTCAAATCGGAAGATTTCGCCGGAAGCGACGTCGTTCTATTTTGACATTTTTTTTTCTGACATTAGAGGATTAAACAATCCTCTTAATTTTTTGCAATCGGAGAGGTAAATTGCAACGTTTTAACACTATTGATAAAAAGAGAAGTAGATCAGATTAATTAGATGAGGGAAGTGTTGATTTTGTAATTAAGATTGGTTAACTCATGCATGTTACTCTTAAGTCTTATCTACAGCGCAAACCTTCAACTTTTCTATGTCCATTTTCCAACTGGAAACATGAATTAATTATTTATGGATCATTAATGAATTTGATTGAAATTTATATTAATTGAATAATTAACCATGCTATCAAACCTATTAATCTCTTCATCTACGAAATAATATTTCAATTGATATTTTGGGATGTCCATAATTTAAAGTCTCATTTGTTTATTTTTTTCATTTTACGTAAGTGAGTCTTATCATCTACTAAATCATTACAGTATTACACTCACATTTCACTGTAAAACTAATACATATATAAAAGTGAGATTTAAGTTGTGGAGTACTAAATTTTTTTACACATTTTTTTATTATACTGAGTATTTCTTAAAATCTGTGCAAATCAAATTGGGACTATATATAGGAATGGAGGGAGTACTATAGTATAATTAGAGTGAAGACTATGGTGAAGAGAATTGTGAACTTTGACATATACTATTGCCTATTGGTAGGAGGAACAAAGCAAATTAATTTAAAACATCGTTAGCATCAGTAATTTCTTTAATTTGGCAAAACTATTGAAGTGGAATTGAACAGTGAGAATCTTATCCTGATGGCACCTTAAAATTCACAACTTTGACACATGACGTCAGCGTAATGCAATATGGCGCTGGCACGCATATTTATAACCTAAAAGTAGGACAAATCTAACCAATAAGGAACATAATAATTTTTTGTAATAGAAGTGAATTTGGTCTCTTTCCGAAATTTCCAAAACTAGGCCATGAATTGTACAGGTGGGTATTCGCGCCACGTGGCTTGTTTGTTAAAATTAAGGTAAGTTGAAACTTGAATTGATACTTGGTTGAATGAATTTGAATGGTGGGCCTATTAGAACAAGACAATGATTTGAGGTAAGGTAAATGAGACATGAGACATCACATATATTAATGTGAGAGGCAATAAAACTGATGGTTCAACATCCTTTGACCAAAGACTGCCACAACTGTCTATTACCAACAATGACATGTCAGCAAACAAACACAATAGGTGGGGCCCCTCCAATATTGAAATTTTTGAAACCCTTTTATTGAATAATAAATACACAGAGTATAATTATTCTGTTTAATTTTTTATGATACTTGTAGTGTACTATATTTTGAACCCATTAGTAACATCATTATACTAGTACACATACCTTGTTGAAAATATTATTGGAAAAGTTGATTGAAAAAAAAGCTGGCAAATGCCTTCCTCATAATCTATGAAAGAAGTTCACTTATGTATTTGATTGAAATGCCGAATTATGTATGAGTTTGATAGGTGGGCTTAGGCAAGAAATACTATGTAGAAAGTGAACCTTTTGGAAATGAATATATTAGTGAGAGGTAGATATATATATGAATGTGGTAGGGTATCATGTTTGGTGAATAAGACCACACAAATGGAATCTCACATGGGCTGTGGATATTTTTGGATTTGTGGATGCCAAGTTGTGGTCATATACAAAGACATACATCTATTTATTATTAAGGCCACCCACAAAATGAAAAAGAAAAAAATCCTATACCTTAAGACAGTGATACATTCTTTACTAGAACCATCAGTGGAGCAATATTATTTTATCCCTTTATTCCTATTCATCTTCATCATCCTTTTTTCCCCCTATTTATCTAAATATTTTAAAGGTAAGTTTCATTTGATCTATCTTTATTGCTTCTAATTGGGCTAACTAATTAAAAAAAATCAAATAATTATATTATATTCATAAATTATCTTCTAATCTTGATTTAAAAAATCATAGGTAAGGATTGTACAAATAAAAATTCATGTGCCAAATAGGGAAAATAAAATTAGACATATCATAAATATAACAGCCATTTTTCTGTTGGGCTCTATTACAGCGGCCCAGTATGGATTTTGAACCCAACAAATCAAATTGCCACCCAATTTTTACATTGCCCAAGCCTTCAAAACATAGAGTTAAGTTATGCCATCAAAATATTATCTGTAATAGCAAAATTTTAGAGAACAGAGGTTTATAGATGCTACCATTGAAGACTAGTATAATTTCTTGAGAAAAAGATGTGTTGAAGATAATAGAGTTAAATTGGAGCATCAAACGATTAGAATTGAAAATTTCTATAATTTCTTAAGTTGGAACTCTATAGTATCTGTCCACCCCTCTAACCTCTCTTTTGGGCCGTACGCTTACTACAAAGTACAAATTGAAATGCTAATTCGAAAGGTTTTATCTTGAATTTCCACTGGGCCATTTTATATATATACCAGATTTTGCATGTATTTTGTCCACCGAATTCATAAATGCTAGTATTAAAATTGCTTGTTAAAACTGTTTCACAAGGTTTTGTTTATAATCGAATTATATATCTATTCTTAAGGCTGATTTGAAGACCTATCAGTTTCTAATTGTCTTACTTCATCAGTAGTTTGTTGTTGTGGAAACCATCTCCTACAACATCCCATAGATCTTAAATGACTGGAGCTTGATTTTGTTGTTGAATTACAGACTTTGATACCAAAATATGTTGGCCATAGGAAGTGAAATATAGTGTCTTGCTGCACTTTGATATTGAGAGAGAATATATTATATTTGGCTTGATTGTGAATGATGAAATGGTGACGATTTCCAAGGTACTTAATAAACATATATAAACCTGAATATAGCCTAATACATGAACAAAAAATAAAATGAGATACATGATTTTTATTTAATACTACATGAAATGATAGATGAATGTTTGACTAATTTAAATATGCAAATTACTTTTCAACAGACGATATCCCTATTTACAGATATCGGTTCAACTCTCTTTTGCAATTCGGGAAAGAACCGACAAAGAAAACCCGAATCGGAACTTATTATTACGCTCTACTAAATTACATAAAAATAAAAACCTGCTGGCTTGTCGATGCTTGATCCGCCATGAACGCCTCCCGGGATTGGCTGGTGATGCCGGGAATATCACAGATGTTTCCTCCTTTAAGCTTCTTCTCCTTCTGCTTTTCGAGTTTTTCGAGGGTTTTTCGCATCTTCTTGATGTATACCACTGCTTCATCAACTAGGGTGGTTTTGTCTACCTGCATTCATCCAATTTTCAAATTATTGACTTCATTTTAATTTTTTGTGTGTGATTTATCCACCACCATCTTTATGTAATTAGTCAAGAAAATCTATTCTGTGCTTTTAATTATGTTATTGCTATATATGCTAATCCCATCTGTGATGGAAAAATTGTGAATCTGCAAAAAGAAATTCACTAGATAATTTTGTAAATATTAAAAATATTCTATTTGTTGTTTAGTATACATGAAAAGTATGTAAGTTGTACATCCATTCAATTCCTACTAAATACAAACTGGGATTAATTAATTTGTTGGAAAACTAGTTTGTATAAAATGGATGCTTGAGGGTTCTGAGAAATTGAGTGAAGTTTGCCTCAAACACAAATCATATGAGAATTAGTATTGAAAGAAATTGATGGTGACATAACATTGAGTGTGTAACTGAATTAGAAGATTCTTTCATAAATCAACCAAGAAAATTTGGAGAGAGAATAGTAAATTGGAGGGAGAGAGTAAGGGTTACCCTGGGGTGGAGTTTAGGGATCAAAGCATGGAGGGTAGCAAACATATCCCTCATCTTCTTCCTCCTCTCTCTCTCGGTCCATATATGTAGCTCGTGTTCATCGATCTCATTCCCGACCCTCTTCTTCCCCCTGTCACTCATCTTCTGCTCTGTGCCCGTCAAGATCTTGCCACTCTCGATCAGTGTCTTCCCGCCACTGTCTTCGACTGGGAGAACTGGAAACGCCCACGACTGGTTATCGTTCCACATGTCGTGCTCGACTTCTCCGGCCATGGTGCCTAACTAGAGAGAGGTGTGTGTAGTGATGAGAGAATGGAGGGTTTGGGTAGGATATTTATAGATAAAGAAAAAGGGTTAGAGATAGAAAAGCATTATTTAATGGAAGACTCAATTAGAATCAACCAAAGTATAATCATATGCCTAAATTAAATGACGTTAGTGGTCCCGTCTCGCTCAATAATACTCTCTCTGTCCGCTAATAAGAATATACAATACGTTTTAAGAAAATAGATTGTGAACATTGGTGTATGTGTTTTTAGTCTATAAATGTTGTTATTAAGGATCCTACTATGTCAAAATTTTGATTTTGATGAATTGGTCTAGTTGTGTCTCTCTAGCACATTGATTGAGTAAAATCTATGAGCATAGGTTGTACATATTTGGATTCCTATACCTTAATTAACAAGTCTCCCAAATATTTAGTTATACATTGGTGTATGTATTTTGTAATGGAGTCTCTTTGGTTACATCTATAAAAAACTTTTGTATAAACAAACAAATCTAGAATCCAAATTCGTCACTCCCTTTTTCCCAAATAATTAAATTTAGGAGGTGGATAAAATATAAATCACTTTTGTAAATCTAAACTATGAATCATGAATTTATTGGGAATTAATGAATTTAAAAATTATAATTTTTTATCTTTGGAAATGATTCTAAGTTCATAGTTTACGAGAGACTATATAGAATATAAACTTTATCCAACATAAATCTTGCACTCAATTTAAAAATTATGAACTATTTTGATGGATAGTAAAATTTAGATTTGAGTTTGAAATTGGGAGGAGGCATATAAATTTCAGTACAATTACAATTATTATACGTTCAATATTGATGTAGATTTGGCCTGAAACCCTAAATCTATTGCTTGGTGTTTCAAAAATGGCTACTAAATCTTTTCAAGAATAAAAGTTAGGAGTGTTATTTTTAGATTTGTTTAGGACGTTACTATTCTACTACTTACCATATGTTAATTTTGTACTTAAGCTCTAACTGACAATTGCTGAGGACTGAGGTGTATATGTGAACTCGAAATTTTCATTTAATTTCAGACAAATCGTAATGCCAATTCTAAACTTACATGCAAATAATAAGTTTTTTTTCATGTCATTTTATAATTATTTGATATTTCAAGAAATCGAAAGTAAGCCTATACAATTATCTAAAAATAAGGTGTCGTGCAAATGTTGTATTACTACAGAAAATGTGTTACTTGTAGTTGTTTTATATCTGCATGTAATGATTTGTCGTCGTCCACTTTTTAAACAATAATCCAACGGTGGAAATTCAAATAGTTTTTCAAACCAATTTTTGAAATATTATTTTCACTACTAATAGCCAGAGGAGTCGAAAAAATGATATTAAATCTTAAAGAATTATAGATAATCTCATAAATTAAAAATAGCAATATAAACCCTTGGTTCGTTTTGAGTTTAATTAAATCAATTTGGGGAGCTGAATTCGTAGTTCATTCTTACCAATTATTCATCAAACATAGTTAATATCGAAATTTATATATAGAATCCTGTAATTGAATGAACAAAATTATTAATTGTCAAATGATTGACTAATTAAGAATCCGAGGATTTCATTTATGTACATTCTAATTTTACATTACAAGTCATTCACATTGCTTATCTTTATATACAAACATGAAATGATTACTTTCTCTATAATATGTTGACTCTTTTGTAATACCATATATATAATGGAAAGAGAAGCTTAAACATTTTCTCAAATTTTTTTTATAGCTGGGGCTGGAGCTAAATATTTCTCTGAAAAAGTATATTTTAGTTTTCTCATTTTTCAAAAATGTTATAACGTAGATAATAAAAGAACTTTAACCTACCTTTAAAAGAAGAAGAAATCAAATAGTAATAAACAACTAAGTATTTAAAAGTATCACCTTATACCTAATACTACCATTTTATAACGAAACTTATATTTTTTTTATTTATTTAAAAATAACCCCCACTGACTGATTTATTTTTCGTCTAGATTTTTTAAATAAAGCTGATTTTTTATTGTTGTTACTATTATTTGGATTGTTGTGTAGAGAGAAGGATGGTTGGAAGAATCTGCAAAGCGTTTTAAATTGGGTGCATGGTTGTTGATTTTGAGTGTTTTATGGCTAATGCTTGCGTTTCTACAATCATCAAATTTTGTCCATTTTCATGCCCTTTTTGAGACTCTAGTAACCGCATCACATCACTTGCCACATAAAACTTCTATAGATGTTACACGTTTCAAAACTTTATTTGATACATAATATGTATATACATAGTATATAATAGGATACATAGTTGAAATTGAATTATATTACGAGCTAATTATAATTTTCATCAAAATCTTTTATACTAGTATATTAATTTTTTTTCAAATCTATTCTAATCTTTGTAAAATATCAATTTGATACCTAGTTTTTAAATTAAATTATCATATAAAGTATTTTGTTGCGCTGTATAACAGGTCATCACCCATGAAACGATGCAATTTTATTAAAGTATAATATCGAGGATTCAAATGTAGAATAGGATTGTTGTTATATAACACATATATGTAGACATAAAATATAATGCGATACATAGTTGTAACTGAATTATATTGTGTTCATAAAAGCATTATGATGCGCTGGCTACCAGATCAGCACCCATTAGACGATACATCTCTATTAAAATCTCTATTAAAGTATAATTTTATGAATTCAAATATGTGAATAATCTTATTGATATATTTACATATATGGCACGATACAGAGTTGTAACTGAATTGCATCATTTCAAAATCAAGAATTTAAAAGAATAGTCGAACTAATTGATTTAACTAAGCATGCATATAAACAAGTCACAAATTAATTTTACCATATTCTTGGCGAGTAAACTTGTAGTAGTATATTATTTGATAACTGATTATACAAATAATTTTATTTTATTAGTTATAACAATATAACTAAACTTATTTATCATAAAAATAATCGATTTTGTATTAAACACAAAATAAATTTACTAGTGGTGTTCTCTAGTAGTATGAAGAACTTACAATGGTTTCTGTGTGCCATAAATATTCTAATGTATTTTGCCAAAATATAGCATAACATCCTATGTACCTGATTACGTGGCTTGGGACCCACTTTCATTACATTCCAAACAAAAAGGAATTTTCCTTTCTAAAATAACAAAGAAATTGAAAAAAATTAAGTTTTTTTAAATGAAATGATATTATCTTGAGACGGCTCGAAAATGTATATGACTCAACTACGGAAGAATATCAATTTTCCACAAACTTCCTTAATTTCCTATCATTACGTCTGCGGATTTAAAAATTATGTGTGCAACAAGAAAAGTCATTTTCATCTTTTTATCCCTAAATCCGGCTTTAATTTGAACTTTCTATTCTTTTTCATTCACTTAAATTAATTGTTTTTAGAAGATTCTTATACACTCTATTCTCCTCAACAGTTATGTGGAGTACAAATTTGGCTATAAATGTAAGTACTCCATAATTTCTATTAATTAATACACAATCCTTTTGAATCAATCCATCACTAATCGAGATATATAGTCCGTTGCAAGAGGAGCATCTGTGTTAGCAACTACTAAAATTAACATGAAGAATTTTCGTATTAGAAATAGTTATGGAGTCCATTTTATCTTATTTAGGGTAATTTTAGGAGAAACGCTATTCGAATTATAAATTTTTGGCATACGACTAAAGTGCCGTTGGGCTTAAGTTAATAGCCCCAAAAAATGGCAAATGGCAAAGGTGCGAAGAAGCGGATAAAAAAACAAAAGAAGAAACGCCGTTTCCATTTAGCAACACCACGTCAGCGAGAATCAGTTAAAACGGTTATCACATAATGATCTTAGTCTTAGCTATGAAATTGATTGATTTCAACATTTAATTTACACTTTCTTGATTGTTGTATTTCCATCACTCAATTTCCAAGGCTCTTCTTACGCAAATTGGACATGTGTTCTTCAGTAGCAACCATTTCTCGATGCTTACAATCCAATATCCCAAGATCATCTCCTTCATCATAATCCTCCTGAATCAATAGCAACAGATTAACATTCACATAAATAACACTTGTGTATATTAATTATAATCTCTCAAATAATACTAAAGGCATGGCTCTAACCAGACAGATGCTGCATCTTTCCATCGTATGCTTCCGCTCTTTCAAACGGCCATGAATCTGTTCCTCACTCACTCCGGTACTCCACAGATTGTCACTTATCCACTGCTGATTCCCAGGCACCTGAGCAACATCTCCAACTAGGCTTGGAGCTAAGTGAGGCGTAGTCCACGAGTACTAACTCCAATACTTGTATACCATTGTTGATTAGAAGAAGGCACACCGCACATGTAATGATATAGATAAACTTCTCGAGTCAATGCCACCAACACGGAAATGAACACTATTCTGCAATAACTTCGTTACCAGCTGGTTGGACTTAAAAGTGAAACGTCCGGAGAGTAGTCTACCAATTCCACTACTTGAACTCGGTTGATCAGAAGAAGACGCACTTGATGATGTAGTTAAACTTCTCGAGGCAGTGCTAACATTACTTCCACCATCAGAAGCCAAGCGATCCACATTACTGCTAGGAAAGGAATCATCCTGATTTGTTTCCCCTTCCATTTCAAAAGTTCAGACCAAACACTAGAGAAAAGTTTGGAGGTCCAACAAAGGATTAAGGAAGGTAATCTAATCACTCAAAGCATAAGAAGAGCATCAAAGTACTAACTACTCCGAGAAATTTAATCGTTTCTTTAAACAACATGATATTAATGTATACTTTGATAAACAGAACATACTCCTGTCAAACGATTGATTTTGATTTGCTTCACCATCATCGATGTACTAACTCTATTATATAGTACACATTTAACTACTCAAGAAACGACTTAAGAAAGCACGAAGATTCAAGAAACGTATAATGCAGCTACGAAACAAAGGGCTATGCGTTAAGAAGTTGAAAGTTAAGGAGGAAAATGGGAGTGCAATCCAACTATCCAAATAAAATTACAAAATTGGAACATTACGGAAACTCATTTGCAACTAACAACAGCATTTTACAGCAATTAAAGCAAAAACGAAGATATAAAATCTCAATCTAGCTCATACGATATCCCAAGCAAAATCAAATGAAGAATCAACCTATATAACATTAAGTCGGAAACATTGAAAGATGGGGCAGCGCTTAAACCTCACAGAGTAAAGACAGTGATCGACGGCTTCCTTTTCCTTTCTTGAATATTGCAGCATAAGATTATATAACGTAGAGTTGATCTCTCCGCAATTGTGTTTCCGAGACTCCCTTTTCCCCTTTAAATACAAAATATTTGGCGCCAAACGACGGTTATCTATTTGTGACTTCCTTTTTTTAGTTGTAACAAAGTGAGTTTAATTAGTACTACAATATTTTCAGTATTCATTTTATAAACTTAAATTATTCGGCCCAACTGAAGCTCCCAATTATATTTCGTAAAATTTGTTTTCACTCTTGATGCTTGAGATGATTGTTGAAATTCATAGTAGGAGTACTATTGTTTACATTTAGTAGAATAAATAAAAAGAAATCATTTAGAAACTACTAACACAGAATTTTCTTATTAGATATAGCTATGGAGTTCATTAATTTTAGGAGAAAACATTATGCGTTACCGAGTTGTAAATATAGTAGCGGAATTTGATGAAAATGAGACGATATGCAAAATGTGTTCATTGTCAATTTTTTTCACACGCAATAAAAGGTGCTAAAAAGCGGGGAATAAATGATCAAAGAAGCGCAATGTGAAAACGTTACTAAACTGGTGTTTGCTGTATTATCTTAGCTATATATGAAAATTGAAATGTAACACTTTGTAGCTGGTAGAATTGCATTCGTTTGATTAATTTACATTTTCCATGGCTTTTCTATTGCAAATTGGGCATCTGTTCTTGAGAAGCAACCATTTCTCGATGCAACTCATGTGGAACTCGTGCTTACAATCCAATATCCCGAGATCATCTCCATCAACATAATCCTCCTGAATCAGTGCCACCAGATTTGCATAAATAAGGAGTAGTCCTGTCTGTGTATATATACATAATCTCTGAAAGCACACATGGCTCGGCTCTAACCTGACAGATGCAGCATTGTTCCACTGACTCCGAGGCTCCATGCTTCGGCTCTTTCAATGAGGCTCGAATCATTTCCTCACTCACTCCATTACTCCCCCAATTCCATGGCAAGTACTGTTGCACAACACCAATTTGATGGACCCATTTTTAGCATGTTGATTCAAGACTATTAATGGCAACACAATCCAGGATAACTAAAGCTTTACCTCATCCCTCAGCTCCCCAAGAATCCCAAGATCAAACCTCGTATCTACGTTATAGTCCTGAAATAAAAAAGGGGAGCTGATTCTGTAATGTGCCAATTAAGAGGAACAGAATCATAGTATCATAGTAAAATAGTACTAGTAAAAAGAATTTAGAACAAAGTGATATGTACATTTCATCACCATTCCCCCAAAATATGGAGTAGTAATTAAATTAGGCTGCTTACCAGTCTGTCCTGACCAGATGATTCTTCTAAGGTCTGATGAAAAGGCCCGAACCGAGGGAAAGGAATCCAAGCAACATGATCATTTCTTGGAGTATAACTCCAGTCAATTTGGAAATAATCAAATGGGTCCAACTCAGAAGCAATATTAGCTGCAACGTCGCATGTTGTATAACCTCTTTCTCCAGGGAGCAACAAAGCAGCAAGGTTTGGAATAGGAGGAGGACCTATTGATGGATTAAACGGAATGAGTTCCCAGTGTTTCTGACCGTAAAAGTGTTGTGAAGTACCTTGAAGAGCATTGGACTCTGGAGATGGATTTGTATAGTGGAGTGGAACAGGACTTATAGCAGTAGAAGAAGGTTGAGGAGGCACAGAAGAATCATCATCCAAAAGAAGCCAATCGTAGTCATGGTCCCAGCATCTGTTTATCTGATCAACTGAATCGAGCCTGTTACCAGGAGAAACCAATCGATCCACATGTCTGTTAGAGCCCAATCCTTCATCACATGAATCATCCCGATTTGTTTCCCCTTCCATAGCAGGAATCTCGGGACTGTTTCTGTTTCAGACCAAACAATGCACAAAAGTTCAGTAATCAAATCACTCAAAGAATGAGCAAACACCACAAATTTAACCACACCAACATGATATTAATGTATGCTCTCATCAACAGAACATACTCCTATTACAATTGAATTTAATTTTCCTTGGATGCACTTTTGATCATTGAGGCATGATTAACAATCCTTTATTAGTCAAAATCTTTAGTATAGGAGTACATGTTTAACTACTACGCCATAGGGCAATAGCTACACAAGAAAATCAAGAAACGTAGAATGCAGCTCCACCATTGCAGAATCCAGATCAAATTAAAGCATTTGCGCATTACTAAAACTCAATACTATACATTTGCAGCTAACTACAAAAACGAATATCCCTCTTTCCATGTATATGATTTCCCAAACAAAAACATAAAATGAAGAATAAACCAAGAAATTGGGCGAAATATATTAGCAGGGGATGCCGATGCACTCACGAGTAAACACAGCGATCCAAGGCTTCCTTTTCCTTTCCAAGAAATCTCCGCAATTTCAGTGATCTCTTTTTCCCAGAAATTTTATTTGGCGCCAAACGACGCTAGGGAAACAAAAGAGATTACTTGATTTGAATTTAAATATGCAATGCATCGTCTCAATTTGGATTTCTTTTATTTGTATTGTAAGTTGTAAACAATAATTTTTAAATAGAAAAAAAGGAAGTTAATTTACTTATAATATCATTATCATGTAATTTGACCTTATTAGTTGCGATTATTAGTACATATTCTTGTGATTGCATTATACTCCCTCCCCTCCGTCCCCCATTAGAAGTCACACTTTGACCGAGCACGGGTTTTAAGAAATATAAAGAAAAGTTGGTTGAAAAAGTTAGTGGAATGTGAGACCTATTTTTTATATTGGTTTTATAATAAAATGTGAGTGGATTGAGTTAGTGGAACGTGAGACCTACTTACTATTTATGGTAAAAATAAAGTGTGACTCTTAATTGAGGACGGACCGAAATGGAAAAGTGTGACTCTTAATCGGGGACGGAGGGAGTACTATTTTCCATTAAAAATATATCTAGATATATGAATCTATTAGATATATTACTCCATGAAAGTATGATGGTTTGGAATATATGATAATATGCATATAAATAAGCAGAATGCATATTGATATAGTTGAGGTAGTCCGTTGTAGTATTAAACTTTTATTTTATTTATCCTCTCGTTTCCAACTTTGGAGTTTATGGATTAAGTTATAAAAAAGTTAAACCAAATGTTATTCATAAGTAAAAAACTATACTCCTACAAAGCAATTTTGAAAAGAAAGTAAAGCGGAACCAACAAATGAAGAAGCGCATATTTCACATAGCAGGAATCGGTTAAACCGGTTACAACTCAATCAGCTCTCTACAAAAGCTACTATAATTAAGAATTTTATTAATATTGATCGTTTTTTTTAACTACATTTTCTTGATTATTCTAGCTGCTGCTATCTCCATCACTAGAGTTTTCCTTTGCAAATTGGGCATATGTTCTTCTTTGGAATCCATCTATTGATGCACCTCGGGTGGAACTTGTGCCTGCATCCCAATATTCCAATATATTCTCCATCTACATAATCCTCCTGATCAATACCCAAACCACAAAAGATTAGTCAATGTTAGGACTAAAGGTCTCGCGTTCGATCCCTTATACTTTACAACAAGATGATCATTTTAATACTACCATGTTTTGAAAATCTCATTTTGACTTGTGATATAGGAGTAAATAATACTCCTTCAAAGACAATGACTCTAACCAGACAGAGGCTGCATCGCTCCTCTGAATGCCAGGCTCTGTGCTTTCGCTCTTTCAAAGTGACTCGAATGAGTTTCTCAGTCAGCACCTGTTGCACAACACGGATTTGATGGACTAAATTTTGTGAAGTTGATCGAAGGCTATGAATGAATGAGAACAACCAGGAAAATTTAAACGGATTTACTGGATAAGTCAGCTCGTCAAGAATCCCAAGATCAAGCCTCATATCTATGTTCTGCTTATATAACTCAGAAAATCCATCTATTAACTCACCGTTGGGCATATGGTCCTGAAATGCAAAGATGAGCTAATTCTGTAATGTGCCAATGATGATGAAGAGAGTCATAAAATAAAACGATACTTCTCACTCATAAACCTATGGTAGAGTCATTCATCGAGTAAAAAAAATAAGAACTTAGAACAAACCTTATCTTCAAATTTACAACTCAACAGCAAATCCACGATCACAGTAACCTGTTTAAACCATGATGCAAATTTCATCACCATTCTCCCCAAAATATGTAATCATACTGCTTACCAGTTCACGTGACACGCTAGACTGGCGTCTGTCTGGTGGGGCCGGATGAAAATCCATAGTATAGGAGTACACATATAAGTTTAACTACTACGCCATATAAGGCAATAACGACTCAAGAAAGCACGAAAATTCAAGAAAACGTACTAACAACATTGAGAAAATTGGAGAATGCAATGTGGCGATACAGTTTATAAGGAATCCAGAGAAAATTGCAGCATTTGAGCATTACTGAAACTCAATACTAGCATACATTTGTAAATTTACTCAATCTCATATGATTTCCCAAACAAAAAGATGAGCAATCATACCAAGAAGAAATTGGGCAAAATATATTGGCAGGCGATCAACGGCTTCCTTTTCCTTTTCCTTCCAAGAAATCTCCGCAATTGCGTTTTTGATTCCTCTTCCCCTTCCAATAAAAATGAAATTCTATTTTGGAGGGGAAAGAAAAAAAGGATGACTGTATTTGAATTTGAGTGAAGATGCAGCTCAAAAAATCTCAATTTTGGATTTCTTGTATTTATACTTGGAAACTAATTCATTTTTAAACATAAATAAATAAACGAAATTAGGTACTGATAATATGAAAATTATCAAAAATAAAATAAATTCACATTGATCTCTAGTAAGTAAACCCTAAAATCCAAAACCACCTACTAATTTTTCCGTCAATGTTGGGCTTTGTTTAAGCTAGTCAGTATTAGTATTATTAGAGTATCCACAGTGGGAGGGCCGTGGCCCTTGGCCTGGAGTCGGCCCAGGCGCGGCCCCCCACTACTGAGGCAATAGAGGGAGTCGGCTCAGGGGGGTGGACGAGAGAGAGACGAGCTCTCGGCCTGGCCGAGGCTCTTGGGCGTGAGGCGCGGCTCGCCACTGCACGGGCCGAGAGCCGCGGCCCGGGCCATGATTTCATTTCATTTTTTATTTTATTTTCAGGTTTTTGTGTTAATTTTAGCATATTGGAGAAGATAGAGTGGAGAGAGACATAGAGAGAGTATGCTACGGAAAAGAGGACGACAGTTTTCAAAAAATTAATTTAACATTAATTTAGGAAACAAATCATCTCTTAAAACTAAATCCCTATTAAATTGGTCAACTTTTTAATTAAAGATTGTGATTTCAATTCACACCCTAATTACGAAAATAATTAAAATTTGAATTTTCAATAAATATATTTACTTGTAATTGTCAAAAATTTTAAAATTAATTTAGATTTTTTAATTTATTATAGTCCAATAATTTTTATTTTAGCTAAATTAAAATATAACAAAAAATGTAAGAAAATAATTTTAATTGGGTGGCCCTCCCAAGCTTTCATGGGCAGGAGGGCCAAGTTTGTTGGGCATGTCCAAAAGGGCCACCACTGTTGATACCCTTTTAGACCCAACTTAAAACTGTCAATTAAGGCTCATTTCTTTAATAAAAAATTTATAAATTTTGATTTATAAATCGTACATAATTTTCTCCTAAATTTAAATTAATGGCACCATTGAGAAAAATGTCAAAGTTATTAACTACTTTAAAGTTGCAAAATTGACTAGAATTTGGTGAGACTCCATTTTGCCTTCCATCCCTTAACAATAAATAATTTCATTGAATATCTTATTCATCAAATAACGATGTAAAAACTTTTATCGTGATCACTTTCTTAACTTTGGATCGTATTTTCTATCTCCGGTTAATCATTTTGCTATATTCTATTTGGAAACCAAACCCGGCTCTATTATTCAACTTTATTCTTTTTCCACTATTCTATTAAAGTTTGTAATAAAAAAAAATTCCACAGTTACGTACATTGATTAGTTTGTAGTAATAAATTGTTTTTTTTCCCACAATTACATTGAAGTTAGTATGTAATAAATTATTCTTTCCACAATTACATTTAAGTTGGTTTGTAATAAAAGATTTTTTCCACAATTACATTGAACTGTTAGGAATTCTTGTATTCATCTAATGAGCGCAGCGGAATTTGCATACAAGAATACAGATCTAGATTCATAATCATATTGCAAGTTGAGCATGTAAAACACAACGGAATTAAATCTTACTTGTTGTGTTGTTTTCTTCTTCGATTGAATCCTGCAAGTTGAATCCACTACTATCGAGGTCCACGTGCAATCCAATCCGATGCAGGAACTATCCCGGTACAATTGCTCCGTAGAAGAATGCTAGGAATTCTCTACAAAGCTTTGCGTATTTTCTCTCTAATGTTACGTTATCTCTCCTCTCCACAATGGAGAATAAATAACCATTATATAGATGAAGAGTCACTAGGGTTTCATGATTGTTGGGCTTATGGACTATTATAATTATAGCCCAACTATAATTACTTAATCCATATTAATCTAATTCTAGCCCATTACCTTTCAGTAGCTTCGCAATAAACTAGTATAATTAATTTGCAGATATTGGCTATGGACGTTGATAGAGAGAATTACGATTTGGGTATGCCGGTAATTCAAATGGCTGGCATCGCACACAAAATTGATTTTAGAGAAGGAACTGCTTTGCCTGTTCTTGTTGAAATGGTTAAAGATTAAGTCTACAAATTAACAAAATGAAAACAGTTGCAATAGAAAGAAGAGACAAATGAAGTGACAATTTCTTCGTTTTAGCAAGAATCATGGGACATTTGATTTCGTATTTGTGGATGCTGACAAGATCAACAATTGGAACTACCACAATAGACTTATAGAACTGGTTAAGGTTTGGGGGTTGATTGGATACGACAACACCCTATGGAAAGGGTCCGAGGTGGCCCCACCAGACGCTCCACTACTGAAGTACATTAGAGACATTAGAGATTCCGTGCTAGAGTTCAACAAGGCTATTGTTGCTGATCAGAGGATCGAGATTTGCTAGCTCGCTATAGCTGACGGGATTACCATGTGCTGCCGTATCAGCTGATACTGCCTCATATCATGAAACTGATCATGGAGTCTGTATTCAAGTTACGTGACTAGTGACATCTTTCTTATTTAATATACCGAAATTTTATATGACAAATTTTCGGTATAGCCAAACTCAGATTGCAATAATGAAATTAATATATTGGCATTTAGTTTGATGTAGTTGACAATATTGAGTCTCAAATTATTATTGGTTAGAAAAAAATGATTTGATATTTAATCTCAATACAATGTCACATGAATTTTGTATTACGGGGCTTTAGATTCTCACTTGACCATAATAATATCGATCAAATTAATCTCGAATCATTCGAAACAATTTATTATTTAGAAAGGGAGAAGCCCTCTACCAATTCAACTCTTTCTTTTTATTTTAATTATATGAAAACTATCAAAAAAAAAAAAAACAAATTCACAAAACAGACCCTAAACTACCAATTAAAGCCCATTTCTTTAATAAAAAATGTGGAGTACAGTACTATTTATAAGGCTAAATTGTCATAAAAAATCATGAATTTTTTTATCAAATTTTAATCAATCATGCAACTTTTTAAAAATAATCAATTATATCATAATTTTGACATTTTTTTCAAGTATCCCATTGATTTAGATTAATTTTGGTGTGATTTGGAAGCCAAAGTATTTTAGGCAAATTTTATATTCTTATTTTCATATTAAATTTTATGTTTCTGTGAGTGATATATAAATTTGTAAAAAAAGTCATGAATTTCTATTTCTAAATCATACATAACTTCCTCCTAAATTTAAACTAATTGAACAATTGACTATTTTTAAAGTTGCGGGATTGACTAGAATTCGACCAAAATTCGTAACCCTTCATCCCTCTCTATAAAAATTTGGATGACTATCCTATTCATCACATATAATAACGTAAAAACTTTGTCTTGATCATATATTAACTCTTGGATCGTATTTCTATCTCGAGTTAATCATATTGCTATATATATGCTATTTGAAAAACCAAACCATGCCTTATTATTCAACTTTATTCTTATTTTTTGAATGAGTCTATGATCATACTAATTACTACGGAGTGTAATTGTAACAAATTATCTTTTTCCACTATTGTATTGCAGCTAGTTAATTTGTAGTAATAAATTATTTTTTCCACAATTACATTAAAGTTAGTTTGTAATGAATTATTTTTTCCACAATTACATAGAAGTTAGTTTGTAATGAATTATTTTTTCCACAATTACATAGAAGTTAGTTTGTAATGAATTATTTTTTCCACAGTTGCATTGATAGGATGAGTCATAAAACTATATCTTCGTATTCTTCCAATTTCATTCGTTTTCTTAAATAATCCTATCTGTAAAGGGTATATTATAACATGCAAGACTTTCATGTGAATTTTTGTCTCAATGTGAACTAACCAATGCGTATAAACAAGCCCAACATCATATATTCATAATATAGGTTTAGGCTGCAGTTTAATGAATCCCTAAACAAGGCATTATCACTACCTGCTTAAGAATTTAAGATACACGGATTTCATGTGTTTTTAGAAAACTCTTGCCACAAAATCACACGCTTTTTAAAAAATAGGAATAATTTCCATTCATTAATTAATGAAAATTTGTTATGAATTAATTACTTATTGAATGAATTCATTATCTTTTCACTAAATGCTTGCACGCCTTTCTAACGACTATTTCAAAGCTGATTTTATGTATGACAATATTAATAATAAATATTGATGTGATTTTTTTCTATATTAGGGTGATAACAAATTTGTTAGTTATACTTGACAAAAACAACGCTGATTAAAAGGTGGCAGGCACACAACTATGCGTTATAAACAAGCTAACCATTAACTCAAACTTCTACTACTATATAATACCTTTTTTAATGGTAGAAATGAGGCAAATCCATACCTCAAAGGGGTGAGGAAAAAAAATTGATTTGGGAAATGGCAGAATCTGAAAGTGGGCACAAGAGTCTTATGCACAAGAGTCTTCTGCAGAGTGATGCTCTCTACCAAGTAAATTCTAAAGGAAAATGTTCATTATTTTTATTAATTGAGGTGAATTTTATATATTTGTTTAATTTATTGAAAAAATACAGTATATTCTGGAGACAAGTGTGTATCCGAGAGAGCATGAGGCGATGAAAGAGCTTAGAGAAATTACTGCAAAGCACCCAATGTTTGTTGATACGGATTAAGTTAACCTTTTGTTGTTGTTATTATTGTTGGTGTTGTTTGTTATTGTAACATCAAAATTGTGAGTGAATTAAATAGGAATATGATGGCGACATCTTCGGATCAAGTGCAGTTTCTGGGCATGTTGTTGAAGCTTATGAATGCGAAGAACACCATGGAAATTGGGGTCTTCACTGGCTACTCTCTCTTGGCCACAGCCCTCGCCCTTCCCCCAGATGGAAAGGTTGGGTCCTACTATACGGCAAACTAAACTTTATACCATTAAATTTCCAAATTTGACGTCAATAATTACAGTGTGAGCTCTCATATTGTATCTTCGTAATAAATTATAATTGATTAGCAGATATTGGCTATGGACGTTGATAGAGAGAATTACGATTTGGGTTTGCCGGTCATTGTAAAGGCTGGCGTCGCACACAAAATTGATTTCAGAGAAGGCCCTGCTTTACCGGTTCTTGATCAAATGATTAAAGATGTAAGTCTACATGTTAACAAAATGAAAACCGTTGCTAATAGAATGAAGATAGGAATAAAATCACAATTTCTTTGCATTCTTATTCTATTCCCTTCTTCGTTCTATTGTACCAATAAATAGGAATCACATTCTATTTCATCATTCAGTTTTATCGTATTAACAAGAGTGTTAGTGGTGTATTTTCTTGATTTATTCTTTTTGCAGAGCAAGAATCATGGGATGTTTGATTTCGTATTTGTGGATGCCGACAAGGTCAACTACTGGAACTACCACAATAGGCTGATAGAATTGGTCAAGGTTGGAGGGTTGATTGGGTACGACAACACCCTATGGAACGGGTCTGTGGTGGCCCCATTAGACGCTCCGATGCCGAAATACATTAGAGACAGTAGAGATTTCGTGTTGGAGTTCAACAAGGCTATCTCTGCTGATAAGAGGTTTGAGATTTGTCAGCT
Source organism: Salvia hispanica (assembly GCF_023119035.1). NCBI lineage: Eukaryota > Viridiplantae > Streptophyta > Magnoliopsida > Lamiales > Lamiaceae > Salvia > Salvia hispanica. The sequence continues at coordinate 9,750,572 of NC_062967.1, read as the reverse complement.
CGCCATAGGTGACGGGATTACATTGTGCCGTCGTATCAGCTGATAGCACCTCTTATTATGAAACAAATGGAGTACATTTTCAAGTTACGTGACTTGTGGCTTCTTTCTGATTTAATAAAACATGCTATTGTTAAAACGTGCTATTGTTACGTGGATTAATTATATAAAAAAGTTATATTCAGTTTAATAACTCTTTTTGATTTTTCAATATGGTCCATGGATCACGAATATTATCACATTTAAATTAAAACATTTCCTTCAATTACTATACATTTTTCTTTTTTGTTAATTTTGTATGTTCTTGTAAATTTGCATTTTTTATTTACGTAAATTATCCATCACTATTTTATATATTTTTATCGTCATTATATAATTTATCTATCATCTATCATCTATCATAATCTAAAGTCCAATAATCACATTTTAGTTGACTATTTATCATCTAGCCATTTGAGTTATGAACCTTGGTCAAATTCTGGTTTATCCCATGTCCTTTAAAATTAGAATATTAAATTTGAAATTTAATTTTTCTCAATTGTTTTATTCATGTACAAATCTACGTCTAACAACAATATTTCAATAAAATGAAGAGAGAAATAAGATAAACAAAGAAATACTCCCTCCGTTCCCTCATAGTTAAGGCGAAACTTTTCGGTATGGAGTTTAAGAAATGAATGATGAGTATATATAAAAAGGTAGAGAGTATAAAGTAGTAAGAAAGAGAAAAAAGTTACTATATATAAAAATGACTCAACTATAAGGGAACTTCACGAAATGAAAAAATGATTCAACTATAAGGGAACGGAAGGAGCATCAATGAACAAAATTACTAGTAGTACATTGTTTTGAGCATCATTAAAAAAATGACATTTTGTATATAAATAAAATTACTAATAAAATAAAATTTATAATTCAAAGGTTATAATTCGATCAAAATTCATTATAAAATAACTAATACTCCTCCTTTATAAACAAAGGCTACTCTATATTTTTGTATAGCGTTTAGTGAGCTATATGCTTTGATGTTTAAAGAGCCCAAGAATTTTCATTGTTAATAACCCATTTAATTTAACTAGTTAGCCCAATATATCGAGATAGGCCCAAATCAGAAAAAAGGGTAACTAAGAAAAAGTGGTGGTATTTAAGCAATTCATCAAAACCCTAATCCCCAATTCCATCACAGTGTACCTCCGCTCCCCCAATCCTCCCCAACCATGGCGGCCCCGACCCCGACCGAATCCGTCCAATGCTTCGGGCGCAAGAAGACAGCCGTTGCCGTCACTCACTGCAAGCGCGGCCGCGGCCTGATTAAAATCAACGGAGTTCCCATCGAGCTCATCCAGCCGGAAATCCTCCGCTACAAGGCGTTTGAGCCCATCCTCCTCCTCGGCCGCCACCGCTTCGCCGGCGTCGATATGCGCATCCGCGTGAAAGGAGGCGGTCACACCTCCCAGATCTACGCTATCCGCCAGTCTATTGCCAAGGCACTCGTCGCCTACTACCAGAAGTACGTCGATGAGCAGTCTAAGAAGGAGATCAAGGACATTCTCGGCAGGTACGATCGTACCTTGCTGGTGGCTGATCCCCGTCGCTGCGAGCCGAAGAAGTTTGGAGGTCGCGGTGCTCGTGCGAGGTTCCAGAAATCCTACCGTTAAAATGTTTGCGTTTTTTATTGTTATAATCGAATTTTGGTTGAATTGAATTAAGATACTACCTTGTTATTTATGTTTTGAATGTTTGGAATTTTGTTCCTGCTTCCACCTGAAGCTTTTTTTGTGAGAAACGCCTTTAATTCATCTATTAATAGTTTTTGACATGGGAGTATTTAGTCATATTTGTTTATGTTCTATTTAACCATAGCTGATGCGAAATTTCATTGTATTGTTCCATTTTCGTACTCCTATATTGTCTTGCCCACTTGTTAACTGCATTGGTCTCCTTTTAAACATGATTTTTTGTTCATTCTTAAAAAAAATTGAACTTGATATACTTTCTAGTCATCCTTATGTTGAACTTGATTTTGTTCATCTTTTTTAAAATCATAGCATAACAATAATTATGCAATGACTATCAATGTTTTGTTAGTTGTTACCTTGCATTTGGTTGCCCCTGATACTGATTTTTGTGTTTGAGACTTGCATCTTTACATTAGAAGAAGAAAATTGCTGTATTTATGGGCTGAGAGAAATGTTTCGTTATGGGTGCTTGTCTTGTTTATGTAATGAATTTGGGTGCTACAATATGTGGAGAGTGAAAATTAGTTCTGATCTTTTATAATGACTTCTAGATTCACACTAGTGTTTTTCTTGTGGAAAAATGTCATATTGCTAATGCATAGTACTCCCTTTGTTGAGAATTATGTACTATAGTTTTTTATGTGAATTTGATAGAAGCAATTCCTAGCACTAAATAAGTTTAGATGGAACGTATAAGAAGATTTATTGAGCGAGTTGTCGCAGAAGCTATCTTCATTGGTCTCTTTTTTTGTGGGGTGGGGTGGGGTTGGGGATGATTAAGCCCATCTCTCCAATAAATTTGGCTTCTAGAGTTGTTGATCTTACGATGCTGCAATTCTAACAGTTGAGGTTCACTTTTGTTTTTCAAGTCATTCACTGACAAATGATTATTGTTGCATAGCCTCTGCCTCCCAACATCGATGACAACCTTTATCGCACGACTTTAGTTTATTGGATCATCAAGTCTGATTTCATGAGTTTAGTTTATTGGACCCGCCATTAGTTAGTTAGGGCCTCCGGGGTGGGCAGCTAAGAGAGTAATTGGAATTTCCAACCTTGCAAACCACATTTTTTAAGTCGTCTTCATAGACAGTGTTGTTTGATTCAAAAATTGCAAAAACAAAGTAGTTGGGGTTGAGGTATCTTGCACGGATTAAATTAGACGATAGTTCAATCACTCAGTAATTGACAGATCTATTTCGGAACCTCATATATTACTATGTGGTCCATGAAAATTTGATGTAGACCATTAATGATGTTCTCTTTGGGCTAAAGTTTTGTCTAACTACTCTTTCTATATATCAAGTTATAAAAAAAGACCTACACTTCTCAAATTATCGACTGATCAATTAAACTGTTTCATATAGTATTAATCTAAGTCACCCTTGGATGCAATATATAGGAGTGAGCTGGGAAAGTGTTCAAAGCACAATCTATCTCAAGACTCCCTCCTTAGGATGCAATATATAGGAGTCGGCCTCGGGAGTTGTATGCCCACACCCATATATGCATATCATAACTTACCTACTTTAGAAGTATTATCAGTGCAATTTTCATCAACTCTCTCAAATTCGTCGGTGTCTGATTTGGAGGTGTTTTTTGTCATTAGGTCATTTTATCTTTTGACTATATGTTAATTCAAGGCACCAACTAAAGTGTAATTTATCTTGCGAAAATTCCTTCAATTATATTTCAAAAAACTCGATTTTGAGGATTTTCCCGGACTTGACTTCACAGCTAGTGGTGGAAGATATATTCAATGCAGTTATGAAGAAAGAACCTAGTTAATTAAGCACATGATTTTAAGAATATATAAAATAATTCTTCAAATCGGCCTTGTTTAGGTACTACTACTACAAATTAATATCTCAACAATTCTCACATCAATTTAATTAATCGTACTAATGCATTGATTCCTTTAGTTGGAATCCGTATAGAGTTTTTATTGCTTTTAGTTGAGTAAGTATTCATTGTAATATGTACTTTTTCCTTATTCCAGTTATCTCTCTTCTTCATCTACCTAACTTAAAATAGTTTGTGCTTAATAAAAAAATTTCACACCATATCAGAATGGGGAGTGCAGATGAAGTCAGATTTAAAGCTGCTTATACAAAATTAAATTGCAGATAAAGTCATATTTAAAGCGGCTTATACAAAATTAAATTGCAGATAAAGATTGACCATTAGCTGTCAGACTTTAGCACTGCATTAATCACATTATTACTCACAATCATAGATAGAATCTTATTTCATATAGAATTTTTTAATAATTTATTATTCATAAACTCTAATTAAATTTGTTTACGAATAAATATTAGTCTCTACTAATTGATATTTTTGCATCCGCCCCTGAATAGAATGAAATGATTTTCGGCGCGGTCAAGACATTGCAACGACTTGTGAGCGCGACAGTAGTATACAATTGAGCACGGCGCTGCCGATGCTGAAAATGTTGTATGACTAATAAATATGACCGATGGCTGTGGGTTCAATTCATTGATTATGATCTACAAGTTTTCTGACAATAGTATACAATTTGTTGTATCTCTATATTGATATCTCAGTTTGTGATATTTGTTGCTAAAACTGAATAAAAACGAAATTAATATACAATTATTTCATATTTATTCAACTACACGCTTATTCTAAATTAGCGGCGAATTTATCAACTCTCTCTCTCTCTCTCATGGCGGAGAGTGTTGACAGAGACCAGCCGTTGACCCCGGCCGGCCGCCTCTTTCTGCAGCCGCAGATGAACCAGATCATCAGCGCCGCCATCACCGTCGAGTTCCCGATCGACATCGACAGCTTCCGCGCTGAAGTTCAGAGCTCAATTATGTTCAAACACCCAAGGTTTTGCAGCCTCATGGTGCGCGATTCCGCTGGCCGCGAACACTGGCGCCGCACCGCCGTCGACGTCGATCGGCACCTAATCGTCCACCGCCAGCCTCTCGCCGACGATCCTTCGATCTCCGGCGACGACGCCGTCGACGAATTCATCGCCGATCTATCCGTCTCCTCGCCTCTCTCCGCCGATAAACCGCTCTGGGAAATCCATCTGCTGATGGCGAATAAAACTTTAATTTTCCGCGTGCACCACGCGCTCGGCGACGGGATCTCATTGATGTCGCTGCTGCTGTCGTGCTGCAGGAGATCCGACGATCCGGCGCGGCTGCCGTCGATTGGCGGCGTCGGCGCGGCGGCGACGGGGCCGGGGAGGAGGCGGATGAATTTGGGGACGATTGTGCTGGCTGCTTGGTATACCTTGCTCTATATCGTGGAATTCATCCTGAGATCGGCGTGGCGGAGAGATAGGACCACCGCGGTGAGCGGCGGCGCCGGGGTGGAGCTCTGGCCGCGGAAGCTGACGACGGCGAGGTTCCGCCTCGACGATATGAAGGTAGTCAAGGGAGCGGTGGCGAACGCGGTGAGTTTCTCTGAACCGTTGGATTTTTTCGTGTTTGAATTTATCATCGTTGGATTGATTTGCACCATTTTTTGTGGTGTTAACGAATTAACTGATTTCTGGAATGTTTTATTTTTGAATGGCCAATCCGCCACGTGGCCTCATGTTTTCTTCACAAAAACGCATAGCTAAAAATGCGTTCCTTAAATGGAAGGAACAAAATTTGATGATATTAATAGAGTTAGCAAATAAAATTTCATCTATTATTTTACTTATGATAAATTATTTAACTACAAATTAAGAATATGAATTAACTTTTTCTCTTTAACGTTATTATTGGATTATTGAGTGTATACAATCTGATTATTTTAGGATAATAATGATTCCACATTTTGGCTGATTAGTGATATAAATAAGTGTAATATTGAGCATGTTTTATTACTATAATGGATTGGGTAGTATTGAAGGACTTGATGAGGACTATTTTCTTATTACAAATAAGAGCATTGTTTTTTATAACTATCTCCAAAAATATAAAAGGAAATTTATAGGAACCAACTAGCTAACCAATTTTCTCGTATCATTCTTAATTCTAGTAATTTTAACAATCTTAATTTCCTAATTAACCACTCGATGGAATGTGTCACTGTCACGTCATGTTAGTGTAGAAAAAGTCAATGGAATTATTTTATTACTACTTGATTTAGAAAAACATCCACGATTTAAATTATTAACAAGGGGACCAATTTTCACGAACAATAATAAATATGCAACTGCTCGCCCACCATGAGGGTCCATCTTCAAAATGAATAGCCACTTGATGGTCGTTTAATTTAGGGCCAAATGGCAGGAAAAATCATAAAGTTTTGCAACTTCTTTGAAAATCAGCTAGAAATATTATGAATTTTTTATTCGTTCTCAATTATCCCCTGGTGTAAGTTTTTGGTGAAATTGTATTTGATATGACAGTCGAAGAATTTATACAGTACAATTTTACATAGTCTATATAAATACACTGTGTCTAATTTGGGGTTCTCACTTTCTTATTTTGAGATGAGTGTTGTGTGCTAAGTATGGATTGTTTATAATACTATAGTTTTAGACTACTCTACAGTGTGTTGTGGTTTTAATACTACATAACCATATGCTTTTACCATAAAATAAACACCAAAGTCCAACGCATATAGCCTTTTTCAAAGTGAAAAGGATGGACGTGGTAATTGATAGCTGAAAATAGTTGACCCAAGACTTTCTTGTCATGTTATAAATTTTACACATATACATGACATTGATATAAAGGGAATATTGCATCATTTAACGATGGCTTTTGACCCAGAGACTTTCTTGTTATGTGTAAAATTAGAATTATACAGTATCATTTTATATACATATACATGACACTGATATAAAGGGGATATAGCATCATTTAAGGATCTAGCCATCTAGGCATCTCTCAAATTGATATTCCATTGAATTTGTGCACATTTCTTGAGTTTTGACTCCTGAGAATTGATCCAAAATAATGGTATGGTATATACATGTGAAAGTAGGGATTTGATCAAACTTGATAACTCAAATCTTGTTTAATAATGAGATAGCTATGTATATTTGGTGCAGACCATTAACGATGTTCTTTTCGGGGTACTAACATGCGGCTTGTCACGCTACTTGGACATGAGATCACCCAAAGGTAAAACATGATCAATCATGTTTCACTTCTAACATCTTTCCCAACATGTGTTACAAAAAACTAAATGAAATGTTTATTGGTGTTTGTAGCTCTGCCCGAGGGGCTTCGGCTCACTGGTCTTGCAATGGTGAATTTGAGGCCACAGTCAGGACTGCAGGACATATCAAAGCTGATGGATGGCGATTCTGGAACGCGCTGGGGCAACAAATTCGGGATGCTTCTGTTACCTGTTTATTACCACAGAGGAGGTTCGGATCCAATCCAGTTTGTCAAGAGATCCAAAGCTATGATCGACTCGAAAAAGCTTTCGTTGGAAGGCCCCTTCTCCTACAGCATTGGCAACTTACTCATGTCTCTTTTCGGGCCAAAAGTGAGTTTAGTTTACTTCTTGAAACAGGAACATAAACATGAAAAGATGAGGATTAATCATTTCATGTTTTCTCTTGCTTGGATGGTAGGTTGCTTGCCTTCTCAACTACAGGATCCTTTGCAATACAACATTCACTATATCAAATGTGGTCGGCCCTACTGAATGCATCCTGATCGCGGGCAACCCTGTGAAGCGCATAAGGGTTACTTCAAGCAGCCTACCACATGTAAACATTCTCAATTCAACGTAAATGTATGGTTTGCATAACATTAACACAAGATCTTTTGATTGTGTGGTGCAGGCAATCACAATGCATATGGTGAGTTATGCAGGAATGGTGGAACTGCAAATCCAGGTTGCCAAAGATATTATTCCGGACCCCAAAACACTAGCAAAGTGTTTCGAAGATGCGTTGCGCGAAATGAAGGAAGCTGTTGAGGCGGCAAACAACTAATGTTTACGATAACTGGCTCAGTCTGTATTATCAAATATTCATCTAGTCATTCATAGATAAGAGTATCAACCAGGGTGTAAATGTATGTAATCAAATCCCATATCACAAATTAATACATCTCTTTGAACTTGCAATTTTAAAAGGGAAAATTATCAATCAAATCAATAATTGTTTGTCGACTTCTTCCCACAACTTACAAAGTTAGATAATTAAATCAGAACTTATCATACTTTCATAATTGTCCCATAACTAAAATTTCTGGCGATTAGAACATAATAGCGCATGAGTTTAACAATTCAAAAGCATTCAACAATATGCTAGTTTTTGCATAAATAAAATCATGTTTGGAATCGATAGAGAATGCAAACGAATTTTACCAGCGCCTAACCAAAGAAAATATAGTAAGTATGTAAATTAATTTAAGAAAAATCTATAGATCTTGATAAAATGTCGTTTTCGTAGGCATACCTAAAAAAGAACTATACTAATTAGTTGTTCAAATTCATCAGACATACGACTGTCATTTTTGTTCATAGACACTAGCACAAAATAGACCTATTTTTGGGGGACGGAGTATGGAACAATAAATCAAATCAAAGAAAAACGATCAATATCCAAAGCACAAGGTTTAAATTAGGTTTCACAGAATACCAGAACAAACAATATCTCCAAAGCCAAATACATCATGCCAGCAAGTTTGAAAATCCTCAGAAATGAAAACATCAACTGTGTGCCGTTCAACAATTTAATAGGACACTCATTCAATGAGATCACTCATTCAATGACAACGAAGCCAGCTGCTCAGCTGGAGAGCCGCCGCTCTGCTGCTGGGACACACTCCTAAGCACGTCCATTGCCTCTGCAACCTTCGCTTTAAGAGCTTCTGGTGACTCCAACAAGTGCAGAACCTCTGTCTGGTCCATTTCCAGGAGCATTCCAGTAACCTTGGCTGCCGTCTCCGGCTCCAATTGTTCAACAAGTGGGTACAGATTCTCTCCCAACATCTGGTGTATACAAGTAATGTATTAATTCTCTATTACATCCTCAAATTGATTTTTTACGAACATAAGATGATCACGGCAGGTATAAAAGAATGGCAGAGTAAGTACTGGGGAGACCTCTAGGTTAAAGACAGCTTGTAGTTTGTGCAGAAGTAAATGCTTACCGTCCTTTGTTCACTGGGAGAAGCATTTGCAAGTGCAGATGCCAGAGCCCCAATAGGAACTGGCCGAGAGATTCCTGCATCACGCAATGGTAAGCCACCCATTTCATATGGGACAGGCAGCATGCCTCCTGCCATACCTTGCATAGGATCAGGCATGCCGCGTCCAGGAGGGAAGCGGGAACCGCGTCCTCTAGGAACCATCTGCGTAGAAGGAATACTTTAGCACACAAATACGTTTGAAATTGAAGAAAAAAGGAAGACAAGGGTCGAAATGCCACACACAGACCTGCTGTTGCATTACAGGAACAGGCTGCGGGCCCTGTTGCATTGGCCCAGCATTACCTCTCCTTCCACCAGGACGTGGACCTTGCTGACCCGGTTGAACCATAGGGACAAACATATTTGGCATGAGGGGCCCACCAGGCCTCATACCGGGTACAAGCTGCTGTTGATATCCAAATCCAGGCTGAAATAGAAAAACAAGTATTAGAACACATTAGGAGTACTTACAGAAATATGAGTTATCCCAGATCATTCATAATCTAGGATAAAACTGTGTCATTACAAAAAGACAAGACACACTGGTTGGAATAAATAGATACAAGCAAGAAAACTGTTTCATTTCAAAAGTACTCTGTACAAAAGACCTGTTTACAAGAAATTATCTCAACATTAGGAATCTTATTCCACAATAGGAATCACACAAAATAGCAAGTCAAGAAAACTATTACCTGAGGAGGAATCATTGCAGGTGGAGCTTGACCATAGAATATCTGTTGCCCTAGACCAGGACCAGGACCACCAGGAGTATACATTGGCATACGAGGAGCCACAGTAGGTGCCATTGTAATTGGCCTCATTTGAGAAAATTGAGCCTGGATTAAGTCATGATGCAGATCAGCATATATGCTTGCATAGTGTACGATGATACAACTTGTAAATCATTTGTGCTCAATAAACCAATGGTGCTTGGAGAAAAGAAAATTTAAGGAAGAGTAAGAGAGATGTGAAGAAAACAAGTGGTCTGCAACTGTTGTCAGAACAACAAGACCATATCGCTCCTCAGCCAATGCTTTGATTTCACATCAAAAGGTTTTCCCATACATTGAACTATTGAAGTAAATAACACTGACCTGTAGCCGTGCTCTTCTATCTTCTTTCCTCTGAGCAAGTGCAACGTAAAGAGGTTTGCTAGCAATCATCTTGCCATTCATTTCAGAGAGCTGAAATACAAAAAATAGTAACAATATTAATAATAACAAAAACTTCCTACATTAAAAGATAAACAGTTAAGAAGACAAAGCTGGTAGAATGAATGGAGATGGGCTCACAGCTCTGGCAGCCTCTTCAGGTGAGGAAAATGCAACAAAACCAGAACCTCTGCTAATTCCCTTTGGGTCCCGCATAACCTGAAAACATATCAGAGCAGGTCTAGTAAGTTATAGGCCCATAAGATGTTGATTATCAATGATGAGGGCTGAAAATCATGAAATGCAGGATCAACGACCTTGCAAGATGTTATTGAACCATATGAAGCGAATAACTCCTTAAGCTGATCATCATTAATGCTATCATCCAGATTCTTAACATACAGGTTGGAACCCTGTGATTTGTCAACAGCTTCCTTCAAACTCTGCTCAAATTGGTTCTTAAGTTGTACCTCCCTCTCAGATTTTTTCTGGGCTCTACCAACATACAGTTCCTTGTTATCAATTTTTTTACCATTTAAAGAGTCAACAGCTCTGGCAGCATCATCTGCATCTTCAAAGTTGACAAATCCAAAACATTTGGAAGTTCCATCTTCATTTCTCATCACAACTACACTGGTAATTTGCCCAAATTCACCAAACATCTTCTGAAGATCTTCTTCAGTTGTTGTTTCAGATATATTTTTGACAAACACATTAGTGAATTTCGTCTTGTCTACTGCCATCTCTCTTTCTTGCTTGCGGACAAAAGGTCCGACATAAACTTGTTTCCCATTCAATAACATTCCATTAAGCTTCTCAATAGCTTTCTGAGCAGATTCTTCAGTGGCATATTGCACAAAGCCATAACCTAATGACTGGCCAGAAGAATTAGTTGCTACTTTGCATGAGAGGATGGTTCCAAAAGAAGAAAATGTCTCGTGCAGAGCTTTGTGGTCAATATCCTTGTCCAAATTCTGCTCAGAAAAATATATATCAAAATAAAGAGAAGGCTCCAAAGAAGTTTCTATTTAAAACTGCAAGACCATGACACATGCACATCATACATCCAACCGAACTTTTGAAAGAGACAGAAAACAATACCTTGATAAATATATTTCCATTGCCACTACGGCGCACACTAGGGTCTCGATGAGAATACATAACCCTAATGGGTTTGCCATTGAGTGGAGTGAAGTTCAGCTCCATCAGTGCCCTTTCGGCTACACCACAAAAGAGAGGAAAATAAATGGAAAGAAATAACACAGTTAGGTTTGAAACTAGAGATCTTTTTGTCCACCCTTAAGCAAGACGAAAAATAAATTAGGGGTATTTAGGTTTTGGGCGTGCAAGAAACAGGCATCCAAATTATGTATGTCCCAACTATATTACACATTCCAAAATATGGATATAGATGCCATGCTCATCGAAAATCTAAAACTAGACTGTACACATTCCTTAATATGTACAGCCCCACCTTCATCAGACTTATTCCTTCAGGTCAACAATCAAATTATCCAATACAATCAACACGAAAACATAAATTCGGTGAGAAGAAAGAACTCTTGAGGCGTGATGGACAGTCAAGAGACAAGCATATCATTTTTAACTTTGATAAAATTTCCCTTTGATACATTACAAATAATATTGATATGTACATACAAGTACTCCCTCCGTCCCACAAAAGATGTCACACTTCCCTTTTTAGTTTGTCCCACAAAAGATGTCACATTTCCCTTTTTGGAAAAAGATCTCTCACATGAATATAAAAATTATATTTTCTCTCTCCATTTAACACACAAAATAAAACGTCCTAAAATCTCGTGCCGTCCCACAAGTGTGACATCTTTTGTGGGACGGAGGGAGTAGTGTTCTATCATAATTATTTCCAAAAAAAGATTAAATTTGTCAAGTAATCTTGACACAATGAGCTCACTTATAGTTCCATTTCAAATCCAAGATTATTCATATAATGATTTTGAATAGTGCCTATCCTAGAGATGAATTTTGTCAAATGATCATTATTATGAAAAGTCTAATTTATTAATATTTTCAATATTTTCTGACATGAATTTTTTCTATTGTAGTTTCACAAAACATGTTGGATTAATATGTGTTCATAATTAACAAAATTTATAAAATATCTCAAGCCTCCCAAACACTGTAGAACTAAGGATTTTTTAGAAAATTAGATCAGAATCTACATAGAAATCAAACGATTAAGCATACAACATACAGCATAAAACAGCATAATTAGAGACGCTTATCTTCAGAAAATGGAAAACCTTTCAGCAATTTACCATTTTCATTTCAAAATTTTATCAGTGGAAAAATAATCAACAAAAATTCATCATTAAATTGTAGAAAAGCAGAGTTGATACATACCATCTTGAGAGTTGCCAAAGTTGACGTATCCGTATCCGAGCGAGCGCCGGCTGGTTAAATCCCTACAGACCCTAACCGATACCACATCTCCCATATTGCTGAACAGATCGTAGAGCTGAGAATCAGTCACGTTGACTTCGAGATCGCCAACGTACAGCGAGGTCACGAACGGCGCGCCACCAGAAGCCGCCGCCGCATTCACCACCGGAACCTGAGACTGCATCTGAACCTGGGCAGCCATCTCAATTCACAAAAAACGAAACGAAATCGGGAGAAAAGGAAACGAGCAGTTTTTTTTCCTTTTTAATTTTTCAGATTTTTTTGGATTTTCTCTGTAACTTCCCTCTCCTCTTCTTATTATCAAATTCACTGGAATGTAAATCAGAAAAATTCTTCGCCAAGTAGAACGAAAGCGAGAACAAAATGGAACTAAGAAATTTAGGGTTTTTTCACTGGATTTGATTTTCTCAATTTTTTTTTGTTTTTTTTGGGTGTTTTCAATAGAGAGAGGAGAGGGAAGGGTTCATAGGTCGGAGATCCGACGGAGAGACACGATCACCGCCAGCAACGCGGGCGGCGGCGACGCCGATAAGATGGGTAAAAATGGGGATAAATGTGGAGGGCAAAATGCGCCAAGTTTGGGCGGCGGTACTTATATGTGTGTGAGGGGTGAGGGATGCGCTGCCTGCGTGCACTCAAAAACCCTAAATCTCAGCCGTCGATTAGGTTGTTGGTTGTCCGAGATTACGTCGACAGCAGGAAAAGGATTTTTTTATTTTTAGGAAAAGGATATTTTTTATTTTTAGGAAAAGCATTCTTTCTTTTCTGAATTAGCTGGAAAGCTCAACTGTGCAATAGTCAACTTTACGATTAAGTCGTTAGTAGGGTGAATTTAGTCAACAAAATAATATTCCCTCTGATCTCATTATCTATGAGATTGGTATGCATTTTCAAAAATATAAAAAATTACTACTTTCTCGTCCCACAAAGGATATCACACTTTGGGACAACACGAGATTTTAGGAGATTTTGTTTTGTGTGTTAAATAGAAAAAGAAAATATAATTTTTATATTCATTTGAAAGAACTTTTTCCAAAAATGAAAATATGACATCTTTATGGGATAAACTAAAAAAGAAATTGTGACATCTTTTGTGGGACGGAGGGAGTACATGAAAAAACAAAAAAAAATATGAATTTTAGTTAAGTTTGAGATATGCTTGTAGTACTAAAAACTAAATGAAATATGTTGGAGTACAATATTACATTATAATTTATAAGCACAAGTATACGGAGCAGAAAAAATTGTTTTGTACTCCCTCCGTCCCATAAAAGTTGAGTCGTATTCATTTTTAGTTCGTCCCAACAAAGTTGAGTCATTTCCTTTTTTAACTAAAGACAAAACATTTAATCACTCTTATTTTATTCCATCATTTACTTTACTCTCTCTTATCTTTCCTACTTTTTTCATCTCTTCTATTTATTTAATATAAATTCTTAATCTCCGTGCCCAAAAGTTTTGTCTCAACTTTTATGGGACGGAGGAAGTAGTTAAATATCACTGTAGTAGGAAGAACGAAAAAAAAACCGTTGGTATTGTAAACTTGTAAAATATGGAAGAGCACTTACTATATATTGTGGTCTCTTTCGGTGTTTATTAATTGAGCAGAAAAGGGGTCAAATTATGGCAAAAAGGTTGGTTCGGTGTTCATTAATTATTTGTGCATGGCCCTCAATTGAAGCTATGGCCAGCACTGTTGGCTTTAACTTTCACCACAAATAATTCACGCGGAGCATTTGATATTTGAAAACTCGTCCGCTACAGTCCTCCATAATTGGTGGTGAAATGACTGCAGCATCCCTTAACTTTTTGGGGCTCCCACCATTTGCACAGTAGACTGCATTTGAGGGTTCAAAATTGTGTGGATACTTTCTCTCACTACCCTCTTCTCCTCAAACGGTGCTGAAGAAACGGCTTCGAAGATCCATACATTTGTCAGTGTTTCGACACCGGTGTCACGTACAAACAACTCCGGCGAGGACATAATCTTGGGTAGTCGACTTTTTTTGTTTTGCCGCTTTAATCGACAGAAGGGTAGAAGAAGGACACCAAACTCCCTTATCTACTGTTGTTGTGATTGTCGCTTTGAGACTCTGAGAAAAAATTGGATTCCGAGCCGGTGTTTTCGTGACCGGATTTGTAGATTTTTTTTTGTTGAAGAATCTTGATGATGAGGAGAAACAAATGGTCGTTTGATTTTTTCAAGTTGGGCTCTAAAGATCAATTTTTTATCCATTTTTTTCAGTTCTGTTTTCTCTTTGGCCATTAGGAGTTGACAAAGGCCCTTTAGCTGATACAAAAATATACATGTATACCCCTTCCATCGTTCTTCAATAATGTGGATCTAACATGCGATTTGTGTGTGCAGTCTCAGATCTGGCCGCTAAACGGAGGGGCCATACTCCGGCGAGGACATAATCTTGGGTAGTCGACTTTTTCGTTTTGTCGTTTTAATCGACGGATGGGGTAGAAGAAGGAATTACAAGTAAATGATAGGGACATATTCGTCTGAATGCATGGAAGGGGCTTGCGTGTTGTCAGTCAAATATGGAATACCAAACTCCCTCAACTATTTCCTGCTTGATGAGACCAGCCTGTTTTGATTGAGTCAACATTCATTTCTTACCTTTCCAAATAGGAAGAAGCAAACGAGCCCTATATATGATAGATCACGTATGGAGTAACTAGATAGAAAAAGTTAGTTGAATATGTTAATAAGGAGAGAGAGTAGACAAGTTTATTTTCAAATATAGAAAGTGGGCATCTTAAATGAGACATATTAAAAAAAAAAGGTGAATATTTTAAGTGGGACGGAATGAATAATAAAATAATTAAAAAAAAAAGAATTCGCGTGCAGACATCCCGATTATGGTCATAGTAATTTATTCATAGATGTCCCAAACTCAATTTAAAAAACTACGCATAGAAGCTTAGCAATTTCGTAATCACTCAACCTCAGTTAATCATATTAATTTGTACTATACACGTAAATGAGTGTGTGTATATGTGGTGTATATATTGTTTATGTGTGTGTACATATGTGCCGGTGCGTGTGTGCGTGCATATGTGCTTGTGTGTGTGAGTGTGTGTGTATATATGTGCATGTGTTGCCGTAGGTATGTGCACGCGCACGTATGTGCTGCTTAGTGTGGAGGGGGATTGTGAAATGGAATGGAATAGTCATTTCTTAGCTAAATGAAAGGAATGACTATTCCCATGTGGAATGAAATGATGATTCCTAAGAGCATCGGGAGAGGTAAATGGAGAGGTTAAGTTATATAACTACCATATTTACCCTTTTTCATGAAAAATCATTCTCCAATGGAAGATGTATTTGAGAAGGTATTACTATACTTTTTCCCATTTTAAAGAGGTATATTTACCTATTCATCAATGGAGAGGTAAAATTTTATAACTACCACATTTGTCTTCTTTTCATGAAAAATCATTCTCCAAGGGAGAAGGTATTTGAGAAGACATTACACTTTATTTTTTTTAATGCATTTTGTACTACTCTCCGTCCCACAAAAGATGTCACATTTCCTTTTTTGGAAAAAGTTATCTCTCACATTAATATAAATATTAGTATTTTCTCTTTCCACATAATATATAAAACAAAACCTCCTAAAATTTCGTGTTGTCCCACCTTTATATATATCTTTTTCATTTGGAGTATATTTCTTTTTGGAAGAGTATATTTCACTTTTTGAGGAGATATATAGATGATATACCTCTTTTATTTACCATTCCTTGTTGGAGATGCTCTAAGAAATAAAAATACCAAACAAAGATATGGAATGGAGGTACGAATCCATTCCATTCCCTCAATACATTCCACCATACTAAGTAGCCCCTAAGCAAATTTAGTGCTCCATTCATCCACGAAAAATAGGGCACATTTGCCATTTGTTGTCCACGGAAAATATGATGCATTCAATAAAGGAAAGTTTTCAGTAAACTCTCTCTTACTTTTTTCCCTTCTCTCTTACTAATAATATTGACTCACATTCTACTACCACTACTTCTCTTACTTTACCAATTCTATATTAAAACTCGTGCCATTAATAATATGCCTTATTTTTTATAGACGGAAGGAGTATTGTTTATGTATCTATCTCAATTAAACTAGAGTTTTACAATATAAGACGATACATACCATAAATTCACTAAACACACCCTTTATCCCAAGTCAACGAATACAATCTAGTTGGTTCATTTGATTTTGCTAGTTTGCAAACTTTGCATCAATTTGTAAATGAAATGAACTGAAAGTTAATTCTGAACTACTCGTTTAAACAGTACCGCCTAAATTGCTAACATATTCGGGGCTTGTTTGGCAATATGCTGAAAGGGATAACAGAAATAAAAAAAAAAAGACTTTGCGCATTACACTATTTACCTTTTAGTATTTTACACTATATAGTGCTCCTGAGAATTATTGAGAAAAGGTTGATGACGTCATTCTTTAATGATTATTTCCCTATTTTATTATTGTTAATTATAGTTTCAAATTAATTAATTTATGAAACTTGACAAATTTTGCCGGGAAACATCATTACCTGTTGATTCCTGCCAAACAAGTCCTTAATCACGAACCCAACTTGCTTGAGCATTGTAAGTACTCCGTATATAAACAGCATACTGATACAGGCGAGATGTGGAAAAATATCTGATTTCTTTCTGCATCTCTCTGTTGCTTTTTTCCATCACCTCTCCACATTCATGGATTCCATTATTTTCGCACAATTTCCCTCTGTTTTTTCACTTTCAGGAGCAGATCCACTCGTTCACGGCTGCAGTTTACCCTGCGTCCTTACCTGCTACACTCGCTCTCCCCTCCCAAATCCGTCGGTTACTATTTCCACCACCAAACGGAGGCGGCCTGAATCACGACGCCCGCTTCTCGCCACCGCCGGCGCCACCAATTCGGCTCCCGTAAGTAATCGCCGCGCATCTGTCCTGGAATTTGGCTACTTATTGCCTATATTTGCGTAATTGAAAGTAAAAATACGAGAGTTTTTTAAGCAATTAGAGCTCTAATGATGTAGTACTACTATATTAGGTGTATTAGGGCTAGTGATGAAGATCGTTACACACAGAATTTAATTGAAGAGTTAAATACCTATGAGGTTTTGTATCTGGATTGTATCTATGACTTGTCTGAACTCTGCAACATAGGAGTATGGTTATGCTTAAAATTTGTTCGCATCTAGTAGAGTTAACAAAAACATGAATGCTTTTATTATTAGGAGTTTTTGACATCTATAAACCTCCAATACCCATGAATTTTCATAAGATTAACTGCTTTGTCATCCTTAGTTTATCCATGTGGCCATTATAACCATGTTGTAGTTCTCAGCCCATTTTTTTGGAGCAATCCGGGGACACAGAAACTGTATGGATATACTGAGGGGGCGTCTACTTTGGGCGATACTCCATATTAGATTGAAAATGCCTGTGATTGAATATTTGTAGGATTAGATGATCTAACGAACTCAAAATTATTTAGATCCATCTAACTCTAAGTATGTGGTGATCTGGTGGATTATCTTATGGAATACTCCACCACCCTAGCACAAGTATAACCAATCTTCACCTTTACTAAACATGCATTTAAACCTTTCAGGAAAGAGAGAGAACCTACAATGTAGGTGAGTTTATGACAAGAAAAGAGCAATTGCATGTTGTAAGGCCAACAACTACTGTCGATGAAGGTATTTCTTATCTTTTCATCTTAGTTTTTATTTATTTATTTATACACTTTTGGGTTTGAGAGTTTCTCAATTAGTTCATTCTTTTGGCCACCCTCTTAATTTTTTCCCAGCTTTGGACACCCTTGTGGAGAAAAGAGTTACTGGATTTCCTGTGGTTGATGATGATTGGAAGTTGGTAATGCTACGTATCTTGTATGATTTATCTTTTTGCATTGTAGAGAGCAACATAAATCTCACTTTTCCTACCTTTTAGTAGTAATGACTTTGGTGGCCGTTCATCATAATCTTGACCAACTGTGTGATGGTGTTACAGGTCGGTGTGGTTTCCGACTATGATTTGTTGGCACTTGACTCCATCTCAGGTACCATTGGATTTGTGAAACCAATTTAATATTCTTGTATCTTTGTTAAGCTGCACCTCTAAGGATAGAAACTTAGTTTATAGTACGAGTGTACAACATCTACCTGTTAAAGCTGGTTACTCAGTTTATTAGGTAGTCATCGCAGATATTGACTTGCTTTCCCTCCATTCATGAGTTTGAAAAGGAAGAAAATGAAAAATGTCGAACAATAAAACATAGAGATATGTAAAGAAGTATACAGACATAGTAGAGAAAAGAAGTAGGTATATTTCGTTACTTCATAAAAGCACATATATATAGTACAATTCAAGAGACGAAGTGGTCACATAACCGATGTGAGATACTTATTATCTAGCATATTATATAAGAAAAAACATAAAAGTCATCAAGAAGAATGAATCACACTGAAAAGAGTGAATCACACATAAACTATAACATACTGACAACTCCATTAGAATTGGAAGATTTGTTTAGTAGTCACCAAACCTAAGATTATGTAAGAAAAAGGACACATTTATAGCAGCAATTATCAGCACTGTGCATTGTTTATATGCCTAGGTGCGGAGGGACTATAAGATATGTAAACTAGATTGTTTTTGCCTTTCGGTGTATTAACGATTAAGTTTAACATATTTTTGTACTTTCCTTCTATTTCCTGGGGCTAAATCAACATAGCTATTATCAAGTAGAGTTCCTTATTACTCATTGCTTATAATTTTTGTTCTGTTTCTCATTGATCAAAATTAGGTGGTGGTGAACAAGATAGTACAAATTTGTTTCCAGTTGTCGGTAGCACTTGGAAAGTACGTATAAACTTTTCTTTCATGAATCTATTACTCTCCTTGATAAATTTGTTTCCAGTTGTCGGTATCACTTGAATCTATTAATTTCCTGGATCAATGTAAAGCATCCCACTATTTTACTTGGCCTGTCTGAGTTTCTAATATTCTATTTATGCAGACATTTAATGAAGTTCAGAAGTTACTCAGTAAAACTAATGGGAAGGTTGTTGGTGACGTAATGACTCCTTCCCCCCTAGTTGTGCGTGAAAACACCAATCTTGAGGATGCGGCGAGGTATTTTGATCATTTTCTTAAATAAGTACAACAATTGTAAATCTGTTGATCTAAAAATTATCCCAAAATGTTAGTTTTTCTATAGCCAACACTAACTACAGAACTGGTCAGTTTGTGTGTACCAATCTACAAGCTCAGATTCAATCATTCAAAGGAATAATGAGATGCTGATATGGTGCAGGTTATTGCTTAAAACAAAGTATCGTCGGTTACCTGTAGTAGACATTGAAGGAAAGCTGGTAATGTGATTCTACTCAACTTACAGCATTGGCACAATATACTAAAATCAGCTGTATGGAATTCTTACAATTTGAATTTTGCCATGTGATAGATTGGTATTATTACCAGGGGAGATGTTGTCAGGGCGGCTCTTCAGATAAAACAGGCTGCCGAGGAAATTTGATCACTCTTCACCACTGCTTGTCTAAGCATGAGTGAAAATAACACGTACACGTGCTTGATTGTCTAGCCATATTACTGGTTGAACTGAAGTGGTACTCTCTGTGATGTAGTGGCTGATTACTCCATAAAAGGACAGCTGCAGTGAATATGGCACAATGAGGTAATATGTAGTATAATGTATATGTATCGGTGACGCCCCAAAACCGAGTACTTCATTCTTGCCCGGCTTGTATATTTAGATTTCGTATTCTTGTTTGCATGTGGTGGTGGTGAGAATCCAGAATTGTAGTGAGATTGAGATCAATAGGTAGACTTTCTGTGTCCTCATGGGCTGGGCTTCTGCTGCCCTTATAGCTGTTGTAATAGACATTTATTAGGCTAAATTTTTTGGGGGTAAATTATTAGCATACAACAATCACTGTTTCCCTAATTCATAATATTCAGAATTGTAGTGAGATTGAGATCAATAGGTTGACTTTCTGTATCCCAATTTTTTACTGTATAATGTTATTACATTATTATAGTGGTCATAAATATATGCTGTATAAATGTGTGATAAATATAAATATTTTTATATTCAATCATTTTCATGCTAAATTAGGTTAATAAGGATGATATTACCATTATTAAAGTATTTCTTAATCGGTTAATTTAATCTGACATTTCACCTGTGGTAGTTTAGTATGTATTATAAGTATGCAATTTGTTAGAATGTAAGATAAGATTTCCCTGAATTTTGTTTTGAATTTTTGAACAAAATGTTTTTATAAGAAATCATATTTCTAATTATGCTTGATTTACAATGGCGATATATGATAAAAAAAAAATACAATTGATGAATTATGTAATTACAATTAATCACATAACTCGTAAAATTAAGGGTTTGATGTATACCATCTATGATTTTATTAAAAATTAATGTTAACGAGTGGTGGTGGCGTATGAAGCATTGGCTCACTTTATTATGATATCAATGAGATTGTGACTTCTCTACTTTCATATTTAAACATCGATATTATTGTTTTCTATGAATACATGCATGTCGTCTACTCCAAATTTCAGGAATAATTTCATATTTATTAAATCACTTGGTCAAGTTACAATTGCAACATGACATACTACTTACCACTATCCACATTAAGCCAGAGTCGTAAAGATGATCATTGATGATTCCTCATTAATCATTGTGATTATAGTGACTCAAACTTTTAAATTTGGTTGAAAAAAGAAAAAGAAAAAAAAGTAGTGTTTCATTTTGATGTTTAGCCGAACGACACTGAAACATCAAACGGCTCATTCTTACGCATTTGCGAGTTTCCATAGCATCATGAGATCCCACACTCAAAGTCGCAACTTATTGAATGTTGAGGTTGAATATGCACTTTGTTATGAATTTTCATATTATTGCTAATCAGACTTAGTATTGTAATATTCAGATAATGTGATTGTGATTACCATGGTTTTAGGTGGCTGTCTTATAATACCACATGAGATTTTGATAGTCTACTATCTGCTTTAAATATCGAATGTATTAGTTATTTAGTTTGGTTGAAGACATTTGTTCCCCTAAAGCATGAAAATAAAAAATAAAAGAGGTATTCAATCTATATATAACGGTCAGTTAATTACTCCATCAGGCATCAACTATATGACCACTAAACCTCCGTATTATGTTAGGAATACAAAATTAAATCCAATCAATATCAACATCGTAAAAAAAGGAATATAGTTATTAAGTGTGTAAGATTCAATCGGACTCGCAAAGTCGCATTGAACTTTAGTTCTATTATAAATGTTAGTATTAGAGTTTAAAATTATGAATAATGATAAATGTAAATAATAATATCCTTAAAATTTTTAATTCAATTAAATTAAATTATAAATCATTTTTGTTATTAGTTATGTTGTTCTTTAGCAATAAAGAGGAAATGATATGAATAATTTA
Source organism: Salvia hispanica (assembly GCF_023119035.1). Classification (NCBI taxonomy): domain Eukaryota; kingdom Viridiplantae; phylum Streptophyta; class Magnoliopsida; order Lamiales; family Lamiaceae; genus Salvia; species Salvia hispanica. The sequence continues at coordinate 9,728,620 of NC_062967.1, read as the reverse complement.
TGATAATTTTTTACATTATTTCGAGCTTGATTTGATATAGTTACATTTTTTTCCTAGCTAAAAAATTCTAAAATGTAAATTGCCTATTACAACCAAAATAAATATTTTTTATTAGAAATGGGAACTGAATATAATAAATTAAAATCATAAATCCTAACTACTGAAATTCAATAAAACATACTCCAACTAAAATAAATAAGTAGACAAGGGATGTGCCACCAAAATTGGGAGACACAAACCCTTGTAAGTCCTCCGCACGTCTTATTACTTAATCAATGCCATACCAAAAATTAAATTCTCGTATCTAATCAAATGAAACTCGTCACAAAAAGAACTATAAGTTTGAAATTTTTAAATATCATATGTTAAATAAGCACATCAAATATAAATGTCACAATTGAAAGAAAAAAGACTCTGTGTGCTTCCGATGAAGACCGCCGGAAAATTCCCACTCCTCCACCCCTACAAAACCGGCAGCCGCATTCGGATCACCGTCGTCGCCCTCTTCCTCCTCTTCACCTTCACCTTCCTCCTCAGCCTCATCGCCACAAGAGACACCGCCGCCGTCCTATCGCCGCTGCCGGACCCTATCTCCGACGCCCTCCTCTACTACGCCTCCACCAACGCCACCCCCACCATGACCCCCGCCGAGATAGACTCTGTTCACTCCGTCCTCCGTCGCTGCTCCGCACCGTGCAACCTCCTCGTCTTCGGCCTCACCCAAGAGTCCCTCCTTTGGAACTCCCTCAACCACCAAGGCCGCACCGTCTTCGTCGACGAGTACCCCTTCTCTGTGACGAGGTATGACAGAAATCTGTATAGTTCCATCCTCAAATCAATTGGTGATTTTAGAAGTGACCGATTAGACTTATATTAGAATTTTCAGTTTTTGGATTAAATTGGAAGGTCTTTCGGTATTTGGTATCCAATCTGCATGTCTTTCAAAAAATGGAATCGAGGAACGCAATTTTTTAATTTTAGAGGATTTTTGTCCTTTTCTCATCTTTTTTCTCTCTCAAATTACTTGAACTGTCCAAACTGCCCCTTACTTTATCTTCTCTTATTCCTTCACGACAAATAATGAAGATCGATTTAATCACAGGTAAGTTCATAGATGATGGATGATGTATGGTTATGAACTTGTTGATAATTAGATCGATCCTCTCGATCTGTCTTGAAGGAATAAAAGTGAAGATATGAGACAAATGGTAGTTTGGTCAGTTCATGTATTTTGTGAAGAGAAATAATATGAAATAAAAAGAGAAAGAGAATAAAAAGGCATAAATTTCCTAAATTGAAAATTTTGCGTGCCCCAATCTCATATTCTGAAAGAGGTGCCAATTGGATCCCAAATACTAAAAGAGACCGTTCAATTCAATCTCAAATCCTGAAATCTCTGGATTTATATAGTGGTTTTAGTTGTTTCTTTTTATATCGTTATAGTACTATTTATTTTTGTTTCATTTGTCAATAATTAAGGTTCGAGGAGCGGCACCCGTCGGCCGAGGCCTACGACGTCCGGTTCACCACCAAAGTCCGAGACCTTCGCAGTCTGATCGAGGACTTCAAGCGAGAGGTAGACGGAGAGTGCCGGCCGGTGCAGAACCTGCTCTACTCCGACTGCCAGCTGGCGGTGAACGACCTCCCTAACTACATGTACGACGTCGGGTGGGACGTGATCGTGATCGACGGGCCGTCCGGGTACGCGCCAAATACGCCGGGGAGGATGGCGTCGATATTCTCCGCCGGGGTTATGGCGAGGACTAGAGGCGGCGGCGGCGGAGGAGGGACGCACGTGTTCGTGCATGAGATGACGAGAGAGGTGGAGAGCGTGTGCACGGATTTGTTCCTTTGCCGCGAGAATTTGGTGGAGACGGTCGATATGTTGGGCCATTTTGTGGTCGGGAAAATGGGCGGCGGCGGCCGGAAACATACTTATGGATTTTGTTACACAACTCCTTCTTCTTCGTCTCACTTAATTTGATCTAAATTTATATATATGTGCGTTATTTTTTTTAAAGTACCAAATACATGTAACAAACGCATATGTAATAGTACTCCATATAGAATAAATAATTAGCGAGTATTAGTACTAGTATTATATTTCTTTGGAAAATCGCCGATTTTTGAGAAATTTAATGGCTTTAGAGCCCAAAATTATTTTTTTTAAGTTTGATTTCAATAGTAGTAATAATATGGACAATGCGCATTTAGAAGCCCATTTTGAGGCCCACTATACAGTTTCAGCGCGAAGTGAGCCCGGGCCGAGCAGTGGGCCTAACGAATTCTATGTCACTTTCTCTATTTTCTTTAAATGTTATAAATTGAGGACAAATTAATGTTCATATGAGGTAAGACAATAGACATCTATCATCGTTGATAAAGATATCTTTTATGGAGTCAACTAATATAATTTTTTAAAAAAAATTGGTATAATGTAGTAGTCAATGGTGTTTTTAGAGTTACCGAGTATAACAAAATTTGAAGTTGCATTACACTAGCTAATTTTATCAAGTTGACAATAGAAGTGGGGCCATTTTAACTTTGGAGGAGAATTCCCAAGACCAATTGATGGTTTCACCAAGCATCAATTGAATTTGATGTTGGAGTTATTCGTTAATTAATGATTAAACTGGATGACAACTCCACTAATTAAAGTCATTAAACAATTGGTTCCTCGAATGTAGATGGAATAAGCTGCCATGGTTAAGCTGGCATTGATAATTAGCCCCATTAAAGATTTACTATTCCACAGTGACTATGTATAGGTCTTCTTTCAAAAATAAAATAAATACAAATTCCGCGACAGTGAAAATTAAATTATTAAGGTAAGCTAGAGGGTTTATAGGTTTGGTTAAAAGGTAAAAAAACAAGAGAAATGGTTAAACATTGATGCAGAGGTGTGGACCATCATAGTAAGTAGTAGTGTACTCATAAATTGAAATTTGTGCTTTTCCCTCATTGCCATTGGGTTATTGATTCGTATTCAAGTTTTACTTTGCCGGTCAATTTATTTTACATTATAAGTATGTCAAATTTCAAAAATTTATGCAAAACGACCTTACACGAAACCGAATAAGACCAAAAAGGCAAATGTGTGATGTGGTGGATATGAATTATGGTGTCACACGGTTTGAATTTGGGGTGAAAAACTATACCCACCAAATATATATATGAATATGGTGTTAATGTTTGTTTGCATTCCATGGGTGGTTGTTTTCGCGGGACCTCCCTGTATGTAGTGTGTGCCTCCCCATTTTCCCGCCACTAGGGAATACAAGAAATCACCTAGAAAAACACATATTAATTCCATAATTTGATTTTTTTTTTGGGGGGTCGTCTTTGGGTTGAGAGTTTCATTCACAAGTCGGGTTCGGGTTAGGTCTTATTGGGTTGGGCTGCTATCATATTGACTTGATAACGATACAACCTGCACGATCTATCACCCCTGGAGTTATCGCCTACTTAGGTGTAGTACCTTCACTCTATCTTTGGATGGTGGGATTCACTTGTGTTCTTTCTTTGTTTGAGCTTTCTGATACCTGCGCTGACCTTTTAATAGGCTACGAATTTCATTTCCTATCATCAGTGACTACAATAAGTTTATGCGGTTTCACACGATACACATGCCAAATTATTAACTTTGCCATTTGGATTTGGATTTGCCGTCGATTCCACGGAGCAACAACTTTGGCTCAATTGTCCAGGGTTGGGATTCACTTTTGTTCTTCATTTGTTGTATCGCTTTTGCCTTTTGCGGATGATCTTCTTCACTTCGTATAACCCTACGAGTTTCATTATGTGGATGTACCACGAGAAATCACCCAAAACAAATACAGTATTGCTCTAATTTTGTAAGTTTCCACATTTGAAGGCACGCGCACACTCTTGAACCTAATCATCATCACATACATATAAACTTACAAAAAAAATAACAAAATATATCGACAAAGAGTTGACGATTTTTATTGTGTTAGTGTACGACATTCTTTAGCGCCACTCATCTTCTAGATACACTGATTCAATCAACTCTATGAATTCATCACTTTTCGGGTAGGAATAGTACTAAATAAAAACTATACATTTAATAAGATAAAATACATTAGATTTCGCTCAATTATATATTTATACGGTGACTCCAATTTATTAGAATTTCTTTAATCCACAATTAATTGACATAATTTAGCTTTTCATCCGCTCATAATTAATTGACACTTTAACCTATTACTATTACTTCACTATTTTAAATTTTTGAGTGATAAAACTCACATTACATCATATTTTACAAATTCTTTCAAACTACATCTTTTAAAGTCCGAATTGAGTCAAGTCATGATGATTAACTGTGAATCTAATATTGTGCATTTATTAGTAATTGAAACACTGCATCATTTACTAACACATCCAACTACTTAAACAACAAAGCGTGACACCCTATGATGAAAAAAACTCCACCTTTTATCTCTCTTGTCAAGAAAGTGCAGCGTCCATTCATATCCATGGACGAAATGGAGATTGCTTTACTCTCTTCGTATAAATGAAAAGCAACACCAACACCAACACCAACACCAACACCCCTTCTCCTCAACCAACAATGGCCGTGGACCACACCCGTTACTGCGAAGAAGAAACTACTCCTAAAAGCGAAATCACCTCAAACCACAACACCTCCCGATTCCAATACGATTCGAAATGGGACGACGAAGACCTCCAATTCCTCCTCCGCAAAGACAGCCAACAAACTACGCCTCCCGAATCCAGTCGCCTCTCTTCATCAGCTAGAAATCAAGCCGTCGGAATCCTTCTCAAAATCGCTTCGCATCATAAATTCTCCGCCTCCGCCGCCGTCCTGGCCGTCAATTTCGTCGACAGATTCTTGCTGAGTTTGAAGGGAGATGAGAAGCGGCCGTGGCTGACGCAGCTTGTGGCCGTTGCTTGCCTCTCTATTGCCGCCAAAGTTGAAGAAACTCACGTTCCTCTTCTCGTAGACCTTCAAGTATGTGTTTTTTTTTGTTAATTTTATAATTAGGAATTTAGTTGCTGATTGATTTTTGAAGGTGGAGGATGCGAAGTATTTGTTCGAGGCGAAGACGATTAAGAGAATGGAGCTTTTGATTCTGTCCGCGTTGGATTGGAGGATGAATCCGGTGACTCCTCTTTCGTTCATTGATCATTTTGTGAGGAGGCTTGGGTTTGCGATTCATTTGGGGTTTCTGGCGAGCTGTGAAGATGCTGTGATTTCCTTCGTTTCCGGTGACTCATCTCTTTCTCCTCCCTCTCTGTAATGTGATTTATCATGTGAGTGGTTAAAAGTTAAAACTAAAATTTGGTGGTGTAGATTGGAGGTGTGTGGAATATTCGGCGGGAGTTGTGGCGAGTGCGGCGATGCTTCACGTCGTCAATCAGGAGGAATACTGCGGCTTTGCGCTTCAGTGTGAGAAGATGATGTTTGAGGTCCTTCATATCAGTAAGGTTGCTTTCTTCCCTCTTGCCACATCATCTTTATGTCAAATTATTCAAATATACAATCACTTTTATTTACTTATCTCATTTATTTTAAGAAATGTAAACAAAATTGACCTGGAATATATATATTAGTTTTATAATGAAACGTGAGTGAAAAAAATTAGTGAAATATGCGATCAATTACAATATCAAAATAAGAGTTTTATTGTGGAACTGAGGGAATAACTATAATAGTTCCATATGTTTAAATAATTATCATATCGTGGCTAATTTTACTGAATAAGAAACAGCTTAGATGGCTATGAAAATTACAAACTTTATGATCTACTGTGATTTAAATTTTGAAAAACAGAGGGCGTCACCAAAAATTTAACACACTTGATAATTTATTTGTTAAATTGAGTATTCTTGTTTTAACATTGTTAATTTATTTGGGAAATTGAGTATTCCTGTTTTAACTCGTCCGCCACGGTATAGTGATTTTGGAATTTGACTTTTCGTCATGCACGTGGCTGCGTTTGTGTGTCAGCCTATGCAGTAATTTTGATATTTTATTACTCCCTTTTTTAAAAAAGTAATGTATCTTTTCATATTATTAAGACCATTAATTGAATGATGTGTGCTGATTTTGAACAGATGGAAGTGGACAAGTGTAGCATGCTTATCTCAGACATACATCCAAACGACAAGAAGAAGGTCTCAAAACGCAGAAACTGCGAATTGAGTGGAAGTTGGAATGATGCAACAATAATTGATGGTGAAGTTGCAAATGATCATAACCCTATTTTAAAGAAACACAAGAAGCATTGAGGCAGGCATTAAGCCACCTTCCTCAATATTCAAAAATCAAAATCATCTCTCTCTTCAATAATAATTAATGTATGCTTGCTGGAAGCAAAGAAAAGTTAAAAAAGCTTTTACCATCACTTGCAAATCTGTGCACAAACAGAGAAGAAAGAGAGAGGGAGAAGTGAGAAGTGTGTGCTATTTATGGGTAAATACCAGGACTGCCCCTGGATTCCAATTGTGGACATGCCTAATTTAATGAATGGAACCATATTGTTGAGCTTACTGTGTGTTTCCATTTGTAAGAAACTCCTAGTTTCTTACTTTGCAACTTTGTTTGCATCCTAACATTGGAATAAAACAGATTCATTTTCTGGAATTCTGGTAAATAGCCTTTGCCATTCACAATACTTTTTTACTACCAAATTTATGTTTAATTGGAACTCTTCACACAATTTTAGTTTACAACCCTATTACTAGTTTTTAATACTACTATTTTCTTTCTCTTGCCAATGACTAAGTTTTTGATCTAGGAAAAATTGGGCGTGTCTATTTACCTACAAATAAGTAAGTAATGTTATGTAGTATACTAGTATTTGAATAATTAAGAATTTGAATAATCAACCAGGAAAAGAAAAAAGCTATAGCATTTAGGATGTTCTAAAGTAAAATATTTTAATCTCTTTTGGTTTATTTATTCTATGCCGGTCAATTTATCTAATTTATAATATATTCAACTTAAATAAAACTATAGAAAACTACATTTCTATTTTAGTGTAGTTTGGTAAAAAAAAAAAAGTTAACTATTGTATTGTTAACATTGAACATAAACATTTTTAATTCTTGTTTTATTTTTTTCAATTAACTTATTGAATAGCTACTCCATTTTTATAAGTTTGACTTCAAATTTTATGGTGGGCCCTAAAAACTACTTGTTGATCTAAACATGATGCCATATTTGCTTTTATAAGTAATTAGATTGGTGAGATAAATAGTGAGTAAGAAAGTAACATTACACATTCATATCTTGAATTATCACATAATGATTTACATACTCCATATTGAATAAAATACCTTCCCTCCATACTTCTTTTGATGTAAATTGTGAAATGTGGTGAAGTGTAAAAAAAGGCCTTTGGTGACATTTTTGGTTTTGTTTGACATTCTTTTGGATTATTTTGTGGTCACAGCTGTAAAGCTGTGAAGGACAGAATGAGATGCTCCCAAAATTATCAAACTTTGGCCCCTCTTTTCGATTTCACAATCCCTCAAATTTTGTCACTTTTTCCTAAGTCAATTTCTATTATATCATAGTACTACATTACTTTGTTCTTTGCTATTTGCATTCCAATGTGTGTCTAATTGGTTAAGCTCATATGGATACAAATTGTGATTTTCTCCTAATAATTTTAATCCATCCATTTGTCTATTTATTTGTGTTGCACATTTACTGGTAAGTCAATCAATTATTGCATTTAATTTTTCTTTTTTTCCCCTTGAACGCATACAAATTCGATTAACTACTGGAGGCAACATTTAAGATAATCCTTTATAGATAATGAAAACTAAAAGATGAACTTAATTTGAAGTACTACAATTTTTCTTGATTTTCGCAAGTTTGAACAAAATTATTGCCCTTGAAGCAAATATGTCAATTTGGCCCGCCCTATCACCATATTGATCAAAATTTACATGATACACATGAATACAATGCAACATCAAATTACTATTGACACATTATACATATTGTCCTAATTCATACAAGGTGTGCTACTCTGATTAGATTGAACAGTCCCGATTCTTTTTAGGTGTATCAAGTTAAAATAAGGACACTAAATTACATTTAATTTCAAAGATGGTTAAAATTTATTGAAATTTTATTAATGCCTTACATTTGACCTATTTGCATTTTTAAACGAAAACAAACACGATCAGACTACAGAGAACAAACATGAACAAATAATAGACAGGAAAGTCAACTCTTGACCTAATTTCATTTCTGAGGTACATACATCAACTCTTGAATTGTTCCGAATTTGTGTTTTATTATGAATCTTGCTTGCTGGTTCTTCAATGATTGTACAATAAATGTAGTATTTGATTTCTAGATGGAGCACTGGCTTCTCAATTTTGTTTTCAAATTTGTGCTTAATTTAATGTACATGTGTTCTCTAGGTGTATTTAACTTCCTTATTTTATATATATATATAAGTGCTCTAGCTCATTTCTATGTGGATTGTGTCACTTTAATATGTCAACGAGACAACGACACTTTTAGTGCTTTTGGAACTTGAGGGATTTAAATGTAAGTGTGCAGAGGGTAGTTTTAATTTTTGTTCATAAGTAATATTTAAAAATTTGATTTAGGACATTATTTATATTCACAAGACAATGTAATGTGAAGGATAGCCATGTATATACACTACCGACACAAATCCCTCACATTTATTGTTATCCCCAAGCATCCTAGGAAGTGGTAGATCTTTTTTTTTCCTACACTCACCAGTTCTGTAGTTTTGACTTTTGACTCAACGTGATATCTTGGAGTAGATCAATAGTGTATAGAAAGTTTAGAATGACTTAAAATAATTACTCCCTCCGTCTCATTTAAGATGGTCACATTCTTGAGTGACACAAAATTTTAAGAAGTGTTGTTAGGTGAAATAAAATAGAGAGGAAAAATATAGTTGAATATTTTAACGAGGAGGGAGGAGAGAGGGGTTTATCTCCAAAATTGGAAAGTGACCATCTTGATTGGACAAACAAAAGAAGAAAGGTGGTCATTTTTGAGACGGAAGGAGTAACTATTTGAGAATAAATGAATGAATAAACCAAGCAATATAATATGAAGGTTATTCCTCGAGAAGAAACTCAATCTTGTATTAGTATGTTGATTGAAAAGTCAGCAATCTGCATGAGAGGTATAGATTGACGGCTGATATTACATTTAATAGACCCAAAGACAAAACATTAGATTTTCCACCCACTATTAGTTCAATAGACTATTTGAAACCTTTGAACAATCACAACTATTTTGTGTGTATACGAATTAACTTATAACATAAAAATATGTTTTTATCCATCTCAAATTCACAACTAATTACAACTGAGTATATTATCCCACCCCCACTTTAGTTGCAGTGCGCTCTAGAAGCCTGCAACTAACCGGTGGTCGCACCAGACCACCACCAATTCCCGGTCACTCAGCCCTCCTCTTCAATGCATGAGACCAGACCGGACTACCATTTTCGCGGTCCGGTCCCATTGAGGTACGGGATGGGCATGCTATCTTGATTTTCAATATATTTTGAAAGGTAAAGGACAGACAACTCTAAAATTTATTGACGAAGTCATTTATTCAAGTCCAAATCGAGACTTGCGAGGGAATTGCAACTTATTATCGAACAGATATACTGATAGCATTGAATGCGAAGTGATGAAGGCCAGTCTATTGTCATCCACCTTCTGATTCAGGTGGTCCAATCTGTTTGTGCTGTGAGTTTGATTGGTTTATTTTCAATTTCCAAATTTTATACTGTATTCCATTGATTTATTGTTTTAAATACATACTGAAATTAGATAGACTTGACATACTCAATAACACACTCGATAAATTTATCAAAAGGGACAAATGACTTTTGTTTAGAGTAAACTATGTACATAAAATTTCAGTTATTTGCAAAATATTGATACTACCATATTCGATAAGACTAAATATTATGCATTGATGATAACTATACACACAAGAAAACATTAAATTACAAGTTAACTGTTTCATTAAATGTAGTATCTACCACAGAACACTTGTCAGGAGGGGGATCTGTGAAATCTGGTGGTTAAAAAATTCAGATAGATTTTCACACCACTTTCACATTCATACAGTATATATATTGAGGTTCGATCACTAAATAACCTCTTTCATATTATAACCAAATAGATAAAAGAAATGCCCCACACCCCTTGCAACTTTTGGTGTACAAAATGGAACATCTTGGGATTTAGATTTGGATGCATCAACATAGATAATAGGTTCACCATGTAAAACCGAACTAACAGGGTTTCTCATAAATACGAAACTGCTTATCCATCGACAGTTTCAGAAAAGATTGGATAAGTTTTTTAGCCACATAACGCATCACTACATGAGAATCCTCCATATGCAAAGTCTAGTGAAATTTGAAGTAATTACAGCACTTAGTAGCAGATTTCATACACCTTAAAGTTAATTGAAGCAAAATGCATACCTTGATAAGAAAGATGGAGTTATAACAGTCAGTACATGGAATCAGCCCCCGCGCATATGTGCTCCCAGCTCGCCAAACTGCTCGTCAGCTTCCACAGTGTCTGCTGACAAGCGAACAGCATCTAGCTTCTGCTTCAGGATCTCGATGGCATTGATTAACAATTGGGATGCCTTTATGCCTCCAGTTGTCTCTACCGTGAATATGAAACTGTCCTCTTTGGCATGGATCTCAACAAGGCCGGGCTTCCCCATTGCTTCTGCTTTCTTGAGAACTTCATCGTCATACGTATAATTCTCAGCATTGTGCACATAGACCTATGAAAAGGGGCCAAATTAGCAATGGCAGTTATGTAAAACCTCAAGGCTAACATTCTGGTAGTCTAAATAAAACTATTTCCAGAGGATAATGATCCTGTGAAATCTATTTTTTATTGGAACAATTGAAGAAGTCAGTACCAGCCTGGGCTCAGGATATCGAGCCACCACAAACAAGAAGTTCAACAGTTAATCAAAAAAATATTCTACAAAAGTTCTTCTTACTCTTCAAGGAATGGATTCATATCCATTCATATAAAAAAGGTTATGTCGTTATGCGAAGACAGTCAAATACACGACTGCCCATTTATCTCAATAATTTAGTTTACCTTCTTTGCATATGAAACCAACATTAAGCAGCAACTTATTATCAAAATAAACACTTAAACAGGAAAACATGTAAAGTCATTTAAGCTGTCATGAGCACAAAAATTCAATATGATCAAGCAATTATCAAGAAATGAAATCAGGGAAGAACCAGCATAAGAAACATACATATTCAAAGATGAAATAATTCCATGCCAAAAGAAGCCTACCAAGATGAATGATTTACCTGCCCATTGCGGGGGTTAATGTCAAACACTTTTGTGGGACTGCTGTCAACAAACTCTTGTTTCTCTGCCATGCTCAAGGTTTCCATTAACTCTTCGTTGATATAGATCTCAGGTTCATACATGAAAGTGACAGTTGCTGCAGGCGACCATTTGGCATGATCTTTCCCAATTCCTTTCCGTGCTATGGCTCTCAAAATCAACTCCTGACCTCGGCGAAGCTTCACAATTATGATTCCCCTACATCATGAATAACTTGAACTGGTCAGATCATTTATATAGTACAAATGATTGTGGATCATACCAGCAAATGTAGATTGGGAAATAGAAACATAATATGAACAGAAAGAATTAAAGGAAAACTTGAAAACAACACTAGAAACAGAGTATCACCCATTTATACTAGATATAGTGGGAATGGAACATAACAACCACCCAAAAAGACCTATAACCAATTCATGCACCTTACATTGACAAGTATTCTGTCAATTTAGTCATTTGAGTAATGAAAATGACAATTAATGCCAGAGCTTGTATTTTTGTACCAGGGTGACAGGGTCAACCAACACTCCTCCCTTCAGCCCCATCACTGACCTCCCACCACCCACCATAGGGAGGGAGGGAAGATGGAGAGATAAGAAAATCTTACGTATTCAAAATGCTCCCGCCTTAGAGGATTACAAATATGTATACACATCTTGTATTTTCTTAGTAACTTGGCATGGTTTTTCTAACTTAGTACGCCTTCCAAATTCCTTTAACAAACAATACCTTTACCAACTGTGCAGAAAATTAGAAGAATCTCTATTTACTAAAATTTTTACAAGGACTTAATGATACTTCCTTGATTTCCACATATCATGGATCTTGAATCAGACTGTAGGCCATACAATCTATCAGTTTTCCCTTTAATTCAACTACATTGTGCCTTTTTCCCCTAGAACAATTTCTCCCCACTAAACGTAACTCGCTTCCCAGCTGAACGAACATCAATAATATTTTTGAGTTCGAGAACAGAAAATACTCTCACTACCAAACAAATTAAAGCTTCAAAATTTCCAAAAAGAAATACTCGATCAAACAGAGACAATTTTCACCAAATACTGTAGCTCAAATTTTATTTAGCCATTCACTCAGCTAATCAGTCCACACAACCCAAAAAATATAAATAAATTAACGAATAAAATCATGCACATAAAATGTAAACTAGCAGTCTAGCACATAAAAACATCGTGTCGAGAATAGCATAACTACCTAGACTCCGTGTTATCGATTGTGGACGAAGCATCGGAGAAATCGACGGGAACAACTGTGTGGTCCGAGCTGTAGAGGTCCTTCGAGGTGACATCGAGCGTAGTGTCGTTAATGCACTTGGCGCGAAGATGAAACTCGACGGAGCAGTACTCACACTGGCCATCGCCGTCGCAGGCGTCGCAGTCGCGGGAGAAGCGCATGGCCATGGCGCGCTCGCTGATGAGAGGGATCAGACCTAGGCGGTGGGCGATGAATTCGTCGTTCAAGACGGAAGAGTTGACCTCGATTTCCACCAAATCGATAGCGATGGTTGGGACCTCGGAGATCATCACGCGGCGGAGGGCGTTGGCGATGCTGGCATCGGTCTCTCGCAGCTCGAACTTCATGTAGTCGTCCTTCACCTCCCGAATTTTGATTTTGGGGAATCTCTGGTACGAAACGCCCTCCATTTCGATTTCTCCTCTCTCTCACTCACCACCTCTCTCTTGAAAGGGTTTTGGTTTAAACCCTATTTTCTGACCTTCGAAATGAAATTGGGGGTAAAATCGTTTCTAAAAAAATGAGTAGTACGTTGCACTGTAGTATTTGTACTATGCTTTATTCCTGAAAATACAATATTTCGAAATTGCGATTGGGCTTCATTGCAAAAAGGCCGTTTTAGTGGGCTTGAATATAACAGTGATGATAACTGATAACTCTCTATCAATCAATTTCAATGAACTTTTCTCTAAACCCTAATCATTCACCATTGAATTTCTAGCTCAAATTCGACTTGATAAATTTCGGATTCGTCATAATAATCATCCGCGAGGACTGAAACTGCATTCTACCGATGGGAAAAACCAGCGCACGGTAAAATTTATTGAAAGTTTCCTGAATTGTTTAAGGAGGATTTGTATTTGCGCTTGACATAGTTCTAATTCCTTTTTTAATGTTAACGTTGGTTGCACAAATTTCTCAGTGGTGAAGCAAAGTCGAGTGCAGATCGCAAGTTCGATAAGAAATTGGAATTTTACGAGAGTAAGGATATGAATTTTGTATTTCCAGTTACATTGTTAGATATGTTCCTGAGCATTGCACTTAAATTTAATGAGTTCATCACTGTGGTGTCTGCTGCTAGTGAACGCATTAGAAATATTCCTTAAGCTATCGTAGTTTATCTACATTTATGTAATGGAAATTAATTGGTAGTGCTAAACTAACAACTACGAATCTCATCATCTCTGTTATTTTGGCTTGTAGAGGTCAGAGCAGCAGTTACCAGCAAAGCTATTAGCAAGGTATGGTTTCTGGCTCTTAAACTACACTGGTGAATGTATGTGATATTGTGATGTATGGCCTTTAATCAGCTTGCTAGATATTAGAAATGGGCCACTCACCCCTTAAAAGGCCTCATAAGGGGGAGGGTTATCCACACTTATATAGGTGAGCTAGGATCCTTACCAAGTCGATGTGGGAGAAGATATAGAGAGTTTTAACACTAAATGTTAGTATTGGCTATTAAGTAATAATTTAAATTTGAATACCAACGCAATCGGATATCAATTCACCTTGTGATATGTTGGCTTCTCATAGTGGTTCTAAGGTTGTTTCTAAACAATTATCTGCTAGATTCTGATTAAATGTTGTTTTGCAACAGGAGCAAAAGCAAAAGAAACGAAGCAGACAAAAGAAACTAAAAGCATATGATCTGACTTCCCTCACAGAGTGCCTCCCTGAGTTAAAAGCTCCCTCAGCATCAGTACCGGTTGAATTGAAACTTAATTGCAAGAGGAGAAATGACCTAGTGTGAGTTTAGAAAATATGTGTAACGATTGACACTATTTTCTTTTCTCATACAAACTATTCACTTGTTTGTATGCTGTTTTTTCTCAGGGTTAAAGAGAGTAATAAGTTGAAGATGGTTATCAATCATCCGGTTTACCAGTCGGATCCTTTAGCTGCTATTTATCAGCATTTGCAGACGACACAGCCTGCCCCTGACAAGAAGCCTAAGAAAAAGGATGGTAAATCTAGAAAAAGTAAGACGAAAAAGAAGAAGTCTAAAGATACAGAGTCGATGGATATATAAATGCAAGGACTGGATTTCTTCATTTTTTGCTATGGGTACCTTCTCGCACCAGTTTCTCAAACAGTTCTGCATGCTGCCTGACATACTTGGAGATGGGAAGCTGTAACACTGAATCTATCAGTAAATGGTGGTCATGAACTATTCGTTTAGATTTCATGGTATGTGCATAGTTAAGGCAGCCTATTTTTGTTAGGACTTTGCTGCAGTATAACTGAAAAAACAGTTAAAAGGAGATTTTATGTGCCTGAATGTAAGAAATGAATTGTGATTTTTTTCTTTGGGGCGATTTGTGCTTTCTTTCGATTTCATCATGGTACCTCAAATTTATTGTTCAATACTGGAGTACTAAATTGCTATGATATGCTCTTGGAGCTCCAGATTTTCTTGCTACACCTTTCAAGCTTGAGATGTACAGTGGTATTACTAACTTGGCTACGGATACACTTGTAAGTTATTCACTCTAGCCAATTTAGGATACTGTCAGAGCAATTGCCATGAAATTTGAATTGCCAATCATGAGAAAATACTGGATTTTCAGTGTCTTAAAAATCTTCATCACTTGCCATGACATTTGAATTATTAATCAAGAGAAATGTAAAAGCAATTTCTGAGCTTGTGTATTTAGGCATTAATCGCTAAACGAATGACCATGGCTGTTGTGTGTCGATTGAAAATCAGGAAGATAAGTGGTAAAGAAGGGCATCAGTATCTTTACACTTTGAAACAAATATGATTTCTATGCTTAAAGTAGATACATCCATACATCCTGCAAAAGTACATACATAGTAGAGTTGCGTTGTATATAGCAGACAGCATCTTCAAGGTAAACAAATGAATTGTATTGTAGACACACCATGTAGAAAGAAAGTAGATTGGTCAATTCTTTGATGCAGACTGGAAGATGAAGACTGCAGTAAGAACTCCCACCAACGCTGTCACTGCTAACGCCACGGTTGGCAGAGGATCTGTGAGGCCAAAATTCTGCCAAATAAGAAGAAATACATAATACAAGAATCATCTAAAAGGAAAAGAAAGGAAAGGAAACGAAGTTTATATCATCGAACAACTAGTGTGCTTCCAAATCTTGATATCTTTACAAACGATGGTACTCCATTTAAAACCTATAGAAAAAACTAGAATAATTCCCAGCCAACTTACAAGGAAGCGCCTACCAAATCACTTGCTTTAAATTATCATAGACTATAGAAAACTTGGATTAGAAATAAGAGGCACCCCATTTTCTATACATCCTTGGTCCATGGAGACCATCTAAACAGGCTATTCTTTACTTTTAGCTGAGTTTCATTATTTGACAACAATTACAAAGAGCCACCCCTTTCTATTGCACACACATGCTAAATCCGAGATGGCGTACCTCAAGGAGCCCTTTGCCGGTGGCAACCTCAACACTAATAGCGGCGGCAAAGCCAACCATAGCGAGCCGTCCCAGCCATACATCTAAACCATTGCCTTCTTCCTTTGTACTCTGCTCACATCTTACAGACACTGATGTTGAATTCAGACCAGCAGCCTTTCTCCTGTAGATTGGTGTTCGAATCGCTGAAGAACAGCACAAATTATCACATTCTCACTTTCAAAACCACGAATCTTAGCTATAACCAATGCCAATTTAGACGATTCAAAATCAAAATCAAGCAAGTTATCTTGTACAAGCACAAAATATGCATCAAATCAGAAGCGCAGAGCATCGAGATTTCTCACAGAGAGGAGAACCGGTGGCGAATGCGGTGCTGAATTGACGAGAAGAAGAAGCTAATTTAGATGGATGAGGTATGCGAATATCTGGACCGTAATCGTTCAGAGGAGTTAGAATAGTGGTACTTGACGCTTCACAAATTGTACATGAGAAAAAGCAAAATTGTACTACCGCGAATGGAGGCGTAGCAACAGAGAGAAGAAGAAGATAGCACGGCGCCCGCCATTGGATCCTTCAGTTACTCAGCCAACGATGGCCTCGAGAAATTCCGGAAATTTGAGAGGTGGGAAATATCCCACACTTGTCCCTTCAGCTTTGCAAAAATATTAGTAGTAGTAATATTCATTCCACTCGTATCATATTCCATCAACTAATTTTATTCAGATTTATATTTCATTAACTTTTTCCTACTACTTTTTAAAACTTATTCAAAAAAAATGAGAATCCTAGTAACCAAAAGAAGGAATACTACTCAATTTATTCATCCTAAAATTAAGTCAACTTACTCCATTAAAATACAATTCTCCTATCACGAATAACTTTTTTTCATTGACATTGAAAAAATCATGTTGTACATGATGTTACTATTAAATTATGTTGTCTATGCATAGAAGACAACATTGCTTGGTTGTAAAATACTATCAATATGGAGTATTAAATGGTAGCTCTCCAATTTTTTCTTCTCGTGATAATTACGAACAATCTGAAATTTCAGATCTTTCCATTTTTTTTAAAGTTGCGAGACAAATCAAAACTTGCATTATTAAAATTGCGAGACATATAAAAATTTGCATTATTAATGTATTCTGAATTATTGTCCATAATTGACTAAATTTTGAAATGTGCTCCAATTTGTAAGCATGCACCCTGTCCCTGTCAGCCCGATGTTTTTACCTAACCGTCTCAGTACACCCCGCGTCCTGACGGTACTGGTTTATTCTAATGCAAGCAATACAATATAGATGTACACAGGCGGGAACTGATCATTACAAGATCCATAGAATTCGAATTAGCACAAACGGAAATAGTATACACAAGAGTTGCATAAATGGCATATTGTAATGTTACTTACAAACGAATGCTTCACCACCACATCAACATACTACCAATGATAACTTGTTCAAAACTTCAGCTATAGACAAGTGAGGAGAGAACTATGGAGTCTGCATTAACGGTTGACATCACTATGAAACAAATAACTGAAACGAAAACAAGAAATAAAAGAGCACGCGGTTAAAGACTATACTGGCTGACACCCTTCATTCACTGATGTTCTCAAAACTTGATTCAACCGTCACAGTTAGAATGCTAAGCATTACGCAACCAAGTAAAAGGCACCTGCAAGTAGCATTGACACTTCATAAATTAACTACTCCACGACTAAAGCACAACAAGCCATGACCTTCCAGATTTTAGATGAGAAATCCCTCCTGAAGAAGAACTACAAAAACAATGTCTGAATGTTCTCACATTGTCCATAAATGACAAACCGATTATTACCATGATTATAAAAATTGAGTAAATGCCAGAAGTTAGGTAGTAACAAGCATATTCATCTCATCCATGCAGATAGAATTTATGTCACCTCATTAGACATTCACTGTGAACTATTTACAAACATGTGCAAGAGAAAAAATGTGAACTTATACGAAGGAACCGAAGCATATATCAACCAATAGATATCTTTTAAATGTATCCAACAGACCTTTAAGTTATGTCAGCAGATTAATAAGGTAGAATACTTATTTAATGTGTCAAGTTTTGGCCAAAACATAGTACTCCAACATCATAATTTTCCTTCAGCAGATGTATTGAGCAACAAAGCTGTTTTACTAGTCTAGTCCAGCAGTTGTTCTGCAAAGTTAAATAAGCATATTTTCAAACTTTCAAATACTTTAAATGTGGCATGTACCTACTTAATTTGTTAAGACATGTTTCCAGACAGCAGATGGCAATCACTTTATCAGAAATTAAAGGGAAAAAATGAAAACAATATGATTTGCGAAGTACTTTGAGGTAAGTGGAATGTGCAGCTAGCCATAGTACACTCATAACAATACATGTATGAGGAGACAGATGTGCATTTATATATAGGGAGATGAGAAATTACAATGAGTTTACTCGGTCTTCTTCTCCTTCTTCGAATGAAAAGGGATCTTTTGAAGTATTAGACTATCAATCTTCTCATACTGTACCCGAGCAATGTCATAGGCAACACTCATCTTATCATCAATTGGATTTTGGTACTTGTCATACAGCACCGGAAGTGTTAAACTAAGAAGAACGCCTGTTGAAATATAGTTCCAACAAGTAAGCAATTGAAATTGGCATAACAAAAACTTGCAAATACTATATACAGCACACTTCACACTTACAAATGTATATCAGTGTCAGAAAGTTGAAGAAACTGCCAATGTAGGAAATCACCCACAATAGTGCAGCAACCTAATAAACATGGCAAATAAGACCACAGAGTCTCCACAGTCAGTGATTGTGACAATGAGAGTGCACAAAGAAAGCGTCAATCAGGAGCATAACTAAGCAAAACACCTTCAAAAAAACTCTCCGGTTTCCCCCAATCGCAATGTCATGTGCAATTGACAACACGTAATTTACCCAGACTCGCATCTCATCAGCAGCCTTGACAGTAGTCTCTTCCGAAATTTCAAGACTTGGCAGTGGAGGCAGTGGTCTAAAGTCATAGACAGAATTCTCTATTCAATTTCTAGAATTTTACAATGAATTAAACTATATCATGTAAAAGGAACCCCAAACCCCTTAATAAAATTGAGGAACACCATACCGGAAAAGATCCATACACCAATTTCCAGATCAACCAACAAAATATCATTGCCAAAGAGCCTAATGCTCTACCATTAATGCACTTGGGTATTGTTTTCACTATTGAAAAGGCATGACCAAGCTTACCTATAGCGGATAAAATTATTCGTCTAGTTCAATCGACTAGCAGATAAGAGCACTACTCATCTACCCCAATGTCAATCAAAACAAAACATTTTAATTAAGCACATAAATACAGATGCATCCACTCATCTACCTATTGAGAATCGACGCAGATTTAGCCCAGCAGAATAGTATCACGATGAGCAACAATAAAACATTCGACATAAATGACAGTAAATTGTATCCGGCCCTCTCGAAAAGGAACCAGAGCGCAGTTGAAACCACGAGAAAAGCGGTGCTGCGAGTCCATTTTCTCCATAGTATCACATCAGCAACTGCATCACAATTATGAAAATCAATTGAATGAGATAGGTAGATTAAATCACAGCGAAACCAAAACAGTGCACATAACATTGGAATGATCGATTACAATCGGAAACAGAAGCGAGTATGATAGTACCTGCACCACCGCCTAACACGCGATGAACAGAAGATCGATGAGATTTGTCCATGGGATTTTTGGAATGGATCCGGATCCGAAATGGAAAAAGGAAGTTGAGAGATTCAGGAAATCGAGGGAGGGAGAATTTGAAGAGTAGTGACTGCCGATTTCTAGATTTTACTGTGCAGTCGGTTTTTTTCCAACTTCCTTTTCATTCAATTGCATATTAGATGTCATAAATAATCAATACTACTATTATGCATTTTAAATGGATTTGATTTATATTAGTTGTTGACTAATCATTTGGGATATTTATTTATTGAAATAATTTAGAATAAACTACAAAAATAATATCTGAACCATATATATGTATATTTGAGGTACTTACTTATTTAAGGTATCATTGGTACATAAATTCATGAGATTATAGAAAATGATGTTAATAATTAAATCATAGTATAAAGCATCAAACTTATGAGTAAATACTCTTTTGTTTAATTCGTTACTATAATAGATTTTTATTTCATACTTATAATTTAATATTGAAACATTATATTTTGTAATTAATTGTTTCACATTTATCATATTTCTAAATTAATTTTTTATTTGTAATTTTTATATAATAATATTGTCTTTAATTTTATTTAATTAATTTATAACCTCAAATTAATGTTTCAAACTATTTTAGTCCATACATTGGACGGGTGTGATACTATCGTCCCACCACAAATGATGAATTTTTTTTGGGTACGAGATTTAAGGAATTGATATTTAATTATTTATTAAATATAAAATGTTTCGTTTTTTCGTGATCGGACAAAATGAGTATAATTATATCCAATTATATTTTTAGAAACAAGAGGATTTTATTTTTGACCACTACAACAAGAGAAATGGGCCTCAAAATGTAACTAATATATTGGGCCATACGATTCGACCCGCAACCGAAATCGGAGCCCAGTTTAGCATTTACAGTTGAGCGAAAAGCTGGCAGGTGAGAGGAGAGGAGAGGAGGGAACACCATAATTACTACTTGAAATCTTCAAATCCAATCCACCGATCACAGAAGTAAAAGTAAAATATACTAGTACTCCCTATCAATCATTCGCAGAGAAGTGAAGAAGAAGAAGAACATGTTGCCTACCGCCTCAACAAAGGGCCGATCGGGCCCGCAACCCCGGCCGAATTCCTTCTTCCCCTACCTCCGCAGAATAGTCAAGGTTTTGCGTCCTTCCTCCAAAATTCTCACGCATATGCGTTTTTCTCCGAATTCGTGCCGGAAATTTCAGATCTGATCACGATTTTTCTTCCTCAATTTTGATGGATGGTTTCCTAAGTGTTGCCTCATTGCAATTTTGTGCCGACTTTGTGGCTTGATTAGTCGGTGATAGTCTTTTGTTTTGGGCTGTGGAGAAATAGGCTGATTAATCAAGGAGGAACGCAATTCTCATGTTGTTCTCATTCGGTTTGCTGTTGTTGATAGGGTGATGGGAGTTATTTTTAATAGGAGCATGAATTTTCAGGATTAGAGCTGGTGGTAGCTGGTGCATCGACCAAATGAATGTTCTCTAGTAGAGAACGTTAGGATATAGTAATTGGTTATAATATAGCTTTAATGGAGCATTTTTTTCTAAATTAATTCGAAATAGAAGTTCTAAGATTAAGATTTTTATGTACTAATAGAAATTTTCAATTGTTGCAATTATCATTAGCATATGTTTGACTAGTGAGATATGTTTCCTGCATGGACATGTTTTTGGATTTAGCATTTTCTCTCGGTAACACCAATTATTGTGTGGTCAATTGCAGTGGCAACAGATGGATATTGAATACACTTTCTGGCAAATGCTTAACCTATGCACATCACCAAAAGTCGTGTGCGTATCCAACCTCTGCATATTATTCTTGGTTTTTCTGTAAATCTGAAGTCTGAACCATCTTAATGTTTTCATCATATCCTTCACTGTGTTGAAAGTTTTTCAGACAGATAGATACATTTTCAGTTCTGCTAATTTGTGGGTTCTTGTACTACTATCGTATATTTGGTTTTGGTTTGGGTTTCTACAATTATAATTTGGGAAGATATACGGAGTTTTTAAAAATTAGTCAATCTGTAAACTACTACTATGATTCTACAATAAGCCAAATGAGGTTATACTTTTTTTATGTGGATTCTACATATGATAATCATCAATAATTCTTGTGAATTAGATAACATGTTATAGTGCTTGCACTATCACTTTTAAAGATAGTAATGTAAAATCAAATGGCTTCATGATTTTTTTTACTTACTTGAATCTTGTGACATTATTTTGGTATTTCACATGTGGAACGATGGGTGCAGATATCAACACACCAAGTATCACAAGCGTGAGTTTCCTCTTTGATCTCTTGCGTACTTTTGTTTTGCTGAAGATTGTTTTTCCAATGACAACCATCTTATATGATGCTGTGATACTTTCATTACTCGTCCCATATATTTTTAACTAATAAAATTATTTTTCAGCTAAGTCTTATTTGTAATGGAGCCATATCTGCTAATGCTATTGCCAAACATTAATCACCCCGTATGTTCAGCTCAGTTTAGTTACTGTAATAAGATATCTTCACTCTTTAGGTATTCTTACATATTTGCAGCTTTAGCTTCAACATTGTCCAGCTAAACTCTAAGAATCTATCTTCAGGAAGATAATACTATCTCATTTACTTAATGGTGTTGCTTTGTGGAACACTAAGTCACTAATAGTATATTCTCTGATCTCTCTGAAGGTCTACAAACCAATTTTTTTTTTACATAAGTTGGAAAATCTATATGTTCACACTGATAGTTCCATATAGACCTGGTTAACTTATATTTAATCCATTTAAATTTTTCCTATGCCGCACATTTAAAATTTCTAAATCCTACTGGTTTTAAAGAAGTGTTTAGCTGCTAATTACTAATGCCCTAACTCCCCATAATATATAAGACATTCTTTTCTTTTGCAGAAACAAAGAACCAATGGGCTCGTGATGATCCTGCATTTGTTGTCATATGCAGTCTTCTTTTTTCAGTTTCCCTTATTGCATATTGTGCTGCGTAAGTATCTTTAACGCTTTGTCTATCATGCCTGATATCATTATTATTAATCAGTGTGGTAAACAAGCCCTGCCTAGCATTTCTTTTGTAAACTGTAACTAATAATATGTTGTTTGAATATCAATCCTATTGCCATTGTGTCAGTTCATTCAAAAAAACTCTTTTTTCAGACCAAACTTCTGTTTTTCCTTTGTTTTGTCTTCTTTCAAAATACACTAATTTGAATCACTGTATCATATTTGCTGATCACCCTTATACTATCGTTGTTTTTTCATGTGGACCAGGTACGACCATAGTGCAGGGCATGCTGTTTTTGTAGTTATATCATCTTTGTTCGTCCATTTCTTTCTAATTGGTGCAATTTTGGCTACATTTTGTTGGTAAGGAAATTTAAGAACATGAATTGTTAATTACATGCATTTGGGAATAGCTTCCTCAATTTTGTTCTTTTATTTCAATCAGTCACTTTTTAAAATCTCTCATCCCCTGAATCCTAAATGGAGATACTGCATTTCCCTGACTAAGATTTTAGTATATTCAAGCAGTTCCAAGTTATTTTAGATTCAATGACCGTGAAAGGTCTCTTCCTGGTTGTAGAATCCGTAGTAGTCTGCTGAGGCCTAAGTTCTAAGGTTTAATGAAGAAATACTCCCTCATACTAAATCTGTTGGGAAGAGTTAGGTTTATATTCCATGAAGCATCTCGTATTACTGCAAAAGTTTTTCGTAAGATGAACAATGAGGGAAGTATTAGAAATGGGCCACTCACCACCTTAAATGGCAAGGGGCACGGTTATCCACACTCATATAGATTAGATGAGATCTTCACCACGAAAGACTCATCGGGCTTCCATCACGTGGGTAGGCAAGACAAGAGATAAAGAGAACAATCATTGATGTGGGCCGGAATGAACATCGGTCTTCCACTCATGAGGTAGATAAGAAATAAATAGATCCATCGTCGACTTGGGTCAGCTCTGATACCATATTAGAAATGGGCCACTCACCTCCTTAAAAGGCCTCATAAGGGGGAGGGTTATCCAAACTTATATACATTAGATGGGATCTTCATCAAATTGATGTTGGACAGAATTTAAGAGATTTTAACAGGAAGTATGGAAAAAGAAGTAGCATCTTCAGAACTTTTCACATTGACATCCACACATATGCATTAGAATTGTTGCAATTCTGGCTTTATTGCATCATGGAAGTTTGTTGAGACAACTGCATTATATATGTCTATTTGTGGATGTCATGATAGTCTGTCTAACTGACAATTGTTTGTCCATTTTCTCCAGGTTTTTCACTAACAATTATCTCCGAGAAGAAGCTCCGCACAGTTACGTGGTGGAGCAACGGGTGGAATGGCAAGTATTTTGAGCTATCTATCAGAGTCTGTTTTGTTTGCTAAGTAATATTTATCCCTCTCTATTGGGTGACTACTTGCTTATGTGACTACAATTACTTTTGTTTCTGTTACTATTATTTAAGGTACTATTGATTTTATATGTATTTATGTGTGTCTATTTGAACTAAGGTCTAACTTTTCATTGTCCTTCTGAAGGTTGTACGCCTTTGATGTACACTGCAACTCTTTCTTCCCTATGTTTGTACTGCTTTATGGTAAGTGTAAATTGAAAATGTGCGAATAATCCTCTCAAACAATATTCTAGATAGCTATGACATTTATGTCTGTTTTTTGCAGTTCTTCATTATTTCTTATCACCTCTGCTAGTGGCTCATGGTTTTATTCCCTTACTACTTTCAAATGTGCTCTTCATGGTAGCTGTATCCTATTACCATTACCTAAATTTCTTAGGCTATGATGGTGAGTCGTCTTACCTAAAGCATTTACTATCATTTTTCATTTGTAAAGTTGCAGTGAACAATTTACATGTAAAGTCCAGAAATGTTAGAGGCTAATTTGCCACCTTTTGCTGTGAGATGATAACCTAGCCTTGCAGTGGTGACAATTTATTTAAAAGTCCATTTAACACTCAATAATCTGAAGTCCCATTAAAATAGAATGCAATGGATTTTCATACTGGAAAATATTTTTGTGAGTCATATTTTTGCATTTTCTTATCTTGCTTCATTGGTGCAGTATTACCCTTCCTGGTGAGGACCACTGTGTTCCTGTATCCAATTGGTGTTGTTCTAGTTCTTTCCCCCATATGTAAGCATCTTGGTATAAATAATAACTTGCCTTCACCTTGTTTGCTCAAGTTTTGAGTAATTTACTCTTTGTTGCAGTATGTCTAAGTGGCTTCAACCCATCGAGATATTTCATGAACATGTATTTTAGTCAAAGGCAATACATCAGCTAACAACTCCTCACGTAGCATGGCACTACCCGAGACGATCCTGTTAACCCAGTAGCTTGATACTGGTTTTTTTCACATGGGATAGATCGGTGGAGAGAATTGTCTCGGCACACTTCAACTAGTATGTTAGGCGCTCCGCTTCTGAGTAAAGTAAGAATGCATCGGAGCGCTTTAAGTGGTCTCTTCCTAACTAGGATCGCGGGTTAGGCGTAGCATTTTTGTAATACTTTTTGCTTCTTGACCGACTCGTATTCTGAGCTTACTATCAATGGCCTTCAATAGTGAATGTTCATAATAGAGAGATTACTGCACTTCTAAGAGTAACGGTTCAGATATATGCCTTAGTCTTGTGTATCCCTTCTAGCATTTCAAACATTTATTTTAGTTATAATAAACCATTTATTTTAGTTATATAATAAACCGTTCACTCTCTATAATGATATCGAATAGATCGTCTTTATACAACAAAACACCTCATAGAATGCAATATACTTCATACTCTAACACATAGATTTATATTACTAATTTATTAATCTAGTACCCAAGTCAATCAAATTAGCCACTAATTATAATGGTATGGATGAAGTGCTCTCTCTATAAGTAACAATTTAACAATTTTTATATATGTATACGAACTCACATATTCTTCAAAGTAGAGAACCGTAATCCAATAAAATGGACGTTGAATTAAGTAATAACAATATTATTATAAACTTGAACCGATCTACAATAACATGCAACTCAATACTAGATAGTATATAGTAATTGGTTGCTAATATAAGATACAAATTCATATCCTAACTTCGGTGTATAAGATGTGTATAATGATAATTATCAATAGTAAATTATGCACATAGAAATGCTAATCCGTATCTCAAAACTTATTTTCTTCCACGGGCTTGGCCGGAACATGACCGTTACCTTCTCCCGGGCTCGGGCCCGAATGAATAGCTGCGACAAGACTCCCCTCCCTATTTTGAACTCCATTTCCATCTCCAGGAAGTGGGCCCGATCTCATACCCATGACAGGATTTCGCTTACCATAATCTTTCCGATCAAACGCATGTCCAACTCCTGGGCTCGGGCGCGAGTACACATCCACGACAGCATTCTTCTTTTGACCGATTTCATGTCCAGCTCCTGGGCTTGGCCCGGACTTTGCTACCTCCACCTCTTCGGATGATATTATCCTTCTTGACTCGTTCCCTTGCAGTCCTGATTCCTTTGATAGTAATCGGGCTTGAATCCCGGGCCTTATTACCAGAGAGAAGAGAAAAAATACTACTACGAAATATGCAGATAGTTTAGCCATTAGCTTTGTGTATCAAGCTGCTGAAAATGGGATTTCCTTAAGAATATGAATCCCAAGATATTTGGTGCAACAATTTATAGATTTCAGAAAGTGGGCTTAACGATGGAGATGGTTTTGACTACGTTAGTTTAAATTTTTGCTTATCTTATAAAATAAGTGCAATCTGTGTTGTTGATGGCTATCTAACAAGTCAAGCAAAAGTAGACCTATCACATTTGATAAAATTAAATATTGTAAATTTTTATTAACCAATACCTAGTTACATGCATAAACTTTTTTCATATCCAATTTCTCTGAAAATGACATGCATATGACATAAATATATTGAGATCTTCAAAATTTAAATCATTTGCATTTCGTATCTTCTATGCATATCATGAATAGAGTGTTGCACCCGAGTATCATGATGTATAATTTTTTTCTTGCTCAAAGTTAAACTGACGAACATAGTTCACCAATAATAGTGAAAATTTAGTTATCACAAAATAAATGCAGTATACTGAAAAGAACAACAAAGAAGCTAGCAAAAGACAAAAACCAACGAGCAACCAACAAAAACACACAACAATATGATAATATCCGACAAACCTATCTCTATTATCAAAAGTATCGATCTCGCAGCACAAGGTATGTCAGTATCATCGAGATTTGAGTTGGGAGATCTACAAGACTTAGTGCACGGACATAGTTGACAAACTTTTTGTGGCATGAAGTTAGATATAGACCACTAATAAATTATAACAAGTTGTAATTAGGAAGCAAATGTGACATTTGGCAATTGAAAGAGGAAACGCAGCTATCTCAAAAAAGGGTTGTAGTTGAGGAAGCAGCAAAAATTCAAGAATGGGAAATCCAAAAAGTATTTTCAGGTGGTTAAGGAAAAGATTTGGGATTTGGAAAATGACTCCATCAATGTGGAAAAACGATGCCAAAATAATTGGTATATATGTATCTATGTCATTTTCAGATAAATATAATTAATGTTATACATATATTGATGAATGAATATGCATGCATGGGATGACTAGTAGGTGATTTGGTGAAATTTCAATGCAGCAGCCCAACACGTTTAAGTTAGGACCCATTACAAAGTGAAAGTCTTTATTTGTAATGATGATTTCCATTTTCATTTCGTGAGCACACATATTCCTAAAATGTCAATGTTATATTTTGAAATATACTAAGAGACATGCATATATAAAAAAAAATACAAAATTCGTAAAATAATAGTACTATTTTTTATTACAGTTTTTTCGAAAATATCACAATTGGACTCTTTTTGTCACAAGGAGCATGTGAATTATGTTGAATGTTGCACAATATCAATATTAAACACAATTTGAGTGAATTATATACTACGTACTACTAGTATAAATTCATAGTGTAGGTGTAAGAGGAAAGAATGCCATATAAGCTAATGAATCTCACATTTGGAATTAGAGAAAAGTTCAAAGCATTTGAAAGAAATCCAACACAGTGGGAAGGAATATCGAAACAGAAAAAGGAAGTGCCTCTTCACCTAATTAAAATAAGTATTTACTTTGATGGGATATAAATCAAACGTGTTCCTTGCACTCTACCTACACTAGCAAAATGTTTAGTTAAATAAGCTGTGTTTACTGAAATTATATGTTTCCATGCATATTGATATTTTTTCAATATACCTTCTTGAAAAGAATTTATATATATATAGCTACAAATTAAAGGTCGTAATGTCTTCGAAGAGCTTTTACAAGTTCTTCATTTTTAACATTTCCAGAAATGGAGAGTAATTACTAGAACTAATTAGTGGTATTTACAAGTTTTAGCACTTGGTTAATGGTTTTATAGATTTAGCGAATATTCAAGTCTAACTGATTTACTCAAATCGATTCCACAATGATAATATTACGTTAGATACGCCAAACACACAATAAATTAATTATTTTCTTGAATAATTTACAAAAAGTTTATGTAAAAAATTGAATCTATATTGATCTTCTCGAGCAGAAATTCAAAATCAGTTTTAATTTGAAATCTCTCAGTTCTCTAATTGGACGATAAAAGTTTTTGTAGAGTAAATAACAAATCTCTTATATAATCATTAAGGGTGTGATCAATTGCTAACTTTTTTAAGTTACTAACTTGCTAACTCATCAATGCAGTGTATTAAAAATGTCAACACGGTGACATTAAAATGTCAACACATAATTTTGTTGAACTTCAATCTAATATGTTGATAATGTCACCATACTAACATTTTTAATACACTGTATTGATGAGTTAGCAGAGTTAGCAACTTAAATAGTTAGCAATATAACGCACCCCTAAGCCATTATTATTATATATTAATTTTGAATCTCATATAGTCGTATATAAATAAAACAGCCAACTTAAACTTTTAGATCAATTCTATACTATTACTAATAATACACCCTCATAAATTTCACAAAAGTAAATAAGAATTTATAATTCAATTAATATTTTAATTGTTGTTTGGTAAACTTCTTTGAAGTACTTGCCTGTATCTCTTAATTCCTTATTGTATATTGTCTTTCGATTTTATAAATAAAATTATTTCACCAAACGTGTTGTATGAATAATGTCGTATGGATTAGGACTACCATAAGCTCAAAATTGTTCCTGGACGCAAGTAAAGCTTGAAGCAAAATACGGGTGAACATTTAATCAAAAATTTCCAACATTACGTATTAAAACTAATTTAAAACTATTTCGACTCATTTAATTAGCAGCTTGATGTTTTTTGGCATTAGATCTTCACATGGAAAACGGAAAAAAAAAATTCATATAAGAAATAGGATGGAAGAGGGAGAAACTGATTCACATCAAATCTTCTTCAATCCGAGGATGAAATACTATCAACATTGGCGAAACACCATGAAATCTACGATTTTAGTTTTCTTTGGCGAAATCTATTTTAGCAAGAGTGGCTAGTTTCTTTCATTGCTCTTGAGATAATGTAGGGATTGAATTATGGATTGTTTTGGACAAATGTAGAGTAATAATTTGGACTTATTCATTAAAAATTAAATAGAATTGAACCGGTAATTTTTTCATTTTTAATTTAAATAATTCATATTTTGATATTTTGTGTTAATATTGAATGAAGGACTTCATATATACACAGAGTAAATGATGAAATAACAGTAGTATTAATTTGATATTTTGTGTTGATATTAGAATATTTTATTTCCTATCCTAACGACTTTAAATTGTTTACAATAAGCCCTATGGTAAACTACATGCGGAAGTTCATATTATCATGTTTTTGCTACTATTGACATTACAAATTTACAATACACTCTCACATTATTACAAGAAGTCAAGAATAGTATGAGTATTTAATTCATCAATATTGGGTAATAAAAGAAAATATTCTTTTGTACTAGCATCCAAAAAATCACATTAACACAATTTATGAGCACATTTAATTAGTTTAATAGTTTCTGTATATATATCCAAACCATACAAGTTACTAACACAACACACACTAAAACATAATTTGCATTGATAAATCAATCATCAACCATGAATAGAAGCGTCTGCATTTTCCTCATCCCTGTTTCTCTTCTTCTATCATGCCTAGTACAACACATTCATGCAACCCAATACATCGTGACGAACACGGTCCCCAACACCCCGGGAGGCCAGTTGTTCGACACAGAAATCGGCGTTAATTTCACCTTATCAATCATGCCAACGATCAACGAATTCATCTACAAAGTCTTTGAAGAAAGTAGCCCTGAAGACAGAAGGGACGTCCCTGTTTTGAACGTATACATCTCCGAATTCCCCGGTTACGCATACAAAAACGGTGACAACATAAACATTAGTGCCTCGGCAATGTACAACATATACCAGCCTAGGTCGATCTCAAAGTGGATGTTCACTTCCGTGATGTTTCATGAGATGGCTCACGTGTTCCAGTGGCACGGTAATTTTGGAGCCCCCGGTGGCCTCACGGAGGGGACTGCAGACTACGTGAAGGTCAAGTCGGGCTACTACAACCAGGATTCTTATACGAAACCCGGTGCAGGGCAAAAATGGGATGAAGGGTACGGTGTGACAGAGAGGTTTTTGGAGTATTGTGATAGTTTGTTGGAAGGTTTCACAGTGAAGCTGAACAAGAAGATGAGGTTCAAATACGACCAAGTGTATTGGGTTGAGTTGCTCGGGAAACCGGTGGAGCAGCTCTGGAGAGATTACAAAGCCAAGTATGGGAACCAGCCTCAGGAAAACACTATTCACATATATCATGGTTTGAAGTACTAATAGCAATACCTAGTTTGCAATTGAATATTTATATGAATGTTTTCCCCATTTAAGCATATGAATAGAATATGAGGTAAGGTATGAAGGTTTATATAGTTCATTCTCTACAAGTGAAAATGTCATAAAGTTTCTCATCTCCTTTAGAAGGGTCTTAGCAAAGTTGAGAGCTTTAAGCTCTATGAAAAATAGAGAAGATAAAATGAAAAGTTAATATAGCTTAAAGACTAGAACTAGGACTAAGAGAGATTAGGAAATCCAATTCTCTTTTTTATTTTTATTTTCCCCTCTTTTTATAAAAACAGAGTAATGGATTCAAAATGATATTTTGAATATTCATCTTATATTAAAAGAATATGATAAAATCTACATTTCATGCAAAAAATGAACGTGGAAAATGAAAACTACGATCAATCAAAATGGGATTGATTTAGTTCATATATACTCTTGATAACATTAATAAAAAAATTGTGACATAGTAAATGATAAAGATCAAGCAAAATTCTTACACAAAAATCATAAATTTAAGATATACTTTCTATATATAGTATTAAAATTTAATAAACTTGATCATTATTCCTATAATTTAAATGAAAAATATACACTTAATAGAGTCATTTTAAATTCTTGTTTTTTTCAAACATAATAAAGTCGTTTTAATTTTTATTGAAAAATATACTCTCTTCATCCCATAAAAATAGGTGCAATGTGTATAGCACGAGAATCAAGACAAAATCGGTACAGTAAGAGAGAGGGAGAAGAATGGTATGGTAAAATAAGAGAGATAAGGAGAATGATAGTTAAAGTAGTGTTAGTTGATAGTGAGACCTACATTATTAAATTGATATAAATTTTCAAAATTGGAACGCACATATTTTTGTGGGACGGGCAAAAATGGAAAGTGCACATATTTTTATAGGATGGAGGGAGTAATATATTTTTAGTCTAAATTGTACTCTCTCCGTTCCCTCATAGTTGATGCGAAACTTTTCGGCACGAAGTTTAGAAAATGGATGTTGAGTGTGTTAAATAAATTGATAAAACAGTAAGAAAGAAAATAAAGTAGAAAGTGAATAAAATAGGGAGAATAAAGTAAAAACAAGTAAAGGTCAAAGAAAAAAAGAGTTGCTATATTTATATAAATATGAATCAACTATAAAGGAATTTCCCGAAATAGAAAAATGACCCAACTATGACGAAACAGAGGGATAATATTTCCAAACTAAAAATCCGACTACATTCAATGTACCAGACTTCCTCCTCCAAATGCGAGAAGTCGTGTAATTGGTCAGCCCAAAAGAAGCATAGAAAAATATTCTTCCAATTATACCCTTTCAATTCTCCACGCAAATGATAGTATGAGTACGTACTGTTACTAGTCCGACCACACACTAAGCAAAGGCCGACGATCAACGCCACCACATCAACATGGCTTCCGACGGATTTCAGGCGCTCGACGAGAAGTCACTGGTGGTCTACTTGAAGGCCACTCCATCTCTCGCCGCCAAGCTAGGCAGCCACTTCGATAACCTCGAAATCAAGGAAGTCGGCGACGGAAATCTCAACTTCGTCTACATTGTTACTGCACCGTCTGGATCTATCGTCGTCAAGCAGGTGCGTATGACGCCGATTTTCTTTGTTAATCGCAGACATAATTTGCTTCGATTATGAATTTTACGATTTAAGTATGGCACTGTTCGTCACCTGTCTAGGGATTCAAATGAAGTTAAATTTGTTGTTGGAAGTAGGATTACGTTTAACATCCGAAAAATTTACTTGTTTTTGATGGAATTTGTACAAGCAATTAAATAGTAGTAGTAGCAAAAAAGAGAAAGGATGACCTGCTCATGAGATTGATTTAGGCTGGAAGTCAGATGTAAAGGTGGTTTATAGGTTCTGGTCTGATCTTTGCCACTTCTCATAAGAATATTACTGTAGACTAAATTTATTTCAGTAATGCTAGTATTTAATTTCATTAAATGTTGTGGCCGAAGTTTGCTGATACCAAGTTGATCTCATGCTCCCTATTAAGGAATAAGGATTATTAAATCATACCATTATATTTGTAAGAGGCTGTGAGTTGTTTTTGTTAACTGATGGTAAAAACACGCAGGCTCTTCCATACGTTCGCTCTATAGGGGAATCGTGGCCAATGGCAAAAGAACGTTCCTATTTTGAAGCAACGGTTTTGCAAGAACATGGTCGCTTGTGCCCAAATCATGTCCCTGAGGTCTACCACTTTGACAGGAAAATGTGTTTGATTGGCATGCGTTACATTGAGCCACCTCATATTATCTTAAGAAAAGGATTGATTGCTGGGATGGAGTATCCGTTGCTTGCTGACCATGTATCAGAATATATGGCATCGACGCTTTTTTATACCTCCCTGCTGTATCAGACCACTACCGATCACAAAAGTGGTGGTAAGAAATTGTTTTTACAGTTATCTTGATTTTAAAAAGTATTTTTGACAACAATTTTCTTTTAGAAGTATCGATACATTATAAACATAAAGTGTTGTAGTAATACTTTTTACACTTGAAGTTTATATCATATGGTGAATGTTACTTCAGCCACAGTGTCAATCTGAACCATTTGCCTTTAGTCAATAATTCATGGTATTTGGTTTTGAGTCTTAGCACCCTTTACTTAAAACGCTTTGTTGATCCTTTTGTGAGTTCTCACTCCATCTAGTTGCCATTGTTTTCTACATTTTTCTCTTAAATGTTAGAATAGGAAAGCATACAAATATTTATGAGTTTTGTGCCTCCTAGGTTTTTTATTTTGAATTCTTAGTGATAAATTAATCCTGTTGAAATGACTTGCTACATATTCTAATTACTACTAGAATTTTGCTATTTTGCAGTTGCTAAATTTTGTGGAAATGTGGAGTTATGCAGACTTACTGAACAAGTTGTGTTTTCTGATCCATACAAAGTGTCTGAGTATAACCATTGGACAACTCCTTACCTTGATGCTGATGCTGAGGCGCTTCGGGAGGATAACATGTTGAAACTCGAAGTTGCTGGGCTGAAATCTAAGTAAAATTCAGTGCAGATCTTTTTTTGTAATTTTTCCTAACCACTAGTTTCTAACATTTTCATGTGATAATGTTCTTACAATTGTTTTCTATCTTCGGTCTCAGATTCTGTGAGAGAGCCCAAGCTCTTTTACATGGTGATCTTCACACTAGTTCATTCATGGTTACTCCTGATTCAACTCAAGTGATAGATCCCGAATTCGGTTTCTATGGGCCAATGGGATATGATATTGGAGCTTTTATTGGAAACCTCATTTTAGCTTATTTTTCACAAGATGGACATGCAGAAAAGGAGGGAGACCGTAAAGTAGATACTCTCCCTACATTTACTTACACGAATCTAGATCATCTTATTTTTTGTCCTTGTTCCTTAGGATCTTTTAGTCCACTAAATAATGGTTTTTCGATCCATTATTGTTAGTTGCTGCAGTTGTGAGGTCGTTTCACAAGTCGAAATTGTGGTTTTTTCATAACTAATAACCACCAGTTAATTGATTTAATTGAGGGAGGGAAATTGTTGAAAGATTTGCACTTTTAGCTTATGTATATATATTAGGGTGACTACTTAAGCTCAACCATACCTTATTTAGTTAGTATAGTCATACTATAAGTCTAGATGTAGCTGGGAAACCTTTCCCTCTCTTTGTTTATCTTTACTGGTTTTGTAATTTGATTTGTTGACATAATATTTTTTTAATTTTATATTAGTTATATAAGAAGTGGATCCTGAAGACAATACTGGATACCTGGAACCTCTTCCATACAAAGTTCACTGCTCTTTGGGATAAACACAAGGATGGTTCAGGTGATGCTTATCTTCCAGCAATATATAACAATTCAGAACTCCAGTTGCTGGTAAAGCAAAGATATATGGATGATCTTTTCCACGACACTCTCGGATTTGGTGCTGCTAAAATGATAAGGTTAGATGATGCCTTATGCATTTTATGATCTGATTTATTTATACTTGTACCCTTGATAGTCCACCAGATGTTCTTCAAATCCAGTTTTACTACATTACTGATTATTGTCACATTTATATGCAAAAAAAAAGAGGAATATTGTGTCTAAATGACAGGTTTCTGGTTAATTTGTAGGAGAATTGTTGGTGTGGCTCATGTTGAAGATTTTGAATCAATTCAAGAGGCTGGTAAACGTTCTGAATGTGAGCGCAAAGCTCTCAACTTTGCTAAGACCCTTCTGAAGGAGAGGAGAGACTTTCACAAAATAAATGAAGTCGTTTCTGCAATTGAGGATCTCGACACATAAGATATCTTCAAGAGCTAAACTAAACAGGTCAGTTATTTTTAATATTTTCCCAGATAATTAATGTGTCATGCTTAGCCATGTTCTCGAATATTCAGCATGGTTTATAATGTGTACATCGTATTGTTTTGGATTGCTTATAGCTACCTGTACGAAGAAAGGTGTGAAATGAACAACTTCTAGTTTATACTTATTTCTTCACTATTTGGGATGATTTTTCTATAAATTGCTCGTTGTTTATTTCCTCGCTCGTGCCTGTACTTTGGTCTATATAGTTACGCCATAATAAACAGTATGATTTTTCACATGTAGGCTGTCATATTTGTTTGTGCTAGAGAATGAACTATGTAAACCTGCATACCTGACCTCATATTCTATTCATATGCATAAATTGATAAAACGTTCATATAAACGTCTAATTTCATTTATTTATTGCCATCAGTACTTTAAACCTTGAAACATATCAACAGTGTTTTCTTAAGGTTGGTTCCCATACTTGGCTTTGTACTCTCCCCAGAGCTCTTCCACGGGTTTCCCGAGCAACTCAACCCAATACGCATTGTTGTATTGGTACCTCATCTTCTTATTCAGTTTTACAGTAAAACCTGGAAGCAAACTGTCACAGTACTCCAAAAACCTCTCTGTCACACCGTACCCTTCATCCCACTTCTTACCTGCACCGGGCTTAGTATAATAAGCCTGCCTGTAGTAGCCCGACTTGACCTTCACGTAGTCTGCAGTCCCCTCCGTGAGGCCACCGGGAGCTCCAAAATTACCATGCCACTGGAACACATGAGTCATCTCATGAGTCAATACAGAAATGAACATCCACTTTGAGACCGACCTAGGCTGGTACATGTTGTACATTGCCGAGGCACTTATGTTGATGTTGTCACCGTTTTTATATGCGTAACCGGGGAATTCGGAGATGTATACATTCAAAACAGGGACGTCCCTTCTATCTTCAGGGCTACTTTCTTCAAAGACTTGATGGATGAAATTGTTGATGGCTGGCATGATTGATAAGGTGAAATCAACACCGATTTCAGTGTCGAACAACTGGCCGCCCGGGGTGTTGGGGACCGTGTTCGTTACGATGTATTGGGTTGCATGAATGTGTTGTACCAGGCATGATAGAAGAAGAGAAACAGGGATGAGGAAAATGCAGAGGCTTCTATTCATGACTGATGATTGATTATCAAGGCAAATTAGGCCAGTTAAATGTGGTCTTATAAATTGTGTTAAAATGATTTCCGAAATATTTGGGCTGGGATAATATTTTATGTTATTACCAAATATTTGATAAATTTCTTATCCATACCATTCCTGTAATAATGTGAGATTGTATTATAATTTTAACAATTACAAAAACATGATAATAATAATAATAATAATAATAATAATAATAATAATAATAATAAAACATAACTTTTTCATTTCAATATCAACACAAAATTAACAAATAGTAGTACGTACTACTCTTATTCAATATATGAAAATTTTAAATTAAAAAACAAAAAAAAGAGTTACACTATCTACGTATTTTTTTGATTGGGTTACAATTTCACTTTCTCATCCACTTGCCTTGCTTGTTTTTGTATTTAAAAAAACACTAGTACATGTTATTAATCCTATATATCAAACTTTAAGGCTATTTACAATTTCGCCATTTACAATTTACATGTTTCAAGATCTAGTATGTAAAATTGTAAATTCAAGCTTAAGATAGTGAGTAGTACTGAATCTCATTCATCCATTTTATAAATCCTGAATTTCAGTTATTAGAACGTAGTACTCAATCTCACTAATCTATCTCATAAATCCTATAGTTCAAATTTTCTACATATTTAAAGATTTAGTATGTAAAAAAACTGGGATTGTATTCAATATCGAAGTAAATATTAAAACCGAACTAGACACCAAATCTCATACATCAATTTTTCTAATCTAGTGGATAAGATAAATTAATCAAATGATATACTTCATTTTTAGATCGTTTTACTTCATTTTATACGAACTTGATTATTTGATTGTTTTACTTCATTGCACAGACTGAACTAAAGATTTTAAAATAAACTATGTGTTGTCTGATAATAAACTACGCCACATTTTAGTTCGACGGTTCGGCATTAAAAAATAGTTCCGTCTATATCTCATTCGTTTTCGTCATTATTCTACAATAAACGATTGCACAATGTCACAACACACATCAATTAATCATCATGTGACTCGTGTCATTAGTCTACAATACAACTACTAGTTTTTACTACTCAAACAGGAAATGATCGACAAACTCAAGCCTAAGTTTGCTGCCATAAAAAGTCAAGTTTCATACTTTGCTTTGTAGTCTACCCAGAGCTGATCCACGGTCTTTCCCAACAACTCCACAAAGTAATTGTTGCTGTAACCACCTCTCATCTTCTTGTTGAGGTTAGCCACAAACCCACTCTTGAGTCCGTTGCAGTAGTTGAGAAACCTAGCAGTCACGTCGTACCCTTCATCCCACCGGTCACCTTGCCCCGGCTTCACCCAGTGGCTCGGGGCATAACCAGCTTTCAGCCTCGCATAATCGGCTATCCCTTGTGTCAGACCGCCCGGCGCCTTCCCGTTGCCATCCCACTGCCACACACGAGCCATTCCATAGTACAAAACGCCAGTGAACTCATTTTTCACACTCGCCACATAAAACTGAATGTATCTGCACCGACACCAATTCATCACAAATACAAACATCATACGAACAGATGATGATGCAATTCCAAGACGTCAGCGATGCTGAAAACGTGCCAAAAACGTTCTATGTTAGAATGACTTGATATTCGCACGGTGCCTGCGAATCAAGCTTAAAAATCAAAATCATAGCGACATCATCATGATGGTGGACGATGGATTTTGGCTACGGTTTCTAATAAAAATATGTACTTATAGTCCTAATCAACTAAACAAAGATGATATAGAAAATAAATCCGTATCAAAACAAGACACAAATTTCCTTCCATGCATAAAAAACTTGACGTACCCGGCGCTGACGTGGATCTGGTTGCCGGTGGCATACGCCACTCCGTCCATGTTTTCGATGAACAAGCTAACTTTCTGCAGATTTTTCCGATCAGCAGCGGATTTCTGCCGGAAAATCCTCCAGATGAAGGTTGTGGAGGTATTCATGGCTTGTAAGGTATACCGGACCCCGATGTCTCTAGCAAACCGAGCACCACCTGGCGTTTTCGCTGCTTTGTCCGTGACAGTGTACTGGACGGCCTCATTCCCTTGGATTGCAGATATTAATGCCAAGCAAGACAATATCACCACAAATTTGGCCATTGCTGTTATTCTTCTCTGTGGTGTGGTTTGATATAGTGGATGCAAAACATATATACAAAGTCAAATATGTCTACATTATTTTGAATAAATATCTCCAAAGTAATAATTGAAGGGCGGCTCCCAAATTATAGTAATGGCATCCAAATTATAGTAATGGCATGACCAGTGGAAGATCTAGAATTCGGAAATGGAGGGATTGAAATTTTTATACTCTAATACTCCACAATAATTAAATACTCCCTCCGTCCGCAAAGAATAAACACTTTGGGTTCGGCACGGATTTAAAGGTAAAATTAGTAAAGTAAGAGAGATAGTAAAAAAAGGATTTATAGTATTGTTAGTGGAAAGCGGTTAAACTTTTAGGAACAAGGCGGTTAAAGAGTCAACAAATTATACTCATAAAACAAATGAAATAAGTATCATATCTAATACTCGATCAAATAAAACAACAAGATCAAGCCATGAAATCTTCTTCCTCCTTGTATACCAAAATGAAAAATAAAAGGAAAAAGGTCAAGCAAGAACTTGATATTCAATCTATCACCATTGACACCATGTAACCAACAATCCCCTGCCTGATGAAGGGAGCCATGGTTTCTAACCAATCTATTGTACTACTCCACTACGTAAAAACTAAACAGTAAGTTATTTCTAATTTTAATTAAGTTTTTATATGTATGTGTCCTTCAAAAAGTTTAGAAACTAAAAAATAAATTACATAATAAATTCACCTTAAAACATGTCCTAATAAACGTCACTATACATAAACTTAAATAATTTAGATAAATTTTAAATTATAGTAATATACAATTATTTTAAATAAGTCTGCGTTGTATGAGACCCACAACAGCCATATTTGGTGGTTCGGTGATAGTAGTAATTAATTTGCACGAGTTTCGATCAAAATAAGGAATGTTTGGAAAAACGACACATGCATAATTTAAACAGAGGCTGTCGATATTGTCATATTGATGATCAATACTAAAAATCTATTGTTTGTCTTTGCCTATATTACCTCCACCTTTTAAAATTAATAACTATTGAAGCAACAAAAATTTATAATATATTGTTGATAAATTAAAAGAAATATAAAAAAAATGAAATATTATTAATAGAAAATAGATTCTATTAACAATATTATAATTATTAAGAAAGTAGTTAATTTAAGGAATTGTTTAGTTCAAAATTCATAAATGAGGACATGGCGACGTACCACTGGATAGACAATAGATGTACACGTGGAGAGTTAATTTAGGATGTTAAAGATGACATATCTATTACTCCTTCCGTATCGGATAATTCGGATCATTTTGACCGGGCACGGGTTTTAAGAATTATAATGAAAAGTGGGTTGAAAAAGTTAGTGGAATGTGGGTCATACCTTTATATATTAGTTTTGCAATAAAATGTGAGTATGAATGAGTTAGTGGAATATGGGGTCCACTACCAAAAATGATAAAAGTGAAATGAGACAAATTATGTGGGACGAACCGAAATAAAAAATTGGGACGAATTATCCGGAACGGAGGGAGTATCTATCTTTTCAAAAAATTTAATAATTAATTTGTCTAAATAGCCCTTTGGGGGTGGTGAGAGAGGGCTGATGATAGACCCCTTCTCCACAATGATGGTCGATCTCCAAATCGATAGTGGCCCTGGCGATCGGCCACCCATTGTTAATGCTCTTAGGAGAAAAAATATTCATACGGTTTAATCGTATTTTCGTAGGTCACCACTATTTCATAAAACTCGAAACCACATGAATAATTTAAAAAATATGAAAATATTATTTATTTCGATACTTTATTCGTATTCATCATTATTCTGAAATAGAGCATGTCACAAAGCACATCATATCGAGTCCACATAGTTTGGTGCCATAACAAGTCAAGTTGCTGCATACTTGGCTTTATAGTCTCTCCAGAGCTGATCCACAGTCTTCCCCAGCAAGTCCACAAAGTAATTGTTGCTGTAACCACTTCTCATCTTCTTGTTGAGTTGAGCCACAAATCCATTACTGAGTCCGTTGCAGTAGTCGAGAAACCTAGCAGTCACGTCGTAGCCTTGATCCCACCGGTCACCTTGCCCGGGCCTCACCCAGTGGCTCGCGGCATAACCAGCTTTCAGCCTCACATAATCAGCTATTCCTTCTATCAGACCACCCGGCGCCTGCCCG
This sequence comes from Salvia hispanica, assembly GCF_023119035.1. NCBI lineage: Eukaryota > Viridiplantae > Streptophyta > Magnoliopsida > Lamiales > Lamiaceae > Salvia > Salvia hispanica. Next base: position 9,688,085 of record NC_062967.1, on the reverse strand, counting down.
TTGCCATTCCACTGCCACACATGGGTCATTTCATGGTACAAAACGCCAGTGAACTCATTTTTCACATTGCCCCCATACCCATTAATGTACCTGCACCAACACCAACTCATGACATATAGAAACAACACACAAATTTCCTTCAATGCCTAGAAAACTACACGTACCTGGCGCTGACATGGATCTCGCTGCCAACGGCATAAGCCACTCCGTCCATGTCATTGATGAACAAGCTAACTTTCAGAAAATTTTTCCGATCAGCATCGGAGTTCTGCTGGAAAGTCCTCCAGATGAAGGCTGTGGAGGTGTTCATGGTTTGTAAGGTATACTGAACCCCAATCTCTCTAGCGAACCGAGCACCACCTGGTGTTGTTGCTGCGTTGTTCGTTACAGTGTACTGGACAGCCTCATTCCCTCGGATTTCAAATAGTAATGCCAAGCAACATAATATCATCAACATAAAGTTATTGGCCATTGTTGTTAATGTTATTCTTGTTTGTGGTGTGGTATGAGTGTTGAAACACTAGGGTTATATATAGGATGCAAAATATATACAGTCAAAGTCAAATATGTTTACATTATTTGAATAAATATCTCCAAAAATTCAAGCGCTGCATGACCACAGATCCAGAATCCGGAAATAGAAGGGGCGAAATTTTAGTACTATTATTTAATACTCCATAATTCAATATTAATAATAGAGTGATTTTTTTTTCCCTTTTAAGTTCCTCCTTAAAAGTTAACTTAATCACTTGTAAACATGTTTTACAAGAATATTAAAAATTGCGTTTAGAAAAAAATAATATTATACTCCATTTTTTTATTTCATCTCAAAATAAAATATATCCAACAGAATAAGATTATGATTATGCTTGACTTTTTAATGAGATGCACTAGCTTGCACATATGTATTATTCATCTAAAACTTATGAATTATTTGATTCTTTTTGTTATAACTAGTTGAGTTTAAAAAATGACTAAATACTTATCGATTTTTATTAAAAATACAAAAGTAATATAGATAAAATATTAAATATTTGAATTGATAATAATAAGATATATCAATTGATAAAATAAAAAATGGACAAAGAAAAGGAAAAATATACAAGTTAAACAATTGGACTACAAAATCTTATATACTATGTATTGAAAACAAAATACTCCTTCCGTCCCATAAGAATTGGCCATATTTCCTTTTTCGTCCTTCCCATAGAAATTGGTCATATCCATTTGTGATAACCTTTCTCTCCTTCTTTTTTACTTTTTCATTTATGGGCCCACATCCACTACACAATTTCAACTACTTTTTCTCATTCTCTCTTACTTTATCAAATTACGCATTAAAACCCGTACCAACCCTAAAGGGCCAATTTCTATGGAATTGAGGGAGTATATTTTTACACACGGTGGATGGATATGTTTTTCTCAGCTCGACTCTAAGGGATTTTTAGGCCCTTCGGCCGATCGGGAGGGGCGGCCAGACCAAAATTTAGCCTTCTAGCATAATGTAATTGGGAGTAACACAAATATGATTATTTCGCCACTTGTAAATCTCTACAAAAATCATAGTTTTTCAACTATGAATGATAATTGTACAATAAATACTAGTCATTTTACAACTATGAATAATAAATGTACAATAAATACTAGTATATACTACATAGGAGTAATATTTTTCCTCGAACAAGGCCCTTCAGGTTAAAGAGTCAACAAACCTATTTCCCTATATTCATAAAATTAATAAATGAAATAAGTACCATATCTAACACTCGATCAAACAAAACAACAAGATCAAGTCATGAAAATGATAATTCCTTTATCTGTCTTCACATCTGCACTTGTTTGGTTTTTCTCAGTTCCTGCAGTGTTTATCATCAATGATACATGGCTGAGACAGTTCCGATGAGTATTAGGTTAATTCATGCCCTCTAACCTTTGTCCAACCAAATTGTGTCTAAGTGGCCTATGTACTCAATTTTTTTACCAAAACGTTACTACACACACACTTAAATAATTAAGATTAATTTAAAATTGTTATACTATCTTGGCTCCTAAAAATAGAAATTTTTTAAATGACAATACAAAATTAATAAATTAAGTAAATTAAAAGATATAGAAAGAAAAGTGTGTTATTAAAAAATAGACCTCACGATATTTCCTAAAAACAAAAATTTCTAGAGTATTTTTTAGGACCGGATTTAAAAGAAAAGAACTTTTATTTTCAAAAAATAAATGAATATATAATTATTTTAAGTAAGTAGGAGTTGTATGAGACCCACAACGAGCCATATTTGGGGCTATAAATGTGCTTATGTGCACGAGTTTCGACCAAAATAAGGAATGTTTGGGAAAACGACACGTGCATATCAAAACATAGGCTGTAAAATTGGAGAGAGGAAAAGTCTTGACGATTTATACATTAATCTCTTAATAAAAAATCTCTAGTTTGCATTTGCATTTGTCTTCGCATTATCGATATCCTTATACAACTTCAGACATTTAAAAATAGTAATTTTTAAAAGAGTAAAGGTCAAAATTGATCTTGAACATATGATCATTTTACGTTTTTTGTCATAAACATTTTTTTTTGGATTTTTTGGTCCTGAACATATGGAAATTTGATTATTTTGGTCCTCCGTCAACATTTCCGTTAAAAACTAACGGTCAACGGGTTTAATCCTGATTTTGACCAAATTAAACTTTTAATTCTAATTTTTTACTCCCTAATTAATTCTCTAATTATTTAATAAATATTCATTTAAAATCATCTAAATTATGGCCGACGAAGCCAAAGCAACGCCGCCTTCTCCGCCGGCAACCTCTCCCCCTCCAACCACGTCCTCTACTCCAAAGCTCCACCGCCTACGCTTCCCTCCACCAATTCATCAAAGCTCTTTCCGACGCCGAGAAGACCGTCGAACTCAAGCACGATTGGGCCAAGGGCTACTCCCACCTCGGCGCCGCGCACATGGGCCTCCGCCTACAGAAAGGGCCTTCAGTTTAGTTACCAGTTTGTGCTGTCAAAATTTTGTCAAACAAGATTATGTCAAAATTTTGCACTTTGTGCTGTCAATTTTATCATTATTTTCTGAAGGCGGTAATTACATGGTGGAAACTATCAGCCTTTCTGTAGGCCGAGGCGGCGTCGGCGTAGCGGCGGAGGCCCATGTGCACGGTGCCGAGGCAGGAGTAGCCCTTGGTCCAATCGGGCTTGAGCTCGACGGTCTTCTCGGCGTCGGAAAGAGCTTCAATGAATTGGTGGAGGGAAAGCGTAGGCATCGGAGCGGTTGGAGTAGAGGACGTGGTTGGAGGGGGAGAGGTTGCTGGCGGAGAAGACAGCGTTGCTTTGGCTTCGTCGGCCATAATTTAGATGATTTTAAATGAATATTTATTAAAGTAATTAGGGAATTAATTAGGGTGTAAAAAATCGGAATTAAAAGTTTAATTTGGTCAAAATCGGGAGTAAATCCGTTGACCGTTAGTTTTTAACGGAAATGTTGACGGAGGACCAAAATAATCAAATTTCCATATGTTCAGGACCAAAAAATCCAAAAGATAATGTTTAGGACCAAAAACGTAAAATGACCATAGGACCAATTTTGGCCTTTACTCTTTTTAAAACGACATAAGTTCTATAATGCCTAATTGATATATTAAAATAAATAGAAAAAAACTAAAATATTAGTAATAAAAATTAGTCCAAATCTTAGAAAGAATTTTTTTCTAAATTAAAAAATTGTTAATTTTAAGAAATTGTTTAATTCAAATTCATAAATGAGGACATGACGACGTGCCACCGGGACAAGTTATAACAATAGGAGATGTTAGGATCACTACAAAACTTGTTGTATCTTTTAAGGATACAAAAATTGATACGCAATTATCAGCGTTTGAAAATTTTCAAAATAACAATAATTTAATTAGAACGCAAAAGAAAGCGTCCCTAAGTTGTGGATAAAACAACTCCACAAAGTAATTGCTGCTGTAACCACCTCTCATCTTCTTGTTGAGTTGAGCCACAAATCCACTCCTGAGTCCATTGCAGTAGTCGAGAAACCTAGCAGTCACGTCGTAGCCTTGATCCCACCGGTCACCTTGCCCGGGCCTCACCCAGTGGCTCGCGGCATAACCAGCTTTCAGCCTCACAAAATCAGCTATTCCTTCTATCAGACCACCCGGCGCCTGCCCGTTGCCATTCCACTGCCAAATATGCGTCATTTCATGGTACAAAACGCCAGTGAACTCAGTTTTCACATTGCCCCCATACCCATTAACGTATCTGCGCCAATACCAATTCATCACAAATACAAACATCATATGCACGTATAATTAATAATGTAGGGTCCATTATCAAAAACAGTAAAAGCGCAATGTGACAAACTTTGTGAGATGGATGGAAATGGAAATAAGTGACAAACTTTCTAGGATAACAGAGTTATTTTATTTCTTATTTCTTCATTAATATTTATCGAATCCTAACAACTTATTGAAATAAATAGTAGTACTAGTAATAAGAATGATAGTAGTACTAAATTATATTCTAGATTCATGTCGAAAGTTAGATGATGTGGAAAAAATATCCGTATCAAAACAAGACGCAAAGTTCCTGCCATGCATAAAAAACTAGACGTACCGGGCGCTGACATGGATCTCGCCGTTAATGGCATATGCCACTCCGTCCATGTTATCGATGAACAAGCTAACTTTCGGAAGATTTTTGCGATCAGCAGCGGAGTACTGCTGGAAAGTCCTCCAGATGAAGGCTGTGGAGGTGTTCATGGCTTGTAAGGTATACTGGACCCCGATCTCTCTAGCGAACCGAGCACCACCTGGCGTTGTTGCTGCGTTGTTCGTAACAGTGTACTGAACAGCCTCATTCCCTCGGATTGCGGATAGTAATGCCAAGCAACACAATATCAACACAAAGCTATTGGTCATTGTTGTTAATGTTATTCTAGTTTGTGGTATGATATGAGTGTTGAAACACTAGGGTTATATATAGCGGATGCAATCTATATACAGTCAAATATGTTTACATTATTTGAATAAATATCTCCAAAGTAATAATTCAAGGGCGGCTCTCAAATTAGTAATGGCATGACCACGGATCCAGAATCTGGAAATGGAGGGGGCGTATTTTAATAATACTCCATTATATAATATTAATAATAAAATAAATAATTTATTAAAAGTTAACTTATCACTTATAAACAAGTTTAAAAAAATATTAAAAATTGCGTGTAGAACATTTTTTAATTTCATCTCAAAATAAAATATATCCAACAGAATAAGATTATGCTTAACTTTTTAATGAGATGCATTAGCTTGCACATATGTATTATTCATCTAAAACTTACTATATATATGAATTATTTGATTCTTTTGTTATAATTAGTTGAGTTAAAAAAAAAGATTAAATACATATCAATTATATATCACTCCCATTACAATATCAATAAAATTAATTTTAATTAAAAATATATAACTAATATTGATAAAATAGTAAATATTTGGTTTATATTGATGTTAAGAAAGAAATATGAATTGATAAAATAAAGAATGGACAAAGAAAAGGAAAAATATGTTCCTAATTGAACCATAAGCAAGTTAAACTATTGGACTACAAAATTTTATATACTAATATGTATTGAAAACAAAGTATATTTCTACACACGGTTGGGATGGATATGCTTTTTTCATGATCTCGACTTTAGGGGGGGCAGACCAATAAAGCCTTCTAGTATAATGTAATTCGGACTAACACAAATATGATAATTTCGCCGCTTGTAAATCTCAATCTAAGTTTTTCAACTATGAATGATAATTGTACAATAATTAATCTAAGTTTTTCAACTATGAATGATAACTGTACAATAATTAATACTACTAAATAGTATTTGTTGACAATAGAAAGGCATAAACTTTTTTTGAACAAGGCCCTTGATCAGGTTAAAAGAGTCAACAAGCCTTTTTCCCTTATATTCATAAAACAAATGAAATAAGGGCATCCGCGGCAGTGAAGGTTGCGGTGCTCGTCCGTCCGTGCCAGCGGCACGGCGCTGCTCTTAGCTAAGAGCACGTCCGTTCCGCTTAGCAGCCATACGTGGCGTCTTCTTATTGGCCAACGGCATAGGCGTTGGCAAATTCGATTTTTATTTTTTTTAAAAAAAAAATTCATAAATAATACCAAAAAATAAAAAAAATATATTTTTGGATTCCCAAAAAAATAGAGCCGTTTATTGACATTTTTTTTGGATTTTTGTGAATTTTTTTTTTTAATCCCAAAATCATCTATAAATACACACATTTATCATCCACTTTTCACATCAAATTATCTCTCATTCATACTTTTTCATACTAAATCATCTACATCATCCTCTCTCACCCAAACTCTCTCTAAAAAATTCAAAAATGGATTTCACCAATCTCATTGCGGAAGCGGAGTGCGAAAAACAAGAATATTATGAACAATATCGTGCCGCCTATGAAGCCTATGTCGCCGCCAATACCCCCGCCCCTCCTCCTCAACCAACTAGAGCAAAACGTCGCTACATCCCTCGTGATCGAGAGGGAGCCCATGAAAGGCTCGTTGCCGACTATTTTTCCGACCAGCCGCGGTATCCAGAAGATTACATTCGGCGCCGTTTTCGCATGTCAAAACGGTTGTTTATGCATATTGTCAACACATTGTCCACCCGGGTTGAATATTTTCAAGAAGGTGCAGACGCAACCGGTCGGCAAAGTCTCACGGCGTTGCAAAAGTGTACTTGTGTCATCCGACAACTTGCTACTGGGCAAACGGCTGACATTTTCGACGAGTATTTGCATGTCGGTGAGTCAAGTGGAATCCTATGCCTCAAGAATTTTTGCGACGGCGTTCGTTCTGCTTTCGGCGAGGAATTCCTTCGGGCACCCACCACCGATGATTCAACGGTTGCTTCGTCTTCACGAAACAGTCCATGGTTTTCCCGGTATGCTAAGCAGTATTGACTGCATGCATTGGAAGTGGAAGAATTGTCCGACTGCTTGGAGGGGGCAACACTTAAGCGGCCACAAAGGTGGCGGCCCAACGCTTATCCTTGAAGCGGTCGCCGACTACCGCCTATGGATTTGGCATGCATATTTCGGTGTTGCCGGATCCAACAACGACTTGAACGTGTTATATTCTTCACCACTCTTCGATGATGTTTTGAATGGTGTAGCACCGGCGATCGACTTCACCGTCAACGGAAATGCATACCACATGAGTTACTATCTCGCCGATGGTATCTATCCAAGGTGGTCGACTTTCGTGAAGTCGTTCAGCAATCCACAAGAGCAAAGACGGATTCTTTTTGCGCAGCGTCAAGAGTCTGCTCGGAAAGACGTCGAAAGAGCTTTTGGTGTCCTTCAAGGCCGATTCAACATTGTGAAGTCCCCTTCTCGGCTTTGGTACGTTAAGAATATCGCCGACATCATGTACATGTGTATTATCTTGCACAACATGATTATAGCTGACGAAGGACCGATGGCGGGTAACTTTTACGACGAGGATGAAGCCGGAAGCTCAACCGCGAGGTCTCCCCCACGCCGAGGTGTGCATACGACGGTAAACGAGAGGATGGAAAGAAGACACGCAATGCGCGATACAAGAGCCCACACTGAGCTACAAAAAGATCTAATCAATCACATTTGGGCGAAATTCGGCAACGAGTAGTGTAATTTTTAATTTTTAGGATTTTATTTGTGTAATTTTTAATTGTTAGGATTTTAATTATGTAATTTTTAATTATTTTGTAATTTGTAATAGTATTTCGGATATTTTAATGCATTTTAATATTGTGGAAATGTTTTTATTTAAATTGAATAATAGAATGGTGGGACCCTTGAGCTTGTCCTTAGCTAAGAGCACGGATGTGGGTGTTGTGCTCTTAGCTAAGGACAAGCAGTAAAAGTGGGTCCGGACCCACTTCGTGCTCTTAGCTAAGAGCACGGATGGGGATGCTCTAAGCGCCTTATCTAATACTCGATCAAACAAAACAACAAGATCAGGTCATGAATTCTTCTTCTTACTTGTTTACCAAAATGAAAAATAAAAGGAAAAAGGTCAAGCACGAACTTCATATTCAATTTAAACCATATCCATACCATATGACCAACAATCCCTTGCCTGATGAAGGGAGCCATGGTTTTTAATCAATCAATAGTAGTACTATGTAAAAAATAAACAGTGGGTTATTTCTAATTTTAATTAAGTCTTTACATATATGTAACATGTGTCCTTCAAAAAGTTTAGAAACTAAAAAATACATTACATAATAAAACATGTCCTTATACTCTTCATTCTTTGAAATGCTTGTTGGCTAGCATTAATAAATCTTTTCATTTTATCATTTAACCAGATTAACCGTGGGGTTTGAAATCCCAGTTTCACAAATTATGAAAATGATAATTCCTTTAGAGCACTCCCAATGGGTCGGCGTTAAATCCGGCGAAAAAACACCGACTATCGCCGGATTATCGCCGGGCATTGGGGAGAATTCGGCGATAATTCGGCGTTAATTCTCCCAAATTAACGCCAACTCCCGATAATTCGCCGGATTATCGCCGACCACTGTGGGAGATAATCCGGCGATAAAAATAGTTTTTTTTTTTTTTTTTAATTTCCCCCTATAAATACACACCTTCTCTTCATTCTCTCCCCATCCTCATCCCTTTTCTCTCTTCATTTATTTTCTCTCTCTCCATCTATATTTAATGAATTCTGAATCATCTTCTCATTCTCGGTCCGACGAGGAGATATCTCATTCTTCTTCCGAAGAGGAGGTACCTCCCGCTCCCACCGGATGGGATGTCGCGGGTTTCGCCAACAACCCAGTCAACAACTATATCTCCCGTTTCATACAAAGCGAGCTTGCTCGAATGCAGCAGCCACCCCAACGGCCAATCCGCAGGCGGCGCCGATACATCCACCGCGACCACGCTGGTGGGCACGATCGGCTGTTCGCCGATTATTTTGCTGAGGAACCACGTTATCCGGCAGATGTATTTCGTCGCCGATTCAGAATGCGCCGCTCCTTCTTCCCGCGCATTGTTAAGGTCGAACAACGACCTAAATGTTCTCAATTCGCGCCCCTTTTCAACGAGCGGATCAACGGGTTAGGCCCCTCCATCGAATTCACGGCCAATGGCAATGTGCATAACATGGGGTACTACCTGGCTGACGGCATCTATCCGCAATGGCCCGTGTTTTTGAAGACGATCAGATGCCCAATCGGAGATAGTAGAAAGTATTTTGCCCGAGCGCAAGAGTCTGCGCGCAAGGATGTGGAGAGGGCGTTTGGGGTGCTCCAAGCACGATTTGCACTGGTAAAGGGCCCGACGCGCTTTTACTACCAGGGGGATATTGCCGACATCATGTATGCGTGCATCATCATGCATAACATGATCATCGAGGATGAACACGAAGGCGTCCTCAACGTCACCAACGACACCAGTGATGCATCATCGAGTCACGGTGTCTCAACCGAGTCCGAGTCCGCCCGCCGGGGTGTACCGTACAACGAACATGAACGGTTCAAGGCGTTCATGGACATACACCAAAAGGAGGCCCATCGAGCACTACAACACGATATGATCGAAGAATTGTGGGCAAATAGAAACCGCGCCCACCGCCCTTGAATTTTTTTACTTTGAATTTTTTTTTTCGTCGTTGTAATATTTTACTCGTGTTTAATACAACGAACTTTATTACTATTATTTGTCTTGTCTTATAAATTAGCTAGCTTTATTATATACAAAAATAAAACAATTAAATTAGTAATGATGTAAAAATGAAATGTTGAGTTAGGGAGAAATAAGGGAGAAATAAGGGAGAAACCATTGGAGCAGTTGGCTAAAAGTTGGCTAAAAACTGGGGATAAATTTTGGTGCTGATGTGGCGCTGATGTGGCAGGAGTTAGGGAGAAATAAGGGAGTTTTTAGCCGGACCATTGGGAGTGCTCTTACCAGGCCCAAGACCAGCCCATTAGAGGCCCATTATTCATATAGTTAATCTTATTTTCGTGGGTCACGACTAATTCAGAAAACTCGAACCCTCATGAATAAATTGAAATATATGGAAGTATATTTCAGTTATACTCCCTTTGTCCGTGAAAAGTAGTCCCGTTTAGTCCCTCCATAAATAGAAGTCTCGATTCACTTCTACTATAAATGATAATAAGGTATCACAATCCACCAATTCATTTCATTCACATTTCATACTAGTAGTAATATATACAAGTGAGGCTTATATTCCACTAAATTTTTTCCACCCACTTTTCTTAATTCGGAGTATTTATTAAAACCTGTGCCACCAAGAAATGAGATTCCTAATGACGGACGGAAAGAGTAAAGACGAAAGATTTGTATTTCATAATGTATGAAAATAATTTTTTTTTCGAATATCATATTCGTATTTATCATTATTATTCTAAAATAGACCATTACAGCAGGTCACAACACACATCGCATCATGTCGAAGTCCACATTTTTTGTATGTTTTATGTATGCATCTAGTTTTTAATTGTTCAAACAGGAAATACAAACTCAAGCCATAACCATAATTTGTTGCCACAAAAAGTTGCATAAACTCAAGTTGCATACTTTGCTTTGTAGTCTTTCCAGAGCTGATCCACAGTCTTCCCCAGCAAGTCCACAAAGTAATTGTTGCTGTATCCACCTCTCATCTTCTTGTTGAGTTGAGCCACAAACCCATTCTTGAGTCCATTGCAGTAGTCGAGAAACCTAGCAGTCACGTCGTAGCCTTGATCCCATCGGTCACCTTGCCCAGCCTTCACCCAGTGGCTCGGGGCATAACCAGCTTTCAGCCTCACAAAATCGGCTATTCCTTCTATCAGACCACCCGGCGCCTGCCCGTTGCCATTCCACTGCCACACATGGGTCATTTCATGGTACAGAACGCCAGTGAACTCATTTTTCACATTGCCCCCATACCCATTAATGTATCTGCGCCAACACCAGTTCATCACAAATAGAAACAAGACAAATTTCCTTCCATGCGTAGAAAACTACACGTACCTGGCGCTGACATGAATCTGGTCGTTGCTGGCATACGCCACCCCGTCCATGTCATCGATAAATAAGCTCACTTTCAGCACATTTTTCCGATCAGCAGCGGAGTTCTGCTGGAAGGTCCTCCAGATGAAGGTAGTGGAGGCATCCATGGCTTGTAAGGTATACTGGGTCCCAATATCCCTGACAAACCGAGCACCACCTGCCGTTGTTGCTGCATTGTTCGTGGCAGTGTACTGGACAGCCTCATTCCCTTGCATTGCTGATAAGAATGCCAAGCAAGACAATATCAACACAAAGTTAGCCATTGCTGTTATTCTTCTTTGTGGTGTGGTATGAGTGTCAAAACACTAGGGCTATATATAGTGGACACAAAACATATACAGTCAAATACGTCTACATTATTTAAATACTTATCTTTAAAGTAATGATTCAAGACTAGAAGATGAGACCAAGTCTTCTGTAATTTCATTCCGCCTAACACCACAAAGATAAGAATTCCGCCACTTGTATATCTCTACAAAATCTTGGTGTTTCAACTATAAATAAATGATGATGGTACACTAATACTTAATATTCATTTGACTATAGAAAGGAATTACCGTGTTGTCACTTTCAACTATACATATCCTTATCTCAATTGACTTGGTTTTTCTTCTATTAGGAACAGGCCCTCCCTTTCTGGTTAAAGAGTCAACATACCTTTTCCCATTCATAGTCATAAAACAATGACATTAGTATCCTATCTAATACTCGATCAAACTAAACAGCAAGATCAACTCATAAAATCTTCTTCCTCCTCATTTGCTAAATGACAAAATAAAAGAACAAAAAGGCGAAGCATGAATTTGATATTTAATTTATCACCAAGCCTGATGAAGGAGCCATGGTTTCTAAATATAAAAAACAATTACACCGATAAACAGAAACAAGCAGGGTACAAAATGGTCATCTGGTTATACATTAACCAGAAGAAAAACATTCACATTATGGAAGTAATATCAGCAAATAAGAGCATCACTCTTATATTTATTTAGGTGGTAAAACATGCAATATTACCGAAGAGGCTAAAACACGGAGTAGGTGTTAGCTAGAAAAGAATATAGAACAACATGAGCAAAACTCAACTATTTAGTTCCCTTCATACATTCCAACAATGAAATAGTTAGGCTAGACCTGGGTGGGACAGGTCACGAAGCCATGTTCAGAGAGCAGAATATGATGTGTAATCGTTTGGGTCGATAGGATAATCATACTAGAGAAACTATACGAGTCAAGTATGCTTGATAATAATGTGGGTCGCAAACATATCTAGTGACAATCTCTGATTCTGATGGGTTTCTTCCCCTCAAATCCCACGCACTCAACAAAACAATATTCAAACACCCCAACGTCATACTTTACATCTGAATGGATATATACAAATAACAAATAATAACTAGTGAACTAATGGCTTACCCATAGCATTTTCCATCATAACCAGATTCAAGTGTAAGGACAGATTAGCTGTCATGACAATGAGGTCTGCACAAACAATTTCTACAGTAAAGGAATGCAAAGGGTGCCCCCATAGTGTTCACCCATGGATGCCTGAAAAATATGAGTCAACAAGTCATCATAAAGAAAAAGACAAAACTCAAAAGGAGCAGAAACAATTATTCCCCTCCCAGAAAAAATGAAGGAAAAAAGGGTTATGATAGAGTTTAAAGATAAACCACGGCGACTCTGTTTACAGGAAAAGGGCGCTAAATGTGTGTGTTCGGAGATGGGAAAACATAATAAAGGAGAGTAAAGTAAGAACCTGCAAGTGAGGTATTATAGCATTGTAGACTTGTAAGAGAAACTCAAACCTCCCAGTCAACCTGACAGAAGAAAAAATGAATTCAATAACAAATTAAGACAAGGACATAATATGATACCACCATTGATTAGAAAAGAGCAACATGTTAGAAGACATAAATTCAAAGATCAGGGAGAAACTAGAGGGCAATAGGTAACTTCACATTTTCATTGTTGCAAGAACAGAAGCCAAGATATCAGTCTATATCACATAGAATTCTAATACGGGCTTCAAACACCAACTGTCTCAGTCATGTATCTTTGATGATAAACAATACAGGAACTGAGAAAAACCAAACAAGTGCAGATGTGAAGACAGGTAGAGGCATGATCATTTTCATAAATTATAGACTGTGATTACGAATCCCACTGTTAATCTGATTAACCTCATAATTCTTTCACATATTTTCAACATGCAACATCCTATGCATATAACTGCAAATCAAACAAAGCAACTCACAATGTCAAAATGGCAACATTGACATGACAATTCTTGGAGAACTAGATAATAGTACTGCATATTTTCAATGTTATTCCTCCAAAAACAACCTTAACATATAGTACTACAATAAAATCTTCTTCAGCTTCTCCGAATCATAATATATAGGAAATTAAAGAATTCTATCTCTGCCCTCGGACCATATTCAAGGAAACAACTCAACCCTTCTGATAATGTGATCAATTAGATTCCCTTTGAACTCATAATAAGATGGCTTAAAATGATGGATAATGCTTGTAGTTAATAAAGAAAGCTAGAAAACAATTTTGATGAATTAACAGCACTAATTGCAGAAAATCTTGACAAAGTAATAGATGAATAAAAGATATATTTATAATCATAGATAGCATAGTAACAAGGAGAATTTAGATAAATAAACATACCTTCTCAATAGGCATATACATACATAGATCTCCTCAACATCTGTTGTAATTTTGAGATCTATATATTGCTTGAAAAGCTCATGCAACCAACCAACGGCACTACCAAATCCGTCACTGCTGACTCCAGTAAGTACAAATATCCTAGACATCAAACACTGCAGTAGAGAAGACAGACAGCCACCAGATCCAGACAGATATATTTCAGCAAAAATAGTTAACAAGCCACAGTTGCTTATTTGGAACTTCTTAACCCATTTCGGAGGATTTCCGACCCAAAGGCCACTTAAGTCAGAGGCTTCAACTTCAGTCTGTTTATCAGACACGTCATTGATGGCTCCTTTGACAAATTCTGCTCGTTGGTGATGGCCAAGATGCTCAATAATATCTTTTCTAAATTCCTCAGGCAATTCTTGGAACACTGAGGAATCTACTTGACTTAGAGATGAGGGCATGATATCTTTCCGAGAGAAAGTAGCAGGTGCAGCAAAATCAGGAACTTCTTCCTTGTCACATCCCATTACCTTAGAAACACGCATTACTATGTCTCTTAAAATCTTAACAAAAAAGGAAAACAAATATACCAAGTAAAAACAAAACATTATAGGAAAAAAGTTTTTGTAGCTAAAATGAAATTTTCTTAGAAGTAGCAACAGGAAGCAAAGTCCCCAGAAGAATTGTCATTATCCATCCAACATGAAAAGTAAGATTGTTGTTCGCACCTTATCAGTAGTAACGATATTTGATTCCAAAAGATGTGCCTCTGAGACAGATCCCATATCCTCAACTGTTACACCTGAATTACAGGCAACATTTACAAGTAATGATAAGAAAAGCAATTTTTGTCGCAACCATACTTGACTATATATCCATCCAGCAGTTTAAAATTCAAGTTAAAACCATCATGTTACCTTCGCAACTTTTTGTTGAGGCACCATGGATGTTTGTATCGATAATTTTGTTTTTACATGCAGAAATGAAACCTAATAACTTTCCTCCATACATTTCATTAATTTCCGAAACCACTTCAGGGGGTAAAGACTCTATAACAGCCACGTCTAGATCTTGAAGAGGAGGAATGCCTGTGGAATTGTGAATGCCAGTTTCAGAGCTGGACAAGCCAGCTTGCGTTTCAATAGAGGATCCTTTCATGCTGGAGCCTGGCTGACGGAACACACCATCGGTTGGCCTCCAAGCATCTAAATCAGAGAAAGATCCATCAAATGTGTGAATATACGGCAAACCTATTTCATTATGCATGAGAGAATATCCAAACTTGAATTGCTTTACAACCACAAATGAGAAAGATAACATCCCTGTTATTCATAACAACTTATGACTGATACTAACTCAGCAGTACAACTGTACAAAGGACTACTAACTCTGGCACTCTGCAATGTATTACAGATTAGAAATTTCATTCATTCGATTGTTGCAAATGAGTACAAATTTGAACCAATAAACCAATAAGGATTGAAGAGAAAGTGAACAAAACTGCCAAGCTAGAACAGCAGATGGAATTCAATTTTCGATGGAGATGACAATTTAACGATTTGGAGTGTAAAAACTCTAAACACAACATATTTCTACTTTATAGCACATAAGATCATAGAATAGAAAGGAAAAACAAATGTTCAAGCAGATTAAATTTACAGACAAATATACTTTGGAGAAACTTTAAACAACGTATTTATTCTACCTAGGGGTGGGTCGATACGATATATCGTATCGAAAACATTGTATCGTGTATCGTATCGAAAATATCGATATGAAAGAATTTCATATCGTTTTCGTGTCGAAAGTTTCGATATATCGAATTTCGATATATCGAACTTTCGATATAAAAAAATTTCATATCGTTATCGTATCGATATTTCGATATATCGTACCGAAATTCGATATATCGTTAAATATCGACATATATCGAAAATTTCGATATATATCGAAAATAAAATATCGATATATATCGAAAATATATCGATATATCGAAAATTTTCGATATATATCGTATTTTCGATATAAAACGATATATCGCGATATAAGGAAATTCATATCGTTATCGTATCGAAAACCTACGATACGATATCGTATCATATCGAAAATTACGATATATCGAAAATTACGATATATCGAAAATTCGATAATTTTTCGATATTTTTCAATACGATACGAGCGATATATCATTTTTTCGATATTTTTCCCCAGCCCTAATTCTACCTGACTCACCACATTTTGGAAGATCGCTTATTGGGTTCTGGTTCTGCTCCTTTGCTGATGTAGAGGAAACCCAGGAAAGAATGGAATTTCGTTTGTTACCTTCAAGGAAAGAAGAAAGAACAAATCTATTTATGCAAATGCAATAGTATCCAGTCTAGCGAAAACAATTTGGCCTTCTTCACAAATGATCATAAATCCCCAAAGAAATTGATTCCATCATACCACGTTTGCTATCACCGGCTCCTTCAAGTTTTGAGACCTGTAAGCCCACACCTCGAATATCACCAACATCTGGCATTGACATAGGCATGTTATTTGTAAGAACAAAGATAACTTTCAGTAGACTAGAATTTGAAATAGACAAGTAGATACTTGTTACTTCCTCCATCCCACAAGAATATGCACTCTTTCCTTTTTAGTCCGGCCCACAAGAATATGCACTTTCTAATTACGAAAACTTTTTATCTCTAATGAGGTGGAACCCATTCTCCACTAACAATACTTTAATTACTTTTTCTCTCTGCCTCTCTTTACCAATTTGTATTAAAACCCGTGCCGATCCCAAAGTGCATATTCTTTTGGGGAGTATATTATATATTGTGCCATGGTGTCCAAAAATATTACTGATATTGCTCAAGAGTCATATATACTAGTTCTATGTAATTTCTCTCTTCCAAAACACAGCTTATCAGGGAAATGATGCCCTTGTGTACCCATAATCTTTGGAAACCAACTACTCTACTGTGTGCTAATGCATAAGTTCTAATAACAATTCCGTAAGCATTCTTACTTATTTATCCCAAGGAGACTGAAGGGAAAAACAGAGAATCACATCACAAGTCTGGATGATGATAACAACAATAACAGTATTAAGAAACAGCAAATTACCAGAAAATTTTTAAACTGATTCTCTCATTTGGGAAATGTACAGAATGATAAATAGTCAGAGCAAGTATTTTGTCTAGGGTTAAGAACACATCAAGTGTACGTATTAATATACATCATGGCAGGGCATCACAAGTAGAGATAAAAAAAAGTTAAAAGAAGTAAATTGTAGTATTATAGCAATAATTAATACCAGTCTTTCAAAAATGATCCATCCAAACAAATCAACTGAAAACACCATTCTTTACATAGTAAATTATAGTTTGTACGTAAGCAAGCACTATGAAAAACAATTGTGGCCCGTCAAGATTATTAATAAGCTTGACTACACTACCTATGTGGAAATGCCCAAAAAGCTGAGTTGCCAACCTCTGAAGCACGCCAACATCATCTGTGGCCATTGGTATCTGCATAGGAACCCTTAAATATATAAGAAACATTAAGCTGATTTCCCTTAAGAACATCAGATGAGCAAAGTTGGTACCGTTATAGCATGGCTCAGATTCTCGCAGTCCCCATGGCCCATGTACTTTACTGGCTCTCCTGCATCACTTTTCTTCTTCTTTAACTAGAATAAAGGTTGAAAAGTTGTTTAAGCATTTATGATATCAACTAATGGGCGACACATTCTATAACAGTTGCATTCGAATATAAGTATACTGTTTTACTTGAGGAAATGAGACACAACCTTGAGTGTAAAAGTTCGTCCTTGCACTCCGCATCCCTGCAATCGAAGTGCTACCTCCTTGCATAGACTTGTTAGAAAATGCTGAACCTGAATCCAGAAAACAACAGTTACAAAATTATTTCAAGTACAGAAGAATCGTAATATGATGGATGACTAACATCGTTTGCATTATTGAATCTGACACCCCAGTTTACGTCTGCACCAACAGACTTGCTTTCCTGCAGCCAAAAAAAACATAAAATAAGATACTTCCTCCGTCCCACAAAAGATGTCACACTTGTGGGACGGCACGTGATTTTAGGAGGTTTTGTTTTGTGTGTTAAATGGAGAGAGAAAATATAATTTTTATATTAATGTGAGAGAAAACTTTTTCCAGAAAAGGAAATGTGACATCTTTTGTGGGACGGAGGGAGTATGTAGGAGTATAAAACTAAAATATGATATTGACAATATCTACCTACAGGCAGTGTAGAAAAGAAGACTATTAATGGGCACCCACATGATCACAGGAATTACGTGGATGTAAACTTTATACTTCAGTTGGACCCTACCTATATGCAGTATATGCAACAGTTATGAAGCCAATAGCCAATTCTAAAAAATGCAATAAATTAGTGTAGGCCTTTGAAGTCAAGTGCATCTTGTTTCAACTAGTTGTCATGTAGCCAAGAGGCAAGTAAATGCTAACAATGCATGTGTTCTGTATAAAGTTCGCTCATGCAGGTTGGCCTAACTAAGCCTGTGTTACACACTTTACAGGGTCCAATAGAACATGTTTGTGATAGACTCCAGAACCATGTCTATCCAGCAGTGAAGGCTGTAGATATCATCAACTACACCAAGCATACACATGATAAAAAGTTGGACAAATATTAATCCGCTGAAAAACAAAGATCCATAGAATATAAAGCGTAGACCACCTTGTATTTCAGACTCGAAGAGAAACTCACCTGAATCAATCCAACCAGTCGGCTGTCTATTCCCCTACTATAGTTCCACAGCATCTCTCCAGTTTTCATTCCAAAATCCTTTTGAAGGGACTCCTGGACATGTTAAAAAGTGGAAAATCAAGAGGACTGGAATGACCACGAGAAATATCTGGATAAACATAAGGCAGAGTTGGTCAGAGTAGTACGAAGTGCATCAGAATTAGTCAAAGAAAAGCCACTCTGAATATTTTCCCTTATGGTCAGTCTGAAAAGGATGTGTACAAAAAGAAAGTGCCATAACAAACAATGCCAAATGAAAAAAACTCAGTTCAATTACTGTAAAGATAACCTTGGCAATTGGACGCAATTGGCCACATGTTCTAATTTGCTTATTCTTCAGTTTTTCTTCCAAAACATGTCCAATACCAGGAAGTGCCTTAACAGGAAGTGTGTATAAATAATCATCCACCTGGACTGAGACATGGTTAGGTAATAAGGATAAACTAAGAGTATGAATCTTGGAAGTTCTCCGATTTGATGCCAAAAACTATGAACCCTCTTGAGCAGATGCTCTTTATAAGACGAGAACAACAACTTAGTGAAGAAAAGAAACCTAGAAGGGCCGAACATACTGAAACAACTTATGTTAGACCTGTACCTTTCCAGGAGGAATATGGAACTGCCCATCAGGTTTTGCAGTTCTTGTGGCAAGGCGAGCCATAAGCATATTTTCTGCAATTCCTGCACTAGCAGTGCATCCTGTGGTGTCAAGAATCTCCTTTCTGATTATCGAGGCTAAAATCTCATAGTCCCCCACTTTTGAGTCAGATACATCTAAGAATGCTTCGTCACAGCTCACAGCCTGCCATTGAAACAACAGTTTAAAGAATAACAGGGCCATAGAAATAGCATTTCAACTGCATTGACGAGGGCAGACCTGCACTTTGTTGCAGTGATTGTGAAGAATGTCATAAAACTGATCTGCAACCTGAAAATGAAAGAATCGTATTGAAGAAGCGACATGTGACCATCATTTAACATATAGGAAAATGATTATATCTGCTATGAGCCTTCGCTTGAGTAGATACCATCTCATAAGCTTTGAAGTCATATGGAACAATTGCAAGCTGAGGGCACCTAATCTTAGCATCTTTGACAAACATTCCTGCCCTCACTCCTGGAAGAATGCATGGAATTAGCAAGAGTGCGTATGGAAAACAATGAAGAAGTGTGATTTACAGAGGACAGCCCTACCATATTCTCGGGCGGGATAATTGGCTGATGAAATTTCAGCTGTGCCACGGGGATTATCTGAATGACAGACTGCAACAGGTTTCCCCTGTAATTCAGGATGGTTCCTGATGACTACTGAAACAAAGAAGCAGTCCTGAAAACAGGCCATTCAAATAACCGAAAGTAAAATTAGGACAAACATAAATAAGTAATACCCAACTAAATACATAAGACAGTAAGATACAAATTTGGCTGGACAAAAGGGCATGAATTAACCAAATCGATTAGAAAGACATAAAGGGAGAAGACGTCATAATTTAGTCTTAGAAGCTGCTAATGTGCTTACCATGTCGATGTGTATCACAACTTTCTTCTCATTCGGTACACCAGTTTTCAGACTGGAACCCGCATTGTAGAGATTAGAAACTCCGGATGTAATCCCATTAGACAAGCTAGGAAATTTCTTACGATATCGGTGTCTCCAAGTACCAATAAAATGCAGCCTGGAACTCTGAAAGGTGTAAAATTTTTTAGAATACCATATATGTCTGATCATGTCGTTGTAACTTAGAATTCCGCACCAGAAGGCCAGAATATTTAAAGATCAAAATTTTCTAAACATCAGCAAGCAGTAAAAAATGGTTATCTGGATTATAATACATATAAACCAGAAGAAAACACATTCAGTCTGAAGTAATATCAGCAAATAAGAGGAGTGCTCGTATATTTATGAGGGACATTTAACATGCAATATTCCTAAAAGATACGTAGATGTTAGTTGGAAAAGAATAGAGAATAATATGAGCAAACTTAACCATTAACTGGATAAGAACAAAAAGGATCTACACAACATGTACTACCAGAGTTCCCCTATGCATTCCAACAATTAAATAGTTAGGCTGCCAGGGGACTGCTCATGAAGCCATGTTCACAAGGAATAACATGTTGTGCAATAGTTTAGGTTGATCCAAATGGGTGCTTTCATCTCGAATCCCACATATTCAACAAAACAATCTATTTCATATAAAATCTATCTAAACATATTAACCTGAAGCACACACTTACATACATAATGAGATTTCGGATTAAAACTGAAATTAAAGGAGAAACGAAAGCATAATATGACTAATTTCGTTTGCATCTCCATTTTATACAAAATTGTAAATTCCAGAGCATGTTACATATTGCAACTGCAAAGATTTGGTTATTGGATAACATCATTTCTGGGGCACTATGCTCACAACCTCAAACTACAAAAGATGAAAACTCAATTTTTTCAACATGTCAATTTTGCTAATTATTTAAAGGTCTTTATATAAAAAGCAAGCAGCCAAAGAAATTATAACCAAAAATGGCATAATTTTCACCTTAAAATAATTTTCCACAAAATTGGGATCTGAGATTGTTGAGTGGAGTTGATTAGTGGGCAAACAGTTTCTTGAACTTGAAGCTTCACAAGAGTTAAAATTATCAAGGCTATTGCTGCAATGAGAAACAGAAGCCTTGCATGGACTAGACTTGTACTCTAAATCAGAAATTTTCATATCTGAAGGTGAACAGTCACTCTGTTCAAGACCTTTTACTTCACATGAACTTTCTACACTACATGATGGCCCTTCAGGCATCACGCTATCAGTCTTAAGTTGCACAGGGTCAATCTCTTCTTCGTTGCAGCTTTCTGCTTGTTCTAAAGAGGCACAACCTTCATCCTTCTTAATAAATAATTGATTATCACAATCATCAACAGAAATATTTGCAATCTTTGGTGCTTCGTTGTATTGGAGAGAGAAGAAGGCAGACAACTTTGCTTGGTTACAATTTTCAGCAGCAAGTTGATCAAGTTGATAAGGAGTCCCTGGCAAAACAAAACATCCAAGTGACATGACAGCCAACAGGTACCATGTTATATCTTTAAGACCACCAAAAAGTAGTCCTGAGATAGTGGAAATCATTTGGCCTTGTGAAAATGAAGATTAATTGAAATCAATACTATATAGTAGTACTAGATTATTTCTGGGCCATTAATGACAAATTATTTTATTTAAAATAAAGAATAACCACAAAACACAAAATAGAACATAATCCATATTTAATTTCAAACAAAAACTCAATTTTAGTGGTGCTATAAAAAAATAGTAACTGAATAAATGGAAGTGCTTAAACTAAAACGTATATAATATAGATCCATAAGTTTAACCAACTATGTTGTACAGTGAAGCTTCTAAGTACTTCTCCGATGTGTTTTAAAATGGGAAGGGGGTTGGGTGGGGGGGAAATAGTGCATTGAACCAAAACCTCCTTTTCATACCGCGTTATAACAAGTATGAACCTGACATATACCAGTGACACTTACAACTAAGAAGTTTATTAGCAGCAACAGATTCCAGCAGCCACGCAGGTTTAACAATTGGAAGCCCACCGCTGAAAGCCCTACATCAATGAAAAACAATCTTTAACCAAGCAAAAAGAAAAACAGTAAGTTAGTCGGCATGATGCTCTGTACAGACTGAGGTACTGAACCTCAAATTCTTGATTTTACTGTCAGGGAGATTGCTGCAAATTATGTGTGTGACCCGATGCCTTGAAAAATAATTTTCAAAGCGACCTCCATACTTCAACATATATCCTCGGAGCTCCTGGAAAATGAAATTCGTCTTAAGATTACTTGAAACACTGTGTCGCAGTAACAGACAATTGTTTCTTCCAATTCAAAAGGAATTAAAGGAAGAAAGAGAACCTATTGATGATGAAAAACAATACTAGAAACAGTATATGCTATTCTGAGAAGTCACTGACGAAGAATACGTATAACAAATAATGCATCTTCGAAGTAAAAAAACAATGGCCAACAAGCATCAGGCTTCAAAATAACCTGACTTGAGGGAACAGTATATCCATCAACAAAAATTGAGACCCCAGAAAATATATTCCCCGAACTGGACCCACTGCACGAAGAGCTTGAAGCAGCCGCAGCAAACTGCTCGTGTAATTTCTGATTCTTCACAGCCATGTAACTAGACCAGTTAAGCAATAACCATCAAAAAACAGAAGCACTAAAGAGTTGTTATTAACAAAATTGCACCCCTCAAACAATTCACAATAATTAACATCATGATTTGCAAAATTAAACTGAAAAGGGTGCTTCAATTCACCAATATATTACAAAATCCACTCCGAACATCCTTGATTTTCACTGAAAGGTCACTCGAAAAAGGTTACACGCACTGCACAGCACCAATTACAAGGAATCACGGATTCCACGCACACAGACAAAATGAAATCTGATGTCAAACAGACAATTAACATTTTATATTAATGTAGACAAATCAGAAACCTGCCAACATCGGTGAATGGCGACTTGCGGAAGGCGGAACGAGAATTCGCCCCCCAAGCCATGCCGAGGGTTTTCTGAGCGGTCTTTTTCCTCTTGGCATCGGATGAAGAAGGGTTTGAAGACGTCGATTTCAAACTCCGTTTCGATTGGGAAGCCGAATTAGAACTCATCACTATCGCAAAGACACTGGAAAAACTCGAGTGCAAATTTGAATTGTGAAAAATCGAGAAATGTTTTCGAGAAGAATTTATATAAGAAACTGAAACTTGGAGGGGAAGAATTTAAATGACGCGGCAAAGCGGTGACGTCGTGATTTGTGTCATAGTAGAAAAAATTGGCAAAGCAAGATATAGTCGAGCGTTGGTACTGAAATTACCAACTATTTCAATTATCTCATTTTTTCTTGGTTAATTATTTTAAATTATATTGGTACTTATATTTTTTATCCCTCCCTTATCTTTGCAAACACAACACTTTCTAGTTTAAACGTGTGGGCATATTCCTTCCTTCCTTGTTTTGTTTCTATTTCTACCTTTTTACAATAAGCGAGACATTTTTGTTGAGGATTTTTTCGATGTAGTGTAGCTATAGAGATGGAGCCGTCACGGTGGTGGTTGCTGCAAAGCATCGCAAGAGAAAGGATGGCAAGCCGAGTGAGTCGAGAACGGAGCGGAGATTATTTTATTTTGTTGTGAGTAGATGGAGTAGAATTGTGGAGTAGGAGATCCCCTCCATGGAGTAGGAATTGTGGAGTAGGGGATCCACTTCGATCGAGAATTAGTCTATGTTTTTAATAAAAGTGATTGTAACCTAAATTTGACACTTAAATCGATTGTGATAACTAGGAACTGAAACTTGTATTGTCAATGAACTTTGATTGATATTCTCTAGAATTAAACACCACCAAAAAATTTGTGTTATGGTTTATGAACTTTGGCTGATACTCTCAATCGTCATACTTGACTCCAACGGCCCTCAAGATCATCCGGCAACCCCTACCTCGCAACAATAGACTTCTTCAATTTTAATTCCCTAAAAGATTCCATACTTCAATTATAGCATAAGAAAAAAAAATGAGTAATGATAAACAACCAAAATAAGGTTACATTACTAGTTTGATGTATTAATTATATATTAAAATAATAAATATAGTTAGTGAATAAGTTAAAAAGACTTATTAGCCTTTAACCTCATTTTTTTTAGTTTTATATTTAAATTTTCTTTATATTATTTTTAAAATTTGAATTAAAATATGCACTAACTACATTTATGGTTTCAAAAAAGTAAAAAAAAATATACACAAATCATAAATATATGACCACAGTATTATGCACTTTCCATGTACTATATATGCATCCATATATTTTAATTAAATGCATAAATAAACCAATTTTTTTTTCTAATCAACTAGTTTTTGATTTTACAAAATTTGATCACGTGGATTTGTTAAAAAAGAATTCAAGTAAGACACAAAAAAAATACATTATGGAAGGCACATGGCAGTAAAAATAGTACAACTATCAAATCAAAGCATTAGAAAATAGACCAACAAACTAAATTCCTGAATTCATTTTAAAAAGTGCCTGAATATCACCAGAGCACCATTCACATTATGTTGCTCCCCCTGCCTCGGCTATTAAACAAAAATTGGGGCCCAAAAAAAACATGAAAATTCCCAACCTCCAAACAAAAATTTATCTTTACATCGAATATTTACTAGTAGGTAGTACTTGTTTTCTTTTTCTTTACCCTGAAACTTTTCTTCACAAACTACATATTTGTGAACACAGAAGCCTAGTTTGATGAAACAGTGTTGACCATGCGTGCAGACGACCAGAGATCGGCTCCATTGGAGTCGGCCACGTGCAAGGTCAGATCAACCGGGACAAGGCACAGTCCCCTGCTTCTCAGATCATCCTTACTACTCTTGCAATCTATTTCATCCTGTCAAATTTCATCAAAACAATCTATTAGTACTACATATGCATAGCATACACGAATATAAGAACATAGATACATACGTACCCCGACAGATAGAGAACTATGGGGGGCGTCCGAGGAGGAGGGTGACATGTGCTGCAGATACGGAGAACAGAGGACCTGCACCTGATCGTGCAAAAATCTTATGTAACCCAACGCTTCGTGAAGCACTGATGCTGTATCCGTCTGCACAATCCCCAGCTTAGTATTAGCTTAGTATTATAATTCTATAGTTCCATACATGAAATCCAAATTAAATATGTATGTACAAAATTGTAGTTATGGAACCATTGTTGAGATATTCACATCTCACATTGAAAACATGATAAAAAAAAATAGATCAACTTAAATACACACCAATATCAGCAATTTGTTTTCGGATGAAAACTTACTAAAATTTGATTACTCAATGATTCAGGTGCATCAATTACTATAGTCGTACCCCTTTCGCGTATCAACTACGCTGATTGTTCTCCCCATACCTAGCACCCGTAAAATCTAACAACCAACAAATTTCCATACTCATAAAAAAAACATTGGGGAACAAGGGATGAAGGGACCACTTCAAGTCTTCAAATATGTGGTTATTTGACTGTATTTCCCAATAGACCAGACAGAACATCACATCACGTGTATAATTAAGAATTGTTTCACTTCTTTGAATTCACTCTCGTAAAGTAATCAAATCAATAAAATGAAATGACATAGTAAAAAAATTAAAGGCAAACAGTGATTTCAGACGATGCCAAATTCAAACCGACCTTTCCAAACGGAGACACGAGCTGCTGCAACGCCGTTATTCTCTCACCAAGCTTCTCTTTCTTAACCACCTAAACAAACAGTCAAACAGTCAAACAGTAAATTAACACCACAATTTTTACTTTTTAGATTAAATAACAGATGCATAATTTTATAATTTGGACTATAAATCAATAAAAAAGAAACAAAACAAAAATTCAAACTCACCTTTGCATGGCCGCCGGCGCCGGCAGATTTCTCCGATTTGGCCTTCTTGCCATTACTAGCCGGGACTCCGCCACATTGCCCCGCACCCCGAGTGCCCGACCCGTTTCTCTTCTTCTGCACCATCAAAAAAATTGAGAGAAAAAGAATATTTTTTTGGCAGAGTAATAAAAATGAAATAGATAATTGTGACATTGTTATTTTTGGGTGAAGGATCGATGCATGTGAATCCGGGTTTGTCCTCCATTTTGTTGGCATTTCCATAATCACCAAAACAGAGCATTTTCGGATTATCATCAAAGCCGAAGCAAGCATCCGAATCGAGACCCGAAATCTCATCGCCGAATAGAAGCTGAGAGTAGCACCCGGGAGCTAGCGGGTCCTCCCCGAACCCGGAATTATTACCCGCCATTGATGAAGAAGAAAAAGAGAGAGAGTAAAATTTCTGACTTAGATTTGAGAGAGAGAGTAAAATGAAGGGGTCTGTATGGCTATATATATATACATGTAGGTGTAGGTAGGCTAGCCTATTAATGTGTTGTGTTTTTCAACAACTGTAGCAGCATAGTAATCTCTATATCTGTATTGAAATTAGTAGAAAAACAGAGGGAGGGAGGGAGATGAGGAGACGACAGCGGGCTTCGGTATTGTCGTCGTCTCACAGTCAAAGTTCCAAAGCCACCCGACCCGAGGAAAACCGTGCTTTATTTCTCCAAAGCGGTATGGCCATGACCCGACCCGACCCGTTTTTAGGGCGTGGCAGGGTTCCACTCACTCTGGCCCACTCGTCTTGCATGCATGGCATGACTCATCGATCACATTACAATTATTTTGAATGACTTTGTGGTTTAGTTTAGCCAGATGATAACTTCTTTACTACCCCGTATTATGTTTTACTATTTCATTTTTATTATTTTTATCAAGTAGACATTATATTTCACTTACTCATTCTTCTAATATTTTATAATTAAAATAATATATAAAAGTATGATTCAAATCGAATTTTACTAAGTTTTTATTTCACTTTTAATATAAAATTAACCAATTTCTTAAAATTTAATAAAAAAAAAAATGGGACTTTTAATAGAATTCGGAGGGAGTACTAATGTGTTTAGAGTGTTTGTTTGAATTCATCGTTGTGTAGTAATGTGCATTGAATGACATTTTCATTTTATAAAACTCGGTTCGAATCTTACAGGCGAGTAGTAATCTGCATTGAATGACATTTTCATTTTATAAAACTCGACGCGAATCTTACAGGGGGTAAAGAAGAGCGGTGGAAAAGGTTTGTAAAATATATATTCTATTGTTACATGGTAATGTGTATTGAATGGCATTATCATTTTATAAAACTCGGAGCGAATATTAAAGAAATTAAAAATGGTGGAAAAAACTCGGCATGAATTTTAAAGAAAAGTGGTGGAAAATGTTAAATGAATATAAATTATATTTTTATATAATTAATTATATGACAACGTGAATAAATAAATCAATAGAATTAAAGTGATTATTATTTATTAAAAATAATAAAATTAAATATGATATTTAATGATATAATATATACTTGAAAGTAACAATATACTACTATTCAAATAACTGATAGAAATAAGACCCATCCGGTATTTAAGATGCATTAATGTGTGTTCATGATTTATGGTTTATGGTTTACTGTCCCGAAAAAGTAAATTCAACTTTTGGGATAAATTACTTTCGGTGATTATTCATTTTACTTATGTCGTTTTATAAATTAAGTAGAGCATATCTCAATTTGGTGAATTTGTCTTTCTCTCTAGAAAAAAGTTTATATAAGTACCAAGTACCTTGCATTTAATTATTTACAGGAGTAAAGGGATTTAAGGGATGTAAAGAAATTAAATAATACATTGTCAGCACATATATGTAGAGTATCTAATAAAATAATACGGCATACTTGCATTGCAAGAGCATTCACAGTGGGCGCCCTGTAGTCCGCCGTATAATTCTATTTTTCGCACATTAGTATTCTATCCTTTAACCCATTCACCTACAGTTAAACGTCCTATAGCCCGTCCTATAATTTTAACTCCTATTTTATATTTGTTTTTTATTTTTTATGTTTGCAAATATATCAATTAGCAAGAATAAAAATATAAAAACACCACAAATTAAAGGCATATACTATTGTCAGTATTTATTTTTATATTTTATATTTTATGCTTGCAAATATGAAAATCGTCGGAATTCATTATTGAATTTAGAGAGAAATTGAGATGGGAAGAGAGTGGAGTAAAAGGTGTGAAATGAAGTAAAAAAAATGGTGATATATATAGAAGAAAATAAAATATAAAATAAAAAATGAAAAAATGTGTGCATGTCCAGACTATCGTCCTTACCCCTTACAAAGGGGCGGACAATAGGTCGGACTATGCACAAATGTGTGCCTAGTCCGCGGACGATGCATAGGGTGTGGACTAAGAAAATCGCATAGGACGTGGTGCTGCAATGCCGCCCGATACATAGGGCGGGCTTTAGGCGCCCCACTGTGGATGCTCTAAAATATGCGGCATATTATTTAATTATATAATGTCTGGCTAAAAGGCCATTTAAATTAACTAATTAAGATATTATAGTGATCCATTCGGCACATATAAGCGATGATAAGCTCGCGGTATTGCTACTAAAAGTAATTTAGGGTATGCTATCATGAGTCTCTTATAAGAAAATGAAACTACTGACAAGGAGAACTTTAAGACAATTAATTGAAAAATTAAAATTAAAAAAGGTAGTCTCTCCGTCCCAAGAAAGTTGAGTCGTATTCCATTTAGTCCGTCCTTACAAATTAGTTGAGTCATTTTCCTTTTTAACAAAAAGACAAAACATCTAATCTTATTTCATCATTTACTTTACTCTCTATTATCTTTACTATTTTTCCATCTCTCCTATTTATTTAATATAAATTCTTAATCTCCGTGACCAACAGTTTTGTATCAATTTTCTTGGGACGGAGGGAGTACGTAATTACTAATCCCTCTCCGTCGGCGATTAGGAGCCCCGTTTTTCTATTTAGGTCCGTCCACAAATATGAATACTAGTTCATTTTTATAAACGATAATAAACTATATATTTCACAAACACATTCCACTCATATATTTTATTTATAACTAATACTAATTGAAATTCATTTCTACTAATTTTTTTCCATCAATTTTTCGGTAAACATATGCCGAAAAGAAATAAGACTCCTAGTGATGGACGAAAGTAGTACTCCAACATATAATTAAAAAGTTTGAATTTTTCACTAGTAATTGAACTCTATATACTTTCCCAGTAGTAATACTATGATTTACTAGTAATTTCTTTAGGGACGTTAAATATGAAAATACAAAATTATGTCTCCAAAACAAAATTAAAAAATGGGGACACGTGTGGGGGGGGAAAATGAGTGAAAGCGACAAACAGTCTTTTCACAAATAATTAATGTATTAAAATGAAAAATGCAGATCTATTTCTCCAACACAGTCCTCGTCTCACGATCTTCTTCTCTCCAACTTCCAAAGCAATATGCATTTGACCACATTTCTTGATGCTCGTTTTCTATATTTCAAAGGAACTTTATTTTATTTTTTAATCGTCTCAGCGCTATCGTTAACTTTTTAATGTGCATCTTTCAAGTTGGTAACTGCGCTGTGCCTGTGTGTGCTCACATTAAAGCGATGAATGGATTGATTCTGATTTTCATTTCTCTTTACAAATGTCAAATTGGGATCTAATTATGCAACAAGGGCATTTCATTCATCCCTGATACAAATAATATGATAATGACAATCTTAATTAGATGTACAATTACTACGTACGGTATTATAATTAGTGGGAGGAGTATGATTAATTATAAGTTGAATGGAATCATAAAGTAGGATGATTAGTGTAATCAAGTTTATCTGAAATTTGAATGAAAATGGAATCATTAAGTAGAGTAGTGTGATGTATATCATGTATTCAAAGTTAATGTAATAGTGCTTTCTTAAAAGGGGCATGCTCGATGAAGAATATCTTGACAGCTGATGAAGAATAGAGTATAAGAGCATCTCCAATAGCGGCTAGTCCATCGGCCAGTGGTGTATCCAGAATTTTGAGTTTGAGGGTACGAATGATATTACAATGAAGCATAACTTTAAAATCTTACTACTAATTATTTTCCCTTCTTTTTATTCAGTTCTTTAGTAAAAATGTTTATTTTTTAAAATTTTTATGCATAAAAAATTGATTAACCTATTGTATCACTAATATTTAGATGACTTCTCTTAGATTTATATACTTATATTATTAAAATTTTATTTTAGCTTTTGTGAAATGTGCTCTCTTTACCAAAAATAATCCTTTCACTTATTCGTGCAAAAGTTAAATTCTTGAAAAAAGGACATAATGCATGCTTATATTTTCCAATAAAAAAATTATTTTAATTTATAGAAGTCTAAAAAACAAAGCCAACAGAACTAGGGAAGAGTTGAAAAAATAAGACAAAAAGACAAA
Organism: Salvia hispanica; assembly: GCF_023119035.1. NCBI lineage: Eukaryota > Viridiplantae > Streptophyta > Magnoliopsida > Lamiales > Lamiaceae > Salvia > Salvia hispanica. The sequence continues at coordinate 9,657,580 of NC_062967.1, read as the reverse complement.
TTTATTTAAAATATAAAAATTAAAAAACAAAGCCATAAAAGAGAGTTTAAAAATAAGACAAAAAAGATACATTTATTTATATTATAAAAATGAAAAAACAAAGCCATAAAAGAGAGTGTAAAAAATAAAAAGGCAAGTGGATGAAAGTTACAGAAACAAGCGATTGGGGCTAAAAGGGAATCAAACCCATGTTCTTGCTTTGCAGGGGAAGACGAATACCACTAGACCATTTATATTTTATGTTAGAAATGGGATTTTAGTAGTATATATTATTGGAAGTTTTGGGGGTACATTGTACCCCCTTGTTCCTTACTGGCTATGCCAGTGCCACCGGCTAGCTGATTCGCGTTGCTAGCCGGTCGGCTAGCTGAACTATTGGAATCGGCCAGTGCAAAATCGGCGAGAGATTGGGCGAGCGCTCGCCGATGCGCTGGCCGCCATTGTGGTGTGCCGATCGGCGAGCGATTGACCAATGCTATTTTTTAAATTTTTTATATTTATTACATTTTTTTAATGTATTTTTTTATGCATTTTTTTATTGCATTTTATTGTATTTCTTTATGAATTTTTTTAATTATGTAATTTTTAAATAGGGATACAGATGGCGGGCTAGGCCCAATAGAGATGAAAAGAAGTTCATATTCAATTTTCTAAATTGTTTTGTACCATTAAAATTCCAATAAATTTCAAATTATACTTCTGTAGTAGTACTCTATTTTTTTTTTATTATATGTTCACCACATATTAATATTTAGAAATTGGCAACTATACAAATATTATAATTTAATTCACTACTTTTGAAAGTTATGAGATTAATAAAAAATTAACCAAAATTATGATTCAAATTAGTTAATTTTGTCCTTATTAGATTTTATACATTTAATCTTATTTAAATAATTAAAATAATTTCTATCGATATTTTAAATTAAAAAGGGGAAAATATGAACCGAGCTACCGCCTACCGCAAAATTACCAAAATCATTTCTAAAACCCTAGACAAAAACCCTAGCCCTTTCCCCAAATTCACAAGAACTCTACAACAATGGCTTGGCGTGGTTCAATTTCCAGATCTCTCATCCCCACCGCAAGGGCTGCCGCCTTCCGCTCTCCGCCGCCACTCTCCGCCCCAACCCGCCTAATCCATTCCCCGATCGTCGCCCCTCGCCTCCGTCCTCCCCGCCTCTCCTTCTCCAACCCTAGGTCAGATTCAATTTAATCCACGTTGCACCAGAACTGCTACATTTTTCTTGCTGAATTGCGTCATTGTCCTACCCTAATTATTGCATTGGATATTTTGTTTATCGAATTATTGTTGACTTTATGAAGTTTTTGATGTTACAGGACACTGGGAGAACTAGGATGTGCGCAGTCGTTGCTTCCATTGAGTAGCATGGCGGGAGTGCAGCTGACTTCACATCTGTCTCTCAACGTGCGGGCTTTCTGTGAGCTGTCCCATGGTACCTTCCGCCGTTCTTGTCAAGATCGCTAATAGTTTCTTTGTGAGTCAAATACTGTTGTTTGAGGATTGTCATCGTGATACTTAAATGTTCATAAAGGAAATGGAATTTTCCCTTTTCTGAATCCTGGTATTAGTGTAACTACGTGCAATCACCTATGAGATAAAGGTTGGGGTATGTGGTTTTATGTAACTTTGTTGAATTTGGTTGATAAAGAGATTTGGAATGATTGGGAATTTGGGATTGATAGGGAGGATTGGAAAAGATGGGTGATTTCAGCAACGCTTCCCGGCAATCAAAGGCTCCCTCACTCTACCCTGTAGGTTAATTGTCAATTCGTGCAACAAAGTGAGATAATAGAAGACACTGGATCATGCCTTTTAAGTTTATTGTTTTGTAAAATCTGTTTGTTATTAATTTTTGACAAAATGTGGAATATATATAGCTGGGGCCGAATATGATTAATCTTAAAACACTGTGATCTTCCGAATTCAATGTCGTTCTGAAACTTGTATTGTTGGTTGAGTCTATGCTTGTCATGTTTGTATCTGTGTCTGTGTGTCAATATTATATGTCTAGAGTACTGCAAATTGAACATTTTCTGGGAATGCCTTATTTCTCAAATGTTCAAGAAATTACTTGTATGCTAATTAATGAAAAAGGTTTGATACACATGGATGGCAGTAGCTTCTTTCTAATTCCTTTTTTGCCATAGTGCAAAATGTTTCACTGAAATCAAGGAGATTGAAGTCTTGTAGTTATACTCATTAATCTTGGTGGTCTTGTATGCCTAAAAATGGAACAGAAGGAACTAATTTTTTCTGGCTTGTCCTTTTCCAAATTGTGTAAGTAGAAGAATGGAAAGATCTTAATTCTTAATCACAGTTCCATACACACTCTGGCGTGATTAGATTGGAGTTTCACACAATCACACTCACTTTCTCAATGTCTCTTTTGCACCACTATCTTATTCACAAGTAACAAGTGGCTGTACATAGTTCATACTGCGCCCCCTGCCTCAGAGTGCTAAACACCTCAGCAAACACTTAAGTTAGCTCTCTTATAGTAAAAGTTAAACACAGTTTCAGACTGTTTCTCTGCTGTTGTCATTTACTCATCTTACACTGTTGCAGGTACTTGAATGTATTTCTGGGTCTTGCGCAGAAGGAGCTCAAAGATCTGGGTCTTATCGTTAGGGGTGTCTTACTGGAACTTTTCCTCATTACATAGGAAAAACAAATAAAGATATGTCCTTCCCTCCTTGCCTTTGCTGACTGAATTGCAATTAATGGCTCAATGTCTTAAATTCTGAGACATTCAAAAATTGCTGCATTATATATGCATGCATATGCTTGACCTGTATATTGGAGTTTGAGTCATGATGCTCTTTAAACTTTTGTGTTTACAATCCAGAGAACTGGCTATACAGTTGTCAATTTTTTATTTTCCCAATTAATTTGAAGTTTTACTGTTTTTTCTACACCACTCTACCATTAGTTATACGTCTAGTGCTGGCTGGCTGGGATGTCAAACTCACCACTCTCTTAAGCTATTTTGTTTTAATGATCACCATTTTAGTTGGCAAAAGATAGTGTTAAATTCTACTAGTTACTCTATATAGCAGGGGCCTAGGGTGACTGTGGAATCTATTTTGGATTCCTCTAAGATGGTTTTACTTCTATAACTTATGGTATATTCGACTAAGCTTGCCTTCATCTCATGACCAGTAGTTCAGCTATATCCGCCAGTTTCATAGACAGGGAATTGGTTAAGAAGGCTGGGTGCAATTTGTGATATAAAGAGGATTAGAGAATCGTCTTGTCAATTGCAGAATATAATTCAATCCAAAAAATAAAGTACTGCTGTTACTAAACTTTAAAGCTTGACATGTTAGATGTTTCCTGGAGTGGGAATCCATAAAAGTAACTACCTATAGCCAAAGAATATAATCATATACTGTGTAGCCACCCACATATATGGATTCAATTATATTTTGACCATAATAAACTTCCCAGCAACTTTTATGAAGTCCTGAGGGAATTATGACATCGAACTAGTTACCCAAATATTGCTCAACTTGAAATCTTGAATTTTCCTTTCATATACTTTTTAATATTGTCAAAGACTCAATAGGAAGTACAGTTTTGCTAGGAGATTATTTCGGATGCCTTCCCCACCAATTATTATGCCATACACATGATAAAGTTTATACTATATCTTATCTTGGAGCGATCGAGTTCATTCGTACAGCATCAATAATTCGTATATAGGCTCTAGACATGTTAGGACTCAGGTGTCCAAATAAAAGAACCAAAGGAGGTCAGATACCTATTTATATTTTGGTATTTGTATTTTATTTGTGAAGGTGTGGGAGGCCAATTACTATTTGGGATCAAAATGGGACCTTTCAGAATCATGCGTAAGTACAACCAATTAAATAAATAAATGATAAGATAACAAGCAAAAAAGTTGGAGAGAGAGAGAGGGAGAGGTGAAGAACCGTATTTATACTCTATCCAATAGATTAGATTGAGGGTTAGACCATGTTCATCAGCAACCATTCAACCCAATTCAACCCAACCATCCACTTTTTCAATATTTAATTCATTTCTATCTCCTCCACATCATCTTCCACATCATTAATATTCATCCAACCCAACCAAATATATATTCATGGTTTATCAATGACCACCCAACCATTCCATTATATATTATTTTTTAACAATAGTATTATTATATGAAACGTTTATTATCGAATAATAAAAATTATAAAAGAACATAATAAATGATAAACTAAAAATTATAAAAACATTGAAGTTCGGGAAATAATCTTGGGAACGATTGAAAATTTGGGAAGAAATGAAATTTTGGGTCGAATAAATATTTTGAGAGTAAGAGAATATGTTATTCTCATCATCATCCAAGATGAACAACAAATAGAACTAATAAATAATAAATTATAGTACAAAAGAAAGAAGGATTATATGAAGAGAAAAGATAAGATTTCTTTTATGCAAAACTATAGCAAATGTGGTCTCTATTTGTAGAGGACGAAAAATTATAAATTTTGGTATAATTTTTATAATTTTTTAATACAACATATAAAAGATAAATCAATTTAAAAAAATAATAATATCAACCAATGAAATTGTGCCATGTGGCACAATTTCATTGGATGATTCATAACATATTTGGGAGACCGCCTAGTTGATGGTTGGCAACCAACAGACCTTGGCCGAGGAGAGAGACCAACCACCATTTCAATTCTTCTTTTTTTTTTTTAATTGCAAAATGAGGTAGAGGCCGACCACCCCACCGATAAACATGGTCTTAGAGTCAATGAGGCTAAATGATGAACCGTATTTATATTATTATAAAATTATTGCAACATTACATTTACATGAGTTTCTTTCTACTAGCATTTTATTTATACACGGTATTTATGGTAGAGTGAACTACATAAATGGTACCTGGTCTTTCACTTTCGCACGTAAATGGTACTTGATCTTTATTTTATATCGTTTTTGGTATCTATAAATCACATTTTTGGTACCTGATGCAATTTTCTTCCCAAAAAGCCCTTTAAACAAATATATTTTTCCATTTATGTCATAGAGGGTATTTTGGGCATCCATAAAATTAGTACCAAAAGTGATATTATAATATCTTCTTTCATTCTCCTAATTCTTTATACTATTATTATTAATTAATATTAATATTATTATTTTGATGTTATAAATTAATAATTAATTCATTTTTAATATCATTCAAATTAACTTAAATATAATTATAGTTATAATTATATTTAATTATTATAATAATAATATTATTATAATACTATAAACTAATAGTAATTATTAAATAATTGTAGTATAATTATATAAATTATGAATCACATAATATTATGTAATAATAATAATAATAATAATAATAATAATAATGCTATTATTATATTATTAACTAATCAATATAGCCCTAATAAAAATTTAACATTGTGAACTGTAATGATATAAAAGTTGAAAATTATTAGTTAGGTGTTTCAACCTTAAAATGAGTATAAAATAATCTAATAAAAAATATTTAATTAATTTAATTACTTTAAATAATTAATTTAATTAGGTATTTTGTTTTTTATGTATATAATGCAATAAGATGTATGTATAAAACACTAAAAAGAAAGAAGAAAAAGAAGAAAAAAGAAATAAAAAGGAAGAAGAAACATAAATTAAGGAGAAAAAAAGAAAAAAAGAAAGGAAGATAAAATACTAAAAAGAAAAAAGAAAATGAGAAAAAATAAAGAATAAGGAACTAAATAAGAAAAGAGAAATAAGAAAGGAAGAAAAAATAATCACATATTTGGTACCATTTAATTGAAATTTCCAAAAATATCCTCCATGAAAAAAAATTCACATATTTGGTACCTAGGGTTATTTTTGTCACTGGGTACTAAAAACGATATAAAATAAAGATCAGGTAGCATTTATGTGCGAAAGTGAAAGATCAGATACCATTTGTGTAGTTCACTCCTTATAGTATTAAAGCTATGTTTGTATGGATATGAGTTGAAAGAGATGAATGAAATTGAATATTAGTATAGTAGTTAGGACAATGCATAAAGCAATGATGTGGAAATCTGACTTCGAAGTTGTGGTCTTGACCTAGTGGAATTCCCAAGTGTTTCCATTTATGGCTTAAAATCAGACAACTCTTGGTGTTCAAAACAGAAAAGTAAAGTCTAATCATCAAACATAGGAACGTCGTTTGTCTAGAGCACAAGATGTATTCTGTAAATAACTAATTTTATACAGATAATCTTGCAATAATTTGTAAAGATCTGATGATACTTTTGTCAAAATTTATATCCGTGTAAGTGAAAAATATAATCATTATCAAGCTTCTTGAATTTTGCATATTCGATTAAGAATTAGAATGACTAATATTATCTCTCATTTACTCATCCAAGATGTAGGCCAAATGATAGTTGCTACTTGCTAGTGAAACCTTCAAACTAAAGTAGTGTCCAACCAAGGTTGAGTCATCACTAATATTATCTCTCATTTACTCATCCGAGGTTTGAGTCATCACGAGGAAATGATGAACTATTATTGATATTTTTGAAAAAAACTTTAAAATTTCTTCTCAGGTTGCAAGTACAGTACTATCTCAACACAACAATTATTAACACGAAAACTAATTAATTACATATACTGCCAACAATAGGCGCGCCCCACATAGATTCTCATGTTTCCAGCACAGATCTAATTAAAGAAAACTGGTTTAAATGCTCCATAAATATTTTGTTACTTTACCTAATTCTCAGTAACACTTTTGTTTCTTATACAACAACCATAACAATTAACAGTGAAACAATTAAAACGTTGAACTGGAGTTGATGCATTTTATTTAAACACTAAAATTAAGAAATACTATGTATTTAATGGGTTAATTGAAGAAGAATAAAGTAGATAAATGAACAAAAGATAAATACCAATTGAAGAGAGGCTAAATTAGAAAAAAGAACAAAGTAAACATATTGATTTGTACCGTAAAAGAAAAATAAGTCAACTATGCGGACAACCAAGAAAATGAATACGAGTCAACTGCTTTCACCACTACCTCCTCCAATTTACACTATATCCGGAAACAATTAAATGTATTGTGTTTTTATCGTAAAAGAAAATAATTCAACTGCAGTGGATAACCGATCAAAAGAATGAATACGAGTCATACTCTTTCGACCGTACTACCTCCAATTTACGCTACATCCGGAAATAATTAATATTACTATTATTTTGGTTCCATCATTCCTCTAGAATAAAACATGATATCTACTGGCTCAGAAGCTTGCAGATAAGTTTTATGAATTAATTAGACACATAATCCCCCAATTATTAAAGATGGCACAAAAACAGGTAGTAGGCAAGAATATATGATGGCAGGCAATATATAGATAAAGTAGTGAGTATGACATGACTAGAAATGGATCCAATTAAATGTCCATTGATAGTCAACCTTTAGCTTTTCCAAAGAGCTCCAATGGAAGTTGATGTAGATAGAGTATTAGTGGGGAATCTCAATCTCAACAGCATACATACATAAACTCATTAACACATACTCACATAGTTAACAAAACTATATATATATAAGTATATAACACCCTATAGCCCAATGTAGTTGCTCTCATTCAACAAAAACCCTAAATTATTAGTACTTAATACTTCAAAGATGGAAGAAGCACAAAAGCAAGATGAAGGAGGGTGGCTAAATTTGAGTGGGACTAGCACTACTAGTCCTCCTCCTGCACCTCCAACAGAAGCAAGGAAGACGTTCCCGTGCAACTTCTGCAGGCGAAAATTCTACAGCTCGCAGGCGTTGGGAGGGCACCAGAATGCTCACAAGAGGGAGAGAGGTCTTGTCAGACATTATCAGACAGGAAGGATTGTGATGGCAAGATCACTTGGTGTGCAAGCTCACTCTCAGATTCACAAGCCGCCTGTATCAGGCCGGGCTGAGGAGGGAAGGCCGGGCTATGGAGTGGGAGGCCATGTCTTGTACGAAGCAGCGGATCATGCAGTTTGGCCGGGGAGTTTCAGATTCGGACGTCAACAGGCGAAGGAGGAGGAGGAGGATGTTCTTGATTTAAATCTTAAACTTTGAAATTATTTTATGTTGGAGTAAGAATTAAGATTACTTGTAGTATTTGAGTGATGTAACGTGTACTCTTTCAATATGTTTAATCTATTGAAATACTTCAGAATTGTAGATGTTGCACATTCTTTTTCCTTTATAGGATCAGTGCCCTAATTAACAATGTAATACTCATCCTCTTGGTTGAAATTGATCCCTCTTTGTTTGAAATCATCACAACCAGCAATTTGAGGTTATGGATATTACTTAAGAAACTAGAAGTTGCGAGTCTGAAAATGATGGAAAGTCAAGAAAAAAAGTTGTGAACGAAAACGACAATGAAATGGCTGGATTTGAGGGTTCCACACATCACATTAAATTATCCAATTCACACTCAGCTTAGTTAGTGATAGAATTTGATTTGGGTCATGTACTAATTTACTTATTTATTTTGTAGCACAAATTCGGAATCATGCATAATTCATAAGAAATGAGTGTTATGTTGAGAGTGACATTCAATATTAATCACAATCTATTTTATTTAATCTTTCACATGTTTGCATTTTCGAATTTCAAGTCTTCAACTCTTCTTAATTTAACATTTAAATTATTACATGTGCATTTTGAGGAACAATATATAACACATAATGGGGCAACTACACTTTGTCGTCTTCTCAGCATACAGGGTGGTCCAAGCATTATTATTATTGATTAATTTTATTTTTGCTTTGTAGATAATTTAATTGTTATAGAATAGGAGTATGCTTGAAATTAACATAATTTTATTTTAAATTCTCTTAATATTACCCAGCCGAATTATATATACAAATTCGAAAAAAAAATACAACCTCAACACACTATTGAAAAGGAATAACGCTGCTGCTCATGAGAAGCGATCATTTTTTTATAATATTGGTATCGAATAATATAAAAGAACTTAAATAAGGCGATTTACGAAAAAAGCAAAAAACTATTGAGCTCAAAAAGATTAACATGTTTCAAAAATAACATTATAAAGATTAAAGATAAACCCCTTATTACATTAATGGGGCCCAACTGGCTCTTATCCCACCATTAATGGCTACTTTCCTATAACTCCAAATAGGAAACAACCTATTCATTTTCCCTCTTTTACCAACACAACTTTTATTCCTCACCTTTTTTTTCTTTCTTTTGATGGAACATAAGTTCTTACCTTCAAGTACCAAAGCTCTTCATTGCAATAGTATTTATAATCTTTTTCTAATATAAAGGTGAGGTGAGGTCTCTCTATATTGTACTATCTTAATTTTAATTTTTCATAATCTGTATCTTTATGTGTAGTTTCTAATTTTCAATTTAATAATTTAATATTTTGAGTCATAAATTCGAATATTTACCGAGTAACTTCCGAATCTATATTTATTTATTTAGCTTTTCATAAGTTAAATAAACATATAAAATTAAAGAATAATAAAACTGATGAAATCTATAAAATATATAAAATGGGAGTTTTGGGGGTATTTAGGGAAATATTCTTTTAAAATATAGTATATTATTATTTTAATAAAACTGTTTTTTTCTTTTGAATGAAATGTAGTAATAGTAAATATTAATCTGCTATATTATACGGTTTCTTGGTGGTTATATTAGTGGGTAATTATTTGAAGTTAGTGGAGAGTTATTTAAAGTTAATAGGGAGTTAATTGATGTGTTAATTTGGAATTTGATTTTATCTTGACGAAGTTCAGTTTGAAGTGCCTGCTTGAGATCAATCTTTTTAGAGCAATTGCTCAATGAGTTGTGGAGTTACCACTATGTTTGATCATTCAGTTCTTTATGTTGCAAAATCAAAGGGTTCGATTTACTCATACAGCTTATTATCATTGTTGAGTAGTGAGTACTGTGCATTATTAATTTGGATCATTCACTGTTTTCTTCTCATGAGCTCAATTATGAACTTATTTGTGTTCCCTATGCATCCGGAAGATCTTTTAATCGTGATTACTATCTTATTTCCTGACATTCATTCTGAGCACTTTTTAAACTTAGAAAATGATTTCTTATTTGCTTTGATACCTTGGTAGTATTCTTTTTTGAATATCGAAACTTATGGGAAGAAGGATAGAAGAGAAACTCTGAAATTGAAAAGGAGTAAGAAAAATATCAAAAATCAATTCAAATTTACGCAAATTTGGAGAAATCAATCACTGATGGATGGGAGGTCGTTTGAAGGAGATTTGAGTGAGCAGCATAAATGCCAGTATGAAGAAGTATTGATAGAATGGAGGTCGTTGGGCCAGGTTGAGAATGGAACTCCATCAACTTCGCCTCCTTATTGGGATAGTGATTACGGCAATGATGGAGGTGTGTCATTTATATTTTGTTGATATCTTAACAGGTGGTGTCCACAATCTGTTGATATGTTTCTGAAGTAGAAATAGTTTCAGGATCCTTCAAAAAGAGGGATGCTTATTTAATTCACATTTTCATCTTAATACTGGTGAATAACTGAACACTGCAGTTTTATTATCATTAGTCACTGTTCATTTGGTCAGTTAAATGTTTCAAGTCCTAAACCATCTAACATATATGGAAAGCATGCATAGAAAATTGAAAAGTTTTGACAAATTAACAAAAGAGAACTTCGGAGCAATGCATTTGAGATTGGAGGCTATAAATGGTAAGATCTAATTTTGTTACTTATATAGTTTATTATTTATATTGATTCTAATTATATTTAATTAATTTTAAATTGAAAATTAATGTTTTAAAAATATATTATCTGTGCATAGCACAAGCGTGATATTAGTGAAATTAAAAATTGAGTTGTACTATTTCCATCTTACTCAAGATGTCCACCTTTCTTTTTAATTTGTATACTATTCAAGATGTTCATTTTCTATTTTTGGAAATAAATCCCTGGCTCTCTCGTCTTTCTTTATTAAAAATATTTAACTACATTTTTTCTCTCTCTACTTTCTTTATCTAACAACTCTTTTTAAAATCTCGGATCATTAAAGAATATAGACATTTTGAGTAGGACCTGAGTAACTGAATTTAGGTGAAATTATGGTTACTTGTGGTTGAATGAAATATTGACGTGAGTGCTAAAAGTTGGAGCTGTGGCTAAATTTGAAGTTGAATATGGGGTTGGGGCTATGTTGTGAATATTGATCTTATAAATAGATTATTTTAATTTATTATTTATCTTATCCAAATTTATATTTTTATTTGTTTTAATTTAGACGAAATAGTGGTAATTAACAAACCCATATTGAGAATCGTCTCTGTATACAAATAAGAGTGTCGATATCTGAAAAAAAGAGTTTAATTTTTTCAGCGGCCCTTTTTAGGTCCAAGCCCAGAATGAATGTAATGTAAGCCCAGTACATTCTAATTAAACAAATACTACATTTATTTATTTAGTCTATCTCTCTCTGTTAATCTGGCATCCAAATGATAAATTAAAATTTTCATTTATTTAGTCCCTCTATATTGGTCTTTATAATGGGTTAAACATATTACGTACTAATAAGTTCGAACGATTAAATTTTTATTCGTTCTAGATCCCAATTCTAAAGCTCAAATTCTCAATTTAAAGTATAAAAAAAATTAAAAAATCGGCTCCTCCATATATACTGATATCATGTGGGATCATTAATTTGTAATCACTAATTTCATGAAATTAGTATGCGGAGACAAAATTCGCATAAGCATCAATACAACAATACACATCAAAATTCAACAACTTGAATCATGAACCATGAATTCTAAAATTTGAAATGATGAGGTTGTCACATCTATATTGACTTAAATGAATCAAATTGTATTTTTTTAATTTATTAGTAATTAACATTAATAATGAGTTGTAATCAAACTCAACCAATGAAAATAAAGGAAATACACGCCATCTATTGTCAACCCATTCACTTATATATGGGCCTTAGCCCACGTGACAAATACAGAACCCGGGTTTGGTCGGTCTCAATTTATTAACCAATAAATAAAAACTAAAAATATGAGACAACCAAAATTCGAATTTGCTATCATAATTAATACTACACGTTTGGTTCTTTTCTTATAAGTTATAACAGTACAGTACGAATCGCCTTTTGAGAAATTAAAATTAAATTCTACGTTGTTCGACCAATCAATTCTGTGATTAAATTGACGGAACAAATCGATAAAAGAAAAAAAAAAGTGCAACTACCTTAGGAAATAAGATAGACCCACTCGTGCTCAATTTGTCCTCGAAATTATTTGTACATGCATGTAACGACTTCGACACTTGTTTGTCGGTTTCAATTGGTGATAGATACTGCCTTCTACCAAAAATGATTGATGTTCCAATAATTCTAACACCACACGATATTTCTTTTTGCAAATCCCACTTTTTACACTTTGTTTGATTTTATTTTTGCAAATTCTACTTTTTATATTTTGTTAGATATTATTGTACTCCAAAAGTGATTTCCTATCCCAAAAAGGCTTTACCCTTAAGGAAGTAAATCACGGTTTAATCTTAGTTTAATTCTTAGCGAAGTGACCTAATGCGTATAAGGACTCATCATGATGGATGAAAACTATTTACACTATTCGTAAACACGTAGTACTACAATTTATTATTATTATTATTTGTTGCACACTATGGAATTTAGTCCCGAATTTTGTGATAAAAGTTTACGTTTCACACATTCTTGTAAATATTTTGAATTTTAACCACAATTATTTATTTATATTCAGTTTCATATATTTATTCAAATTGCAATATTTATAGATTAAAATTAACTTATTGAAACTCTAAAAATTATAGTATAATTTATATAAGAAAATTACATTGTTTAAATTCTTGAAATTAATTAATTAAAGTAAAAATTGGATTACCCACAGTTAATTTGATATTCTAATTATAAATTACATTAATACGCCTACTAGTTAATCGCTGATATGATCTTTTAACAGTATTACAGTAGGTAATAAAAGTTAACAAATGAATCTGATTTTATTTGAACAAATCTGCCTTCTTTTTTAAAGGAACAAATTTAATTAATTGTGTACGATAATATTTTTTCAATTAATTAAACATGTATATGATCTTTCTTTTTCTTATGCGAATCATTAATCTCGTTAGTATCGAAATATATATATTTAGATCCTTTTCACGCGTGTTTACATGTTTCTGAATTTACACGCGACATCTTACAAAGCTGTTCCAGAGTCACAAGATATGTTACATTAATTGAATATCCGATTAATTATTAAAAAAATAAATAAACATGCAGTATAGTATATATATACAGTATATAGCTAGGCATAATTTTTTTATATTATGGACTTTTGAAAGAAGAAAATGACTGATCATGCAATACTCTGCATCTGCAATGAATGAATGTCTTGTTTTATAGCAAAAGCAGCATCTGTGAAATATACCCCACTTGTTTCCTATATATGTCCGAGCAAATAGTCTACCATCAAAAAATATTATAGTTATATTATGGAAAGAATTGGAAAAATGAGAATGAGTGAAGCAACACTTCAATAATTGGTGTGGAAAATTCTGGTGGGATACACACAAGCATCTCCTCAAAATAACACGAGTCTAAGCGATTTAAGATTGATGGAGTACACAACACTTTATTTGTTTTTTCGTTTAACGAAAGGGACGTATCGGCAGATCCATTAATTATTTCTCGTGCTAATTTATAGGCACCTCGAAGGATAAGACAACTGACCCAAGGATTTAAAGTTGTTCCATACCCAAAGACATAGATCAATCCTCTGACCACTTGGCTAAATGAACGAGTTTTATATCACTCGACCACCTCCCTTGGGTTGATTCCACAACACTTGATTAAACATGTGATTTATAATTATAGCATATGATCAATATGGTGTACCGCACAAATTATTGTTATTTTAGTATGATAAACCTTTGTATTTGATTTTGTTTTTTCAAAAAACGTCTTTGTTAATGTGTAAATTTTTGATTTTTTTCCTCACCGTATTTCATTACGAAGATAACAGCTATGAATTTTGTTCAAAATCTGATCAGCATAATATTTGAAAATTTAATATTAAATCACTAAGTTTTAGTCTTTCACAATTACTTTATCCATGAATAATACGAGGTATTTGATGATGTTTAAACGACATTATTTAATTTGGATAAGAAAACAAAAGAAATAGTAATATTTATTTTATTGAAAGGATATCGTTTCGAGTCAAAAGACTTCATTTTAAATAAAATAGGACAACTGAAAATAATTGAAATTTCATTATTTTTAAACATTGCGGTACTAACTAGATGTTTGACCAAAGTTCGTGATTGAAATGAATATTATCTTTTATTACAATGTCTACAAATGTCCAATTATCCATATATATATCTCGAGAAATATTTACTCCCATAGACTATATAATACCATACCACAATAAGATGAAACACCCCTTATCCTATCCAAAATATTGTTATAGTCTTTGTGGCGATTATCCGTATGAATATAAAACTCGGAGAAAACGTGCAAAAATAAAACTCATAATTGTCTAGTTTAAATTTCTGATAGACTAGAACTTAGATAAGAGAAGTCCACAGTTACTGTTCCTCAAAATAAGTGTTTGGTCTGAGCAAGAAATTGCTAATTAATTACGTGCATAATCATACATTGATGCCTTTGTAAAATATGCCTAATTTACTTTGAATTTTGAGTAATTTTCTAATGCAACATCGCTTTCAATATTAAGCTAAGCTTCTGGTATTTTCCTAGTGCAAACGTCGCTTTCAATATTCAAATTAAGTTGTTATTCCTATTTTTTTGCATTATCTACGCATCAGTTTTACAAATTAAGTTAAACAATTCTAGGAAAAATATAAATAAGCAGAAGACGTTAATATTTAAGATTTTTTGTGATTATTTTGAAACCGTGTCTATTTATAAACAAGCTGAACACGTTATTATTTAAGAGTTTTTGTGATTTATTTTGAAACCTTATCTATTTGGTTACAATTGAACTACTATAACTGAACCAAATCAAGGTGATCATTCGATTGATTTGGTTCAAATCAAGCAAAAATCTATGATAAAATTATGACTGCATCCATATATAGCACTTAAAAATTGAGATTAATTAAATTCCGCCCAAGTACATATATAGCTATTAATCTGAATATAAATTAATATAAAAGTAATGTATCTTGGCCACCAATAATTTCATACTTTTACCTCCAAGTACATATGTATCTTGGCCACCAATAATGTATCTTGAAAGATATCAACCGGTCTACACAAATATTATTGAACACCACTACTATCATATACTCCATGTTAACCACCAATTGTTTTAAAATTATTTGGGATATAGGACATGATAATGGTCGTACAGTAATTGTCTGAGCCAGACTGCATGTCACTATTTTTGATATAGTAGTCAGCGTTTTAGCTAAAATATACTACCTTCGTCCCCCAAAATTTGCTACACTTTGACCCGACACGGGTTTTAAGAAATGTAATGGAATGAGTGAGTTGAAAAAGTTGGTGGGATGTGGGTCCTACTTTTAAAGTATTAGTTTTATAATAAAATATGAGTAGAAATGAGTTAGTGGAATATGGGGTCCACTACCAAAAATGATAAAAGTGAAGTGTATCAAATTTTCAGGGACGGACCAAAATGGTAATATGTATCAAATTTTCAGGGACAGAGGTATAGTAATTAAAAATAATCTAGGGTAGTAGGTAAAATTTTAGAGTTGAGGCGCATTGAATAGATTTAAATAAATAAATTTTACCATAATAGATTAGTATTCCATATAGAGTGATTATGGTCGACAAATACAATATGCTTTAAATGAGAATGAATAATATATTTGACGGAATACAATCTTATTACCAACTCACATCTTCAACATCCTTGGGTGAGTTCACGATTTACGAATATATTCATAATATATATTAACCTTGGAGCCATTTATTCTAGGCTATTTTTATAGTATCTTTTAGAGTTGAATCCACTTGTTACAAAATTTTATTTAAATTCAACTCTTTTAATAATGTTGATCCTGTTTTACACCTGACTATAAAATTGACTTTTATTTTCTTTGACTTCCCCTTTTGACGAATAAACATGAATAAAAACCGCACAGGATTGGCATGACGTGGCAGATTGGACCCCACCTGTCCCCTTTAGCTTGTACAGAGCGGGCTCGGCATGTACACTCTTCCCCCTACACGACTCCACAACGCTTACGTCACCCTATCCCACCACACGCATAGCCTGACGTCACGCCATAATTCTGCTCCCAATATTTTTTATATAAATAGACACGAATTCCCTTATCCCAATCTCACTACCTCTCTCTCTCTCATTCATACTGCATACAATATACATACTCTCCTCCAAAAAAGCTCTGAACTAATTCAATGGCAGCTAACTCAACTGCAACGGCTCTTCAGTTGATCGAACAGATGACGCGAAACGCAGACGCCGTGCAGCAGCGCGTGCTCGCAGAAATCCTGGCTCAAAATTCGGAAACGGAGTATCTCAAGGGTTTCGATCTCGGCGGCGCCACCGATCGGGAGACGTTCAAGTCAAAAATCCCGATGATGACCTACGAAGATATCCAACCGTTGATCCAGAGGATCGCCAACGGCGATCGCTCCCCGATCTTATCCGCTCGCCCCATCTCTGAATTCCTCACCAGGTTGGCATTCATGCATTATTTTCTGTTTTGAAGTTTTTATGTTTGGTTTTGGTTCATTATTCTTTTTTTGGCAGCTCTGGAACATCAGCTGGTGAAAGAAAACTGATGCCTAGCATCAAGGAAGAATGGGATCGCCGTCAGCTTCTATATAGTCTACTCATGCCTGTTATGGACCAGTAAGTAGGAGCATATACTAATTTTTTAAAAATGAATTGAAAAAGTTGGGGCAAATTTTGGATTTATAGTAAAATGAGTAGAAATGAGATAAGTAGTATTGATGGAACAGATATGTGAAAGGATTGGATAAAGGCAAGGCGCTCAACTTCTATTTCATAAAGGCCGAGACCAAGACACCGAGCGGGCTACTAGCCCGACCCGTGCTCACCAGCTATTACAAAAGCGACCTCTTCAAAAACCGACCCGCCGACCCGTTCAACGTCTACACCAGCCCCAACGAAGCCATCCTCTGCGAGGACAACTCCCAGAGCATGTACGCCCAGATGCTCTGCGGCCTCTACGACCGCCTCCACGTCCTCCGCCTCGGGGCTGTCTTCGCCTCCGGCCTCAGCCGCGCCATCACCTTCCTCCGCCTCAACTGGAAGCACCTCTCCCACGACATCCGAACCGGGTCGGTCAGCCCCAAATTCACCGACCCGCCCCTCCGCGAATGCCTGGCCCGGATCATGCGGCCCGACCCGGACCTCGCGGATTTCATCACACGTGAGTGTGAAAAGGACACGTGGGAGGGGATTGTGACCAGGATTTGGCCTAATGTGAAGTATCTCGATGTCATCGTCACCGGCGCCATGGCTCAGTACATTCGGACGCTGGATTACTACAGCGGCGGGCTGCCGAAGGCGTGCACCATGTACGCGTCGTCAGAATGCTATTTCGGGTTGAATTTGAAGCCAATGTGCGACCCGTCGGAGGTGTCTTACACAATCATGCCAAACATGGGCTATTTCGAGTTTTTGCCGATCGGCGGTGGCGAGCTCGTTGAGCTCGCCGCCGTTGAGGTGGGGAAGGAGTACGAGATTTTGGTGACGACCTACTCAGGGCTGTGCCGTTACCGCGTCGGCGACATTCTCCGGGTGACGGGTTACCACAACTCGGCGCCGCAATTCCGATTCGTGCGGCGGAAGAACGTGCTTCTGAGCGTGGATGCCGACAAGACGGACGAGGCGGAGCTGCAGGCAGCAGTGGAGAAGGCGTCGGAGATTCTAACGAAGACGAGCGTGGTGGAGTACACGAGCTACGCGGAGACGAAGACGGTGCCGGGGCATTATGTGATATACTGGGAGCTGATGGGGGGTGGGGCCCCCGAGGAGGGGGTGATGGAGCGGTGCTGCTTGGCAATGGAGGAGGAGCTGAACGCGGTGTACCGGCAGGGCAGGGCGGCGGACGGGTCGATCGGGGCGCTGGAGATTCGATTGTTGAGGAGTGGCACGTTTGAGGAGTTGATGGACTATGCACTGTCTAAAGGGGCTTCGATCAATCAGTATAAGGTGCCGAGGTGTGTTACCTCGGCTCCTATCCTGGAGCTGCTCGATGCGAGGGTCGTGTCGAGCCATTTCAGCCCCGAGGCGCCGCGGTGGAGCCCCGAGCGCCGCTTCTGAGGAGTTGGTTTGAAACTTTGAATGGATAATTGAGAATAAGAGCTACTTATGTTTGTGTTTTTTACTTTTTACCATTATATTCCTAATTGTCTTGCGTTATATGCTTAATTAATGATTAATGGAGTATTTCATTATCGTTTAATTGCTTCTTTTTTGATCCACGTGGTTCAAAATTGTAATTTGATCAATTAAGGGTGGTATTGCCGCCAAATTAAAATTATGAGATATTGATCAAATTAGAAATTCATTAAAAATATATATTGGCGCAGAAAAACAGAAAAAGAGAAGTGAATTAAGGGCATGAAAAAGGTTGCATGTAAAAAGAATATGGAAGTACTGTACTAATTGGCTAGATTTCCTTATTTGAAAAGGAGATCATTTTTTCATGTCTAGTATATATAGGAATATTTGGATGTGATTTCCTTATCATGTTCTGTACGCACTTGAGACTAATCCCCTTATAACAAAGTGATTTCGGGAAGCAACTGAATTCTAGATTTATAAATGAACAATCCCAACATCTTTATTTAAAATTTTAACTAATTAGCTAGATCTGATTTCAGTATTTTTTACATCCGTTGAAGTTTAAGTAATGACTTCATAGCAAAACTCAAAATCTTTACAACGGGCCATGCCTTTGGGCTAAAATATCCAATCTAAAATTACTTTTTCTGGCTTGGATTTGTTCCATTCTTATCTGGAACTGTTTTTCAGGACTGAAATTTATTTTCTTATATGTATGGTATTTTTAGAATTGTTTCTCAAAATGAAAACTCAGCCATCAATGCAGTTTTACACAATGAATTATCATGTTCATGTATTGAGTCTAATGGAGTAAAATTTTATATTGGGGTAATTTTAATACAAACTATTCATACTACCCCTAATCATTAGTATAATGCCTGCATAACGTATATATTTATACAGTAATGTTAAACCGAAAAACTTGTGAAGCTTTCTCCGGCACCAAATTGATCGCTTCAACACTAGAAAATCCCTCTCCATTAGGGTGAGTAACCTTAGCCTCATACTCCCCGTGAAACACCGACGCCTCAAAGAATCCCTCCGCATCCGTCATCCCACTCGCCTCCTCCTTGTACTGCCTCATGAACCTATCCACCACCTCACCGGTCGCCAAATTCCTAAAATCATTATCCGTCAAGCACATCCGGTAGCACCCCTGCGGGCCCCACGCCGACCACAGCACGATCCCCTTCACCGCCCAATGCGAGTGCAGCTCCCTCATGACCCATTCCAAATCCCTCGCCTGATCCGGCCCGGGCCCCACGTCCAGCTCCGTCACCCAAATCGGAACCTTGGCAGTCGCCAGGATGTCGAGGGCCGACCTCATGTAGGGCAAATTGGCAGATGTGAAATGCCCCTGCACGCCAATGCCTATGCTCCCCTTGAACCCTCCCTTCCAGATCCCGTGAAGCTTATCCAAATACCTCCGGGGCGAGGAGGCCGCGTCGCTGCACTCCTCGATGGTGTTGTAGTCGTTTAAAAACGGCACCGTTTTACGGTCATGCCTCTGCGCTCGGAGATAGTAACTGAGGGAGGCGCCCTGGCCGAGCCTGCTCTCGAAGAAGTCGAAGTGGAGATTCTCATTCATGACGTCCCAGTGGATCAGCTGCCCTCTGTAGCGCCGCGTCGCGGAGGTCGTTGGGGGAGAGGGTGGGGAGCCAGGAGGGCTGGCGGGAGGGGTCATCCCAGAGGATGTTGTGGCCCCGGACGGAGATGCCGTGGGACTTGGCAAAACGCATGAGGGCGTCGGAGACGGAGTAGTCCTCGGCGCCCCGGGTGCGCTCGGTGGAGTACCATTTGAGCTCGTTCTCGAAGACGGTGTAGCGGAACCGGGACGTGAACCACTTCTGGTACGCCGCATTTTGGAGGATGTTTTGGTTGATGGCGCAGCCCAGCGGGAAGTGGGATCGGCGGAGGCTCATTGAGACGGTGGCGTTTCGGATGGGGCGGTTGCGTTGGTCCACCGCTTGGAAGTTCACCTTTGTCTTCCGCACCTGCAAATTTATATTTTATTATGGTTTCGTATATACTTTCTTCGTCCACGATTAAAAGTCCTTTTATAAGTACATTTTTTTTAATAAATGCAAATTGAAAAAATTACTCAAATGTGAGTTGCATTTGAATGTGATTGGCAGATAAAAATAATAAAAAGGAAATCATATAGTCAAACAAACATAATAAACATAATAGTAGAATTTAATGTGCTTTTATGTGTAATGCATGTCTCCACACTCAAAAGCATCATTTTCTTCTTCTTATTTTTTTTTTATATTTTAGGTAAATGGAACAACATTCACTAAATTA
The DNA here is from genome assembly GCF_023119035.1 of Salvia hispanica. Taxonomy (NCBI): domain Eukaryota; kingdom Viridiplantae; phylum Streptophyta; class Magnoliopsida; order Lamiales; family Lamiaceae; genus Salvia; species Salvia hispanica. The sequence goes on along the minus strand of NC_062967.1, from coordinate 9,636,875 downwards.
TTAGATTCATACAAAAATTATAAAAATAATATTCATATTACACTAATTTTTTCAAACACTTTTAAAGTGAAAACAAATTACTATTATATTGCAAAGATATGGAGCAATATTTGCTTTTGGGGATAGAATTTAGACAGTTGAATTAGATGAATATTGCGAAGGTATGGAGTAGTATTTGCTTTTGGCGATAGAATTTAGACAATTGAATTAGATGAATATGCAATAGAAACCTAATTCTAAATTTCAAACATTCTTGTGGTACTATAGTAGATATGAATTGCTAGCTCAATTTTCAAATCCAAACCCTCAATTTCATGATACGAAACCCTAAATCACCTTGATTCTTTTAAAATTTCTTTATATATACCTTCTGTATGTTCAGATCTTGGTGCAATTTCCATTCTTCTTGAGTAAATGGTTGTAGTGACACGCTGTCTGCTCTAATATCTATTGTTGGATTTTCGCTCTGTCATTAAATAAGAAAAATTTGACCATCAACAACTACTCTAGTATATGTAATCCAACCAAATTTTAATTAATTTCATATGTTTAAATTTATATTATTTCCTAAAAAAAAATAACTATCAAGTAAAAAAGAAAATGAATGAACCTGAAAATAGAGTTGGGCAGGGCCAGAAGTATCAACAACCAAGCCACCCTTGAGCATGGACCAGCAGCCCTCTTTCGCAGACACCCAGCCCGCGATTATCGAGCCCTTGGCTGTCTTGAAAACCGCTGCTACATCAGAGCTGCCTTTGCTTACTTGCAGCCAAGCTTCATAAAATATCAACCATTTTAATCACTTTCCATCACAACTTTACAATTATAACATTTTATTAAGAAATCAATTAATCAAAATTACCAGAAAATGTGTAAAGCTTATCCTTGTCAAAATCAAATTGTTGGGAAACACTATGGTGGGCTTGGTTTCTAGCAGTGGCAGCAATATACTTGTTGCCATCGTTGGCTTCTTCATGCCTTATTTTTGCATCACCAAACGACGTCCATCCTTTCAATCCCTCGTTGAATTCCGGATTCACCACTATACCTCCTTTGTAATGAGGGCTCAGAGGCTTCTCCAAACACTGAAAATATAAAGAAATCATATTAATTATTTTAACCATATAAATTGTTTTCTATGTCATACATGTAGTATAATTTATAAAAGACTTGCCTCATGTGTGTAACTGTGGTCATAAGGCACAACAGCATTAACTTGAAGACCTGAATGGACTTAATTAGTTTAATTTTGTGTTTATCAATGATATCAAACTCCTCTACAAAAGGAGAAGATAGAGTTGGATGAGTTTTACCAATAGCCTGAATTAGGATGAAAATGGCGACGAAACAATAATTTGAATGATTTGCCATCGTTGTCGCTAATCGAATGTTTCATGGTAAATGCCATGTACGGACTCTTTATATAGACATAAACGTTTCAGTAATATTTTAAGTAAATCATATGTGGATTACACAATTTAGATCTTTTGGTTACTTGAATATTTTCCACATGCGAAGGATCAAATTTTGGTGCAAAGAATGTTAGTTTGAGCAAGATTTCGGTTAATTGTCTTATATGGAGTATTTCTTTTTAGATGTCCACCATTAAATTTATCTATCATTTTTATTCTATTCGTTTATGATTAATTGTGTTACTTTGACTTATCCATCACTTTTGCTCTTTCCGTCCGCAATTTAATATATTACTTTGACTTACGTATCAATTTTATTTTCTCCGTCTGTGATTAATTATGTCATTTTACTTAATTTGGGTATTAAAATGTCAAAAAATTGGACAAAAAAAGTTAACGGTACTCCCTCCGTCCCAGATAATTCGATCCAGTATTTCATTTCGGACCGTCCCACATAATTTGTCCCACTTCATTTTTACCATTTTAGGTAGTGGATCTCATATTCCACTAACTCATTCCTACTCACATTTTATTACTCCCTCCGTCCTCGATTAGGAGTCACATTTTGACCGGACACGGGTTTTAAGGAAGTGTTTGATTGTGTAAAATAGATGGAGTTAGGTAGTGGAATGTGGGACCTTTTTGACTTTTTGTGTGTGACAAATATAGTATGTAGGAAGTGTGACTCTTAATGGGGGACGGACTGAAATAGAAAAATGTACAGGGGACGGAGGGAGTATAAAGCTAATACTTTAAAAGTATGACTCACATCTCACCAACTTTTTCAACTCACTTTCCATTAGATTTCTTAAAACTCGTGCCGGGTCAAAGTGTCCCAAATTATCTAGAACAGAGGGAGTATTATTTTTGGTAAATAGATGTTACCTACCATTAACTTATTCAAGTCACATTTTAGACGTGGCTAATAGGATGAAATTAAATTGACTACTATATGCCTAACTTTATATAGTGAAAGGTATCGATAACATCTAAGGTAAGGCAGACTTGAAGACTATAAATGGCCCTCGAATCCAATCCCCAAAGGACCTTTATAGCTCTGCGCGATCTTCCTCAAGTAATTGGCCGGCGAGGAGGAGTCGATGGTGTTGTGTTCGTTGAGAAAAGGCGTCGTCGATCTTGTTTGCTGTCTGGTAGAATCTTCTAGAAGCGTCTTTGATCCTAGGGTGGCTGGGCGTAACGTAAGCCCGCCCAGAGCACGTTGTGGCCGTGGGATTTGGCAAGGTTCACGATGGCGTCGGCTGTGGAGTAGTCCTCCGCGCAGGATTTCTGGGTGGAGTACCATTTGAGCTCGTTTTCGAAGTGTATCGGAATCTGGAGAAGAACCAATTTGTTGGAGAATGTTTTCGTTGATCGGACAGCCAAAGGGGAAGGCGGATCACCGCTGTCTTATGGAGAAGGTGGCATTGGCGAGAGGCCGCTTGTGTTGGTTCACCGCCTCTAGTCGTACCCTTGTCTTGCGCGCCTGCACATAATTTTATCAAATTTTGATTTCTAAAAAAAATGATCAATTATGTAGGATGTCACAACCTAACATATTACATATTATACTATGTAGACAAAATGTTCCGCTATTTAAACTCCATCTTAGTTACTCGTCTTTAATTTTTACCCATGTATTACCACGTCTACAAATTCAGACATGTAGGATAACTAAAAGATGTTAAAATTGTGATATTATTGACCATGTTTATAAATTTGTGGGATTAATCAGAAATCGACCAAGTTACACCTTTTGGATGCTGTGGTCATCTTTGAGATGCTATCTTTGGAAAATGTATTGTTGCTCCACAAAAAAAGGTTAAAAAACATATGAACTAGAATAATTGTAATCATGATTTCATTTTCTGAAAAACAAAAATAAAATAGTGTGAGAAAACCTGAAAATGGAGATGTGCAGGGCCAGAAACATTGACAGTAAAAATGGAGGTATATTTTAAAAAATTTATTTATTTAAATTTAGACAAGAAATCTTATGATTGACTTTCATTTTGAGATCCAAACTAGGAAGAAAGTTGGCACTTTTAAGGACTTAAAATAAGAGAAGCTAGATAATCGGTGTCTTGATTGATCGCTCCCGTTACACAATACACTACTAATAATTAATGGATTTCATTCTATGAAAATATTTCCAATAGTTCTCTTTACCATATTTAATTTCGGTCTTATTAATAAAAAAGTTTAATCAGTCATAAGATAGATAGTGCGGATCGTTGGGACGAGACACGAGACTGCACATATCTGGTTTGCGTTGTGCCACGTTTGGCGTTGTGCCACGTTTGGCGTTGGGATAAGTAAAACCTTAATTTGCTGCTCTCACAAATTTATCTCATTCATGGAGATCGCTAAGCTTCCACTTTCTTCACTCCTTGTTCGGGGAAAACAAATCCAGCACTCCAACACGCCATTAAGAAATCTCAATTTCAATTTCAAATCCAAATCAAACGCACTACAAAGCCCCAATCTCACAGCAACCAACAATTCTCAAGTCTCCAGGAAAACCATATCTGATCTCGAAATTGAGGTCCCCACGATGGCGGAGATCGTGGAATCATCCAGATTGCAGAAGCTCCATCTTCAGCTTCGAAGATTTGGGCCTTTTTTCAGGATTACAGCGAAAAGCTTGAAATCCGGGAGGGAATTGGGGAGGGCGGAGGGTGTGATTAGGTTTTGGTTTGGGGGGAAAATTCTGCATATGGATTCGATCAAGCTTGAGAGGGAGACGATTGGGATGAACAAATCCATATTTGGGATCGGTTTGTTTCTTGGCGCTATGGCGATTAGGTTTGGATATGAGTGTGGATGTGCTAAAGCTGAGCTGCTTGCTATCAACGACACTCCTCTCTATCATTCCAAGGTAGGAGTACTCCTAATAATCATTTGCCTCTCATATTTCTAAGCTATAATAATAATTGGTACTAGTACTAAACTTCATGATTTTATATGATAGTACTAATTAAAATGAAACGAGTTTGGCCTGCAGCTTGTGAGATTTTACACAAGGTTAGGGTTCAAACAAGTGTACGAGGTTGAAGGAGGAAGCCTAAGAGATTTGAGTGACATGTTAGTTTGGGGTGGTGTTGGAACTCGCATGGATGCCAATCTTCAAGACCTAATGATCAAATGGTGTTCAAGATTCAAACCAAAGTAAAATCATTTTTCTACACTACAAATTGTATTATAAAGAATGAAACTCTCAGTTACAAACAAATCACATCTTAACTCAAAACTTGTTTTTTCATCATAACAAAACATTCTCAGTAAAACCTATGTACAAGGTGGAACAAACATTAAATCATACTTCTCCTAGTTTCCACAGAATGCAGCTCCTCCGGTTACGTCATCCCAATGCCGTCCCGTAGCCCTTGAAGGCATGCGTGTAACGTTCGCTGCACGTTGTCGGCCACCACTCTCAACCTTCCCTGATTGCTATCACCAGCTGATGATCCGTTCGCTTCCACGTTTCTCATCACTCTCTGCTTGCATTTGTCCCAGTCGTCGCCGCGCAGCCAGCAGGCGCGCCCTCCGTGGCTGCCCTCCATTCCGAGGAAGGACACCACGGGGCTTTCACCGAATGAGTATCTTAGCCTGACAGAGACGCAGTATGGCAACCAGGCAGCACCGCCAGCAGCATTCAGATGGGGTATGTGGGCGGGATCGAGAACCACGGTCAATGCAAAGTCGACCGAGTTATGGGCTCGGTCATAGTGGATATTGCTCTTGGAGGCTGATGAGCTATCAGAGACCCCTTCTCTGTTGTACCCCATGTGATTCTCGAGGCACAGCTCGATACGGGATTTTTGTGCGGGGGCGGCTTCGGCTCCTTGCCCTTGACCTAACCCTTTCTTCCACGCTATGAGTTTCAAAAACTCTCTCAAGACTGAGATTGGCAAAGTCAGAAGAGTAATGAATGAAGCAACCCGAGAAGCGTCGTACGGCTCTGATGCAACACGCCGGCTAAAGTAGTCGCATATCTCTCCTATTTCGGACTGAGTCAGTTCCTCTTGGGCAGCGGCAGGGTTTTGTTGCTGTTGTTGAGAATGATGAAACCTTTTCACACTGAGAACTTGGAGAAGAAGCTGGACTCTGTGAACACTAACTGCGAACACATAACCTCTGCAAAAGACATTTCCTTGCATCAGAAACTGTACAAACAATACAAGAATGAAGAAAATGGAATCCGTTCTTTTTTTTCTCTCTGAATGCACGCAGGAGCTCTTGTACGAGTGCCTTACCCGACGAAGAAGCGCAGGGCAGGCTGCTCCTGATCCAAATTCAACAAAGCACCTTCATTATCCTTCAAAATCGATCCAAGGATCTCCTTGAGAAGATCTGGTAATTGTGCGAATAGCCAGAGAACTCCGAGATACTTAAGAATGCCTCTAAGGACCTTTTTAAGTGCCACAAGAGGGACCCACCCTCCCCCATAACCACCATCATCGCCAAGTCCGATAATAGCAGTATTCAGTTCTCCTCTAACATGAGCAGGGACCCCAGAACCAGGTGGTCTACGTAATGGACTACCCATGGGTAAATTGGTTGCTCCTGGAAGAGCAGTACCTATGCGGTTCAAAGCAGCTAGCGCGTTTCCTGCTCGAGATACTGCAGCAGCACTTGGGAGGTTGGTCCTATTCCCCGAAGCAGCTGACAACTGTGGAGCTGGAGTTGGACCTGGATTGGCACTGTTTGGATTAGGCAATCCAAGTGCTTGCTGAGCAGCTGGAAAATTAGAATCTATGCCATTCAATTCTTGAGCAACATGCTCCATAATAAAAGGTCGAAATTGCGGGCATGGAAGGGATCCTCCGATGGGTTGACCAACTTTTGGTGGGGTAGCTGGTTGCAACCATACTTGGTCTCCAGCAAAGCACCGCATGTCAACTGCAAATTTTTTGCGATATATAATCCTAATCCAATATGGGCCTCTTAGTACCACAGAAACATCAATGGGCAACAATGAACTGGGAACAATTCCAGGTCCGCCTCTCGCCGCTGCAGCTGCTGCCGCTGCCAACACAGCTGCTGTATTGTGAGTTCCAATAGGGCCTGGTTGTGGGGTTATACCAGGATTACCTACAGGACCAGATGAAGCTTGACTAGCATTTGTGTTGACATTGCTAGGCAGACCCTGAGATGGCACATATCCAGTCTGCTTTAAAGTGGAAGAAAGAGAAGCTGTGATGCCAGGGAGTCCGGAAACAGGAGCAGCTCGTGCAGGCCTTGTAGCGGCAGCAAGAGCATGCAGTGGTCCAGCAGTCAATCGAATGCAATCCAAAAGAGATGCAACCTCACCTCCATTGATGAAGTCTTCAAGAAACTATCCAAAAAAAACCCCATATGTTTACGTACTCATATAGGAAAAAACATGAGGAAAAAAGAAAAATTACTTGATTG